>NW_024870696.1:5570000-6057500 GCF_019054845.1 Dipodomys spectabilis | reverse complement strand
TGAACTCTGGGCCTGAGCACTGTCCCTCAGTTCTTCAACTCAAGGCGGGTGCACTACCACTTGAGCTACAGCGTTACTTCCAGTTTTCTGGTGGTTTATTGGAGGTAAGAGTTTTACGGTCTTTCCTACTTGGGTTGGCTTTGAACTGCCATCCTCAGATCTCAGCTTCCAGAGTAGCTAGAATTACAGGCGTGAGCCACCGTGCCCGAATTCTTACTGCTTCTTACACTTTGTCATTTTCTTCTCTGTCATTGTGTTTCCTTTTAATTCATAGTGTAAGTAACTATATAGAATACCCAAGTCTAAGACCCAAAGATAGAAAATGTATACTTATCTTTGCAATTGGTTTAATTGAAGTGGCATCCATTTTAAGAGGTGAATATATATATATATACATATATATATATATACACACACACACTTTTATATGCACTATATATCACTATATATAGTATATGCACGTTTATGTGTGTATATATAATGTATATATATATATATATATATATGTATTAGCATTCAAAAGCACACAAGTGATTCACAAAAGAGCAAGAAAAGATAAAGTGTTAGGAAAGGATAGTAGGGTGAATTTGTATAAATAACTACAACTAGATATATATGTCACAATGACTTATTTTGTACAATTAATTTTAAATAATTTTGTACATTTAATATAGAATATAGAAAGAAAATATATGTATATTTTAGTAGAAAACCCTTTAAAATATTTTTTTCATAGAAGATATGTGCCTATGGCTTACTTATGTAATCCTAGATACTCAGAAGTTTGAAGCAGGGAGGATCACGGTTCAAAGCTAGTTTAGGCAGAAAATCCTGAGAGAGTCTGCCTCCAATTAACCATCAGAATATTGGACTAGGTCCACACCTCAAGTGAGGGCCAGGTTGAAGTAGCCCAATGAAAGCAAGAAACCTTAGTTCAAGAAGATAATCATGAATGCATTAGTTGTAACCTTAAAGTGATTTCATCTAACATGACAGGTTCTAACTTTGTCATTTTCTGGCAATTCAAATTTGTAATTTTCAATTATCAGTTTCATAAATAATGATGTTTACACTTTGTAAATTAATATTTATTATTTTATCTATGAGGATTCTAAGTTCTTCTATTTAGCTGTTATATTTGTTTTATTTCAACTAAAACAGATATGCAAAATAAAGGTTTCCTCTCTGTGATGAAAGATGGCTTATTAATTTTTGTTCTAAATAATGAAAATTTCTAAGATTTGTGAATTGATTAGTATATAATGATACATAGTACACAGATGAAGAATTCATAGTAGAGGACGGTTTAAAAACCAAAATCAATGCTTGATTATATAGACATTTTATTAAATTTGTATTTAAGGGTCTAATGCTAAAATGAATGTATGTAAAATAAACACATGACATCATAGAGGTATGATTTCTATCCTTACTTAAATGTTGGTTGTAATATATCCATTAATTAAGGTCATGCCTCAAGTGGTGGAAAATCTGCTTCGAAAGTTTGAGGACTAGAGTTTGAACTATAGTTCCATGAAAAAAAAAATGGTATTTTCCCAAACCTATAGAGGCTACAAGTATTTTTGAAGGAGATATAGACACTACCAATACTTTATGAATCTATTTCAAACTGAAATAATTTATTGAGTACTTTCAAGGTATTAATTGTAGATTTTATGCTTTCCTCTAGAATGAAGACATAAATTATATTTGCATGTTCATTTTATATGTTTTTATAACTTTACTAAATAATTGTCTAAATGATAAAACTAGAACTCCTACTCAAAGTTTTGATTAGATTTTTACCACCTTTTTATTTTAAAAATTAAATATAAAAATACTTCTGAAGGCAACTTGTCACAGTGACTATGAGTCTTAGCCACTCATGAGACAGAGATTGGGGGATTTCAGTTCAAGGATAGACTGGACAAAACATTTGTGAACTATATTTTCTTAACACAGAATACTTGGACATTGTAGCATAAAGAAAGCATAAACAATATGATTGTGTGCCAAGCTAGAGTAGGGAAAAGCAAGTCTCAAACTCAAAACTAAGCAAAGTAAATGGCTGGAGGCATTTATCATTTGATATAATGCTTGCCTAGAAAATCCAAGGCCATGAATTCAAACCCCTTAACTGCTGAAGGAATAAATATACATGCGGAAGGAATAAATATATATTCTTAATATGAATAGTAAAATTACAAGATATGCACATGTGTGTGTATAGTAATGTTACAAGATAGTGACTTCTCTGTTACTAGTAAATTTCTCTTTAGCATCTTCACTAAACCTGATTCCTGTGAGAAGTCATTATGTGGAAGTTAGTATCTTGTGGTTTGTAAACATTTTGAAATAAGACCTCAAGTCAGGGCTTGGGGGAATTTAATTTTTACACTGTGCTTTCCAACTATATTTTCTGAATTACAACCCAGTTTTTGGTATTTTTCTTCAGAAAATAACATCCTCTCTAACAATCATTCTAAATGCAAAATTTTTATTTCACAGTAATTTATAACATGAGGTGACTTAGCTTATAAAGCTAGCTTCCCTTAGGACCTTTACATGAATCAGTTATCTACAAATTCCAAGGCCCTTCTTCTCTTAGTCTGCTTCTCTCACATAAGATATATTAAGGAGGTATAAATGTGATTTATTTTACATTTAAAATATAAGCAAAATTGTTTTTATTTTCATATTTCTCTAAAACTATAAGAAAATCACAAGTTGCTATTAACATAAAAGGAATTTATTAAAATTTTTCATAGAAAGTAAAATATACATTTGTTCAAGACAAAGTTGGTTTAATCCTTATCTTCTCAAATTAAAATTAGAACTGGTTTTTAATTGACAGGCAAAGTGATAATTAGAGGTACTATTTCTGTCATGTGGTTCTGATATTAAGTATATGCTGATTTACCCCTATGTATTAGAGAATGGCGTTTCAAAGTAGAGCATAGTATGTGTCTGGTTGGGTGTTTTCTATCCCCTCCCTTTTCATTTTGCATTGCCAGAGATTCATTCATTTACAACCCACAGAAGTTCAGCTTCCCAGAGTAAAAGAAGATACAAGCTTTGTGAATAACTAACCAGAGTCTGCAACATAGAATTTAAACAGCCCACAGAGACTAGACTTTTATTTTTTAAGCATACTATACAATCAATAAGAACAGACTAAGAATTTTATAATGCCATAATCCATTATCTTATATACATAGATTATAATTTTTGAAATGATGAACTACTCCTCCTAATGCAGACCTGGAAGCTATTTTCTCTTCCTATTGGTACCAAAACTAATGTTAAAAGCAATCTGAGAATAAAACAAATATAATGAACAAATTCATAGTAAAACATGCATTTTGATTCTTAACTACTAGCTTTCTGATACTCTGCATTCTGATTTAGTTTTATAAACAGTGCAATAATGGTCTGAGCTATAACAACATAATTTTAGTTTGGTTAGATAAAAGTGAACATGTAAGTAATGGCAAAATTCCATGCATATAATTTTAGTTTTAATTAACTAGTATTGCTGCTTTTGTTCACAGAACTACAACCACTTGAGAGACATGTCATGGGTCTTCAGTCAAAAGACAGATGAAAGCTGAAGTGCTTATCAGAATGTACATTTTCAATCTCAAACTCTTTAAGCCAACAAGGAAAAATGCATACTAGACAAGGAACTGGGATGAGGCACTAAACAATATTAACTTTGATACTGATGAGATATCAGGGACTTGAATAATATTCTCATTGGTTCTATAGTGAAGGTGTTCTGAGCCACATGCAGCAGTTATCACTCTTCCAGCCATTTTCATTGTTGCAGTACATAAAGGGTCTTATCCTACTGGTATTGTTTGTATGTCAATGTAATTTAATAACCATATGAAGTACTTTGGGCATCTCACTTAAGATTAGAAATACATTTTGCTAATGTTGCTGTTGTGTATGCTGAATAGAATGTTTACTCAAACTCTAAAGGGAAAATATTTTTTCTTCCAATTGTGTGAACCTTTCTTATATACACATGGAAGATAAAAGTGGGAGAATATGAAAGGAAGGAATGCATTTATCCTTGTGTTATTTTATGTTTGTATGTGTGTTTGCAGGTGCATGTATTTGTGAACACATGTACTCACATACGCACATTTCATTCTTCGCAGATATATAATTCTGTTAGGTCGGTACATATTTAATGATTTCATCTCTGATCCAGCAAACAGCATTAACCCTAGCAAAGCCCATGGTTTCAGTGAGCATGTATATTTCATGCAAGACATGAAAAACAGAGTTCTCAAAGAAGATAAAAGAAGTGCAAAGTAACAGTGGATGAGGACCAAAGCTCTGAGCACATATCTTGTATATTAGACTCTACCTCTGAGACAGTGCTTTATGCAACAAACTGAAGGTAATTTTAGGTTTGCTTATTCTATAGGAAAGAAAAGGATGGCTTAAAAATTGTCATTTAATCAAGCTAAATCACTAAATCAGAGACAAATTCAAAAAATAGGAATGTTAACATACTACAACCTGAATAGTTAGCAACATGTAATTGTGTACTTTTAAATAGGCCTTTTCTCCCATTCTGACACAGAGGAATGAGCTTTGACTTCCTGCCGCCAAATAGCAGGAACTTTTAGAGGAAATCGGTAGACTCTGTTCTTTTTGTTGTTTTTTCCATTGTCTTTCTCAACAATTTGGGAGTGAACCTACCCTTAGCCCTTGATGCTCAACTCCTGCCTGCCAGGGGAAAGTGATCTTATCATATAGGTATGTGTTTGGAGCCTTCTCTGTAGGGATCTAAGAAGACAAGTTTACACATTCTACCACAAACTTTGAGGAAGTCAACCCATTGTAGCAGTGACAGGAATTCCAAGTGAGTTGAATGAAGAGCATATTTCACTTCTACAAAACTTGAAATGCCCCCAGAAACCAAACTCTGTATGCTCCTAGTCAGAACACCTTGTCTCCTAGAAGTAAGTACCTCCAACAAGGGTGCGCCATGTAGGGCAAATATTGTAAAGCTAGCTCAAGAAATAACAACTGACTTCAAATCATTAGTTTGTCTGTGGGTACAGACAAGAGAAATGAGATTCTGTTGAGTAAAGTATATTTTTCAGCTCTTTAAATCCAGAACTTGAATTCAAAATGAACACCCTATAAATAAAAATGTCGTGTTTCTTCCACAATAGAATAATGTAATCTTTGAGTCAAACTATGCTAGCTTTAAATCCTAGCTTTGTTCGCTTACTATGTATTTGATAGAGGCAAGAAATTAATCCTTTCAAAAATCTCAATTTCCTTTCCTTTGTATATTCAAGATTATAAAATTTACAATAAGCTTGGAAAGTTTTTTGTGGAGATTATGAAAGAAAAATTACATTGACACATTTTAACTGTTTATTGTGTATAACAGTAACTATTCTTTTATTCTCAGTACACATACAAATACCCCCATATATATGGATATATATACATATATATCCAAATATATATATGGATATATGTACATATATCCATATATATATGTATGGACATATATGTGTATATATATAACTATTCTTTTATTCTCAGTACACACACAAATACCCCCATATATATGGATATATATGTGGATATATATATATGGATATATGTATATATATCCATATATATGGGAGATATTTGTGTGTGTATATGTATGTATATATGTATATATCCATATATATGGATATATATATGTGGATATGGATATATGTATATGGATAATATATATCCATAATAGTCAAAATGAGGGAGAATAAGCCGGGCGCAGGTGGCTCATGCCTATAAGCCTAGCTACTCAGGAGGCTGAGATCTGAGGATCATGTTCAAATCCAGCCCAAGCAGGAAACTCTGTGAGACTCTTACCTCCAATAAACCACTCAGAAAACCAGAAGTGGTGCTGTGGCTCAAGTGGTAGAGTACTAACCTTGAGCTGAAGAGCTCAGGGACAGGGCCTAGGCCCAGAGATCAAGCCCATGACAGACAGAAACAAAATCAAAAAACAAAAACGGGAGAGAATAGGGAGATAGAGTGAATGAGAGATGGGGGAAAATGTTGGAAGAGGTGACATTGATCAAGATTCATTCATGCACATTATTAACAGTAACTCCCTTGTACAACTATTTAAAGATTATATAAACGTTATCTTTAAATGCCTACACTTGTGGATGTTAGTGTATTGTATTCAAGAGGCAGAAATCTGAGGATCACAGTTTGAATCCAGTCTTGATGGAAATGTCTATGAAATTATGTTATTAGAAAAATGAAGAAGAAAACAAAACCCGTGCTGGTACTTTGGCTCAAATGGTAGAGGGCTGCTGGGCCATGAGAAAAACTGTTGAGTGAGAGCCTTGAGTTCAAGCCCTGGTACTGGCACAAAATAAACACAACAAAGTAGCTGTCAGTATTTTCTAAAAACTTACTGAGAATCTGGGTCAATAAAGGATTCATCAAATAATCTTTTAAAGTAATGTCAATAACCTGTGGTGACTACTGCTTATAATCCAAGTGTCTCAGGAAGTTGGAGATAAGACTGACCGGAAGAGGCTGGCCAAAGTAAAAACAAGAAAATCAACTAACAACAAAAGGGCTGGGCTCAACTTAAGGGTTTAAGTATGAGTTCACATACCAGTATGACCCATATCAATAATAATAATTAAAGCAAAGTTTGCTTTGTAGATAAGTTAACATTAATGGTAACTCATGAATATGTTCACTTACTACCTTGGGAAAGGAAGGGGTTTCTTGTGACCTCTCCTCTTTGTTTGCCAATTTCGGTTCATTTAGATAGGGTATTGAGCTCCAAGTTAGTCTAATTTGATGAGAAAACCTTCAGTGGGGGAATCTAGACTTTTAAAGTTTCTCATACCTTAGCTGACTTTTAAAAAACTTTCCCTGAAACAACCCTTGAAAAAGAGGCAAAAGACCAAGTTAGTGCACATTTGCATCATTGGCAAGTCTCTGCTGATGTCACATATGCTAATATCACACATAGCACATCAAACCTGAAGGCTAAACGTCTTCAATAAAGCATAAATCTACAGAGACTATAAAGTGCACAGATGAGTGTTACACTGTGAAAAAAACCTGATCTCTCACCTTTTAAAGTATGGAATATTGCTATCAGAACCACTGCAGGGTCATCGCAAGAGCTGTCAGCAGAAGATTATGGTTCATATCAGTAATTAAAATAAAGTCTGTTTTTGCATGAGTAAAAAGTACTCACTCTTAATTTTTTAGGAAGAAGAGTGAAGGAAGGGGTAGGTAATGGTGGGATGGAGGAGAATGTTGAAAGCAATGACATTGAACAAGGTATATTTTATTCAAAAACTGCTTTTTTCTTTTTTTTTAATTTTCTTTTTTTTTTAATTTAATTTAATTTTATTTGAGAACATACTGTACAGAGGGGTTACAATTACATGGGCAGGATAATGCATACATTTCTTACCAAGCATTGCAGCCTCCTCCTTTGTTTACCCTTCACCTCCCTTCCCAGCCTCCCCCTCCCCCCCACCCAATCATATCCCCCCTCCACCCCCCACACCGACATTGTAAAGCTGGTTTTGACATGACATTTTGTACTTCTCATTGTTGCAACAGGTCCACCTGAATCCTTAAATGACTTGTTTGTCCCCATCTCCTCCACATGTTATACTGACATCAAATATAGTGAAAGCGGGGGTTACACTGTGGGGGAGGGACATACAAAGCAACAAAGAAATAATCTTATAAATGCGTTAGAAACACATGCATGAAAGAAACAAAAACATTAAAGTACGTATTTAAGGGTTCGTTTTCCTAACATCACATTATCTGACCTTTTCCGCTTGACTCATACCTATACTAGATATTGCAAATAAGGGAAACCATGGGACCTATGTTTCTTTGGGCCTGGCTTACTTCACTTAATATAATTTTTTCCAAGCTTTTCCATTTCCTAACAAATGGGGAAATGTCATTCTTTCTGATGGAGGCATAGAATTCCATTGTGTATATATACCACATTTTCTTGATCCCTTTATCTACTGAGGGGCATCTTGGTTGGTTCCATATCTTAGCTATGGTAAATAATGCTGCAATAAACATAGTTGTGCTGGTAGCTTTAGTGTGGTCTTTTTTGTAAACATTAGGGTAAATGTCCAAAAGTGGGATTGCTGGAAAAACTGCTTTTTTCTATATCAGCTCCTGTATATATCTATTTAAAGATTGTTTTTTAAGTTCCAACTCTTGGCTTTCGTGGTCATTCATAAGCAGGCCTGAACTTCTTTAACTAAGTAAGCATGCTTATTTCTGACACAACAAGGACAGACAACTCAGAACAGAGAAGCAAACATTACTCAATCAGAATAATATGGAGGATTTATCTGCTTGTGTTTTGAAGTAAATTTCAGTATTACCACCAATATTAAAACATGCTATTATTTATCATGATAATTTTGAGGATATTCAAAATTCCTTTTAGATCTAGGAACCAAGATTTGCTATAAAGTATTTGATATTGGATACCAGGAATAATGAGAGAGGACAATAGATATTGTGAAACTGAAAACAAGCTAAGGAGTTTCATCTAGTTCAGTGAGGAGTAACTAACAATACCTGCCTTCCTTCCAGTCTTCATCCTGGCACCAGGTAATCACTGACATGGATTCTTTCACTAGATACTAGTTTGATTTTGTTAAGAAGTAATGTTAAAGGAAACAAACCAAGAAATTCCATGGATTTGTTTAGTTTTACTCCATATATACATTTCTGAGGTTTTATTATGAGTTGATTTTGGTGATTTTAGTATTATTATTTCTATATGGCTAATTAGCATACCACTTCATACATACTATAATTTACGTATTTTTTCACACATTTTTAGACGCATGAGTTTTCTGCCAGTGTTGGATAATCACATATAAAGTTCTATGAGCAATTAAACATAAGCTTGGGGTGACTATGGATTAATGTCTTTAAACTTGTACTTGGGATGAAATTAATATGATATCTGTATATGTATTTAATTAGTAATACATTGTTAAAGTTTTC
This sequence comes from Dipodomys spectabilis, assembly GCF_019054845.1. Taxonomy (NCBI): domain Eukaryota; kingdom Metazoa; phylum Chordata; class Mammalia; order Rodentia; family Heteromyidae; genus Dipodomys; species Dipodomys spectabilis. The sequence goes on along the minus strand of NW_024870696.1, from coordinate 6,048,443 downwards.
CATGGTATCTTAATTAAAGTATATGAAAACATGTGTTCTCCAGATCTTTGTCATTATTTGTTATTGTCAGACTTCAAGATCTTAGCCATTCTGGTATAAATAAATCATTTAGTTTAAATTTCCATTTCCTGTTGAGTCTAAGTAGAACAATTTGCATTTTCTTTTTTGTTTATTTTTTTATTGTCAAAATACCATACAGAGGAGTTATAATTACATGGGCAAGATAATGAGTACATTTCTTATCAAGCATTGTAGCCTCCTCCTTTGTTTCCCCTTCCCAACCCTTCCCATTCTCCCCCCTTGGCCCCCCCCCAATCCTGCCCGCTACCCCCCCACCCTTTCCCCCCCCCCCACCAAAGTTGTAAAGTTCATTTTTCGACATAACGACTTGTACATCTCATCGTTGCAATGGGTCCACCTGTATCCCTATTTAAACGATTTGTTTTTCCCCTTCCCCTCCACAAATTATACCGATATCAAATACAGTGAAAGCAGGGGTTATACTGTGGGGGAGGGACATACAAAGCAACAAAGAAATAATCTGATAAATGTGTTAGAAACAATCGCATTTAAGAAAAAAAACATTTGAATACATATCTTAGGGTTCATTTTCCTAACATCACCTTATCTGACCTTTTCTGCTTGACTCAGACATATATTAGATATTGCAAATAAGGGAAACCATGGGACCTACGTTTCTTTGGGGCTGGCTTACTTCACTTAATATAGTTTTTTCCAAGCCTTTCCATTTCCTAACAAATAGGACAATGTCATTCTTTCTGATGGAGGCATGGAATTCCATTGTTACAGGTCTATAACCCTTTTATTAAGTACATATTAAAATTTATTATTAATTTGTTAAAATTCTTTATTAATTTGTTGTAATTCTTTAAAAATTTTTATTGAGGTCCCTAACACGTAAATAGTACTTCACCAATATATGGTTTTCACAGAATTTCTTATTTTGTTGTTGTTTTTGTCAGTCATGGGGCTTGAATCTGGGCTTGGACTCTTCAGCTCAAGGCACGCTCTCGCTCTACTGCTTGAGCCACAGCGCCACTTCTGGTTTTCTAGTGGTTAATTGGGGATAAGAATCTCATGGACTTTTCTGCCCTAGCCGGCTTTGAACCATGATCCTCAGATCTCAGCCTCCTGAGTAGCTAGGATTACAGGTGTGAGCCACCGGCACTGGGCTACCATATTTCTTTTGTTTTGATTTGTTTTTCATTTTAGATTTGTTGAAATTGAAACTAGTTAATCTTGGAACTGTTTTCCAGCCAAACATTCTCTTGTATTGTGAAAAATACTAGCCATTGTTTCCTTTTTTTTAATTTTTTTATTGTGAAAATACCATGCAGAGAGATTACAATTACATGGGCAAGATAATGAGTACATTTCTTATCAAGCATTGAGTTCTAACTATGGTTATTTTCACTAGTCTCAATGACTTTTGCACTCATCATACTCTTACCTTGTATATATTCCTTGTACAAATTTTTAAGGCCTTTGTAAATATCACATTTGTAAGTCTATTTTGTTTAAATTAAGTCTCATTGTTTAAATTAATTTTACTGAAATGACATTATATTAGAAACTATTTTTCCCGACAGGTTCTCTGAAACTTCTCCAAACCAGCAATAGCCTATGTCAGCTTGGAGAGAGTAGAGCTAGGGCTGAGTTACCACCTGTAGTCACTTGCTAGTGCTGCCCATTGCCAAGTATCACACATATACTGGCTTAAAACAATATGACTTCAACATAGTTACACTTCATTCTGTAAAGGTCAACTTTGAGCTGATGATTTTTGTATGGTGTGAAATAAAGATCTAATTTCATTCTTCAACATGGATATCCATTTTAAAGCAATATTTTCTGAAGAAGTTGCATTTTAATTGTGGCATTTTTGGTATCTCTATCAAAAATCAATTGGACAAAATAATCTTACTGCAAAATGAAAAGCTATGAAAATAGAAGAAAGAAATCTAGAGGGGGTGCTTTTCCTTAGAGGAAAGGGAGCAGGGAGTGGGGGGGGGGGAGGGAGGAGTTGTGGAGGTGGGAAGGGAAAGAGTGGTAGAGGAAAAACAAAGGAGGGAGTAACAATGCTAAATAGGAAATGTTCTCATTACCTTACTCATGTAACTGCAACCCCTCTGTACAGTATCTTTACAATTAAAATAGATATAATATAAAACAATATGACTTTAATTTCTAGATGCATTGGGTGTTAGAAGCCTGAAAACTCTGGAAGGTTTCGGCCTTACCACTGGTCCCTTCTAACTTGCAGTTGGCCTATTCATACCTTTACTTATGGAAGCAACATTCCAATCTCAGCCTCTCTCTTAACACTGTCTGCTTCTTCTTATGTCTTTGTATGTATATTCTGGTTTCTCACAAGGAAAGATATCTAATCTATAATGATTTTTATCTCCTTCTTACCTTAATTGCATTTACAAAAGACTTCATTTTTAAGAAAGATCACAGTCTGTAGTTCTGGCTTAGCAGGCCTTTGGACTCCTGATACAAAAAACATTGATACTCTTCATAGTGCCGGGGCTTATATTTTTGTCCTCTCATGGAGTAGATGAGAAGCATCTGTAATAAAGAAGCATTATATAACTTATATAAGTATTATATAAACTTTTTTTTAAAGCAGCAGAAGCTTTGCTCTGCTTCAACATTATAATTTTTCAGGAATGTTTGCAGAAAGTATCGTGAAATTAGTTTCAGAATATGTTTTTCTTACAATTCAGCATGCCTGGGCTCTTAAGGCTAAAACATTTAAAGCATTAAGAATTAAAGGGTCATTAGACTTCACTTAATAGTATTTTTGTAAACATTGCTTCTATAGTTTCTTTACGGAACACTGAATCTCTTTCCATTCTAGATGATCTAATTTGTCTTATAGATCCCAAAAGGTACAAAGTAATGTCACCAAACTTCACACAAAATATGTAAATAAAAAGTAAGATCATCTATAGAAAGAAGGGACTTTAAATAAATTACAAACAAATCAAATAATTTTTGGATTTGTTTTAGCACTGCTAATGGCACATATTACAAGCTTATTAATTAACTTTTTCTTTTTCAATTTAATTTTATTGCCAAGGTAATGTACAGGAGGTTTACAGTTACATAACATGGTGAGTACATTTCTTGTCAAACATTGTTACTCTCTCCCTTGTTTTACTTAAGAGGAAAATGATGATGTAATTCTAATTAATTTCCATAAACATCAAGTGACATGTAGAAAATGTTACTGGGGATCATACATCACAATTTTATAGAAAACTTAAAAATATGCATTTTAAAGTTTTATCTCTAGAAGTTCTCTAATTTGTAGATCTTTCCTTATGCATCTAAAATCATTTTAAGGATTGTTAACTCATGGTCACATTTTCTTTTTTTCCAAAGGGAATCTAATAATGGTAATAACAATACATAACTCGACAAGTTAATTAAAGAAACATGTAATTAGCAGAAACTTCATCTAAATTGAAAGCACAATAATAGCCAGAAACAGAAGTAAAGTATTATGAATGTGTATTCAGAGTAAATAGGACAACAGAGTACTCCACTTGTGTGCTAATTGTCATCTTAGCAAAAAAAAAAAGAAATAAAAAGAAAAAGAAAGGAAGAGAAAGAAAGGAAAGAAGGAAGAAAGAGCTCTCATTTTGTTACTTTGGTCTGAAACAAAGGAGGAAGGCTATAAATTTCTCTTGTGGGAATTACCTGAGGATTAGCTGGCAATATTTTTTAAATATGCTGATGATTGATCTACTCACATCATAAAAGTGGAAACAAGTCCTCTTAAACTGTGATCTTTTGGTCCATATAAAGGCTACTTTCCTTATGTGCACTAACATTTTTCCAATAGTTTCAAGAGGTCAAAGAGTTTTATCTTTTCCTGTAATTCAGATATGGTGCAATGAAATAATAGGTAATGTTATTATTTTGTCACATGCCTAAAATCTGTTGTCTAAACTTAGGACTAATTGAATTGTGATTCTTCAGGAAATCAATGATATGCAGTTATATAAAAAAAACAGAATAACCAAGTGCTAGTGGCAAAGCTTAGGGATTGAAATTTTAATCTTTGATTTATGTAGTACACACTAAAGTAAGTCTAAAATTACTTTATTCCTGCTTTTTTAATTTCTCCATGGATCCCTTGAGAAATGAAAAGTGACAGTACATTAACTGTCTTTTAATTACTTTTTGATACCTGAATGTAGAATGATACATTACAAACCCTTGCTTAACATCAATCCATGAATTGAAATCATTAAACAATGTGTCATGGCCTCTGAGAAGTGTTATTTATACCAGTGGCCCATTATATCACAGCTTTTCCTTAATAAGCACCTCATAACTGAAGATTGTCTGCCTTCTTCTGAACTTAATGGGAAGATAGTTAGGAGAATAATAATAGGTCTTCTATATTCCATAATTTTCAAAAGTGACACTAAGTGAAGTAAGTCGATCTCAGAAAGATCATGTTTCCTCTCCTATGTAAAAGTTAAATCTAAATTGTAATTGTGTGGAATATATTCAGAGTCATATGCATATATACCTAGACAAGTTAACTAACGTATGGTTTATGCAGAGGAGGATGGAAATGGTGTAATTCATTTGGAGAATTACAGTGAACTAAATGAATAACAGGAAGCTGAAAAACATGTCGAGAGGGAGTGAGATTAAATGGAAGAGGCAATGATAGGAAATATAGAACACAATAATAATGTTCCATGTATACTTGGTTTTAACATCCAATGTATGTGTGTGAGAATGGAATCAGGTAAATTGAGGAGATGGGTAGGGTTGTGAGATAGGAAGAAAATAATGAAAGGGCTGATATTGGTCAAGATGCATTATATCCACAAATTGACATGTTGAATTGAAACTTGTCTGTACATCTACTTAAGTATCAAAAATATAAATAAAGATGAAAGGACAAAAGAAAATAAAATGTGTCTTTTCTCTACCAGTCTGCGACTGGGAGTAGTACAACTTGACAGCCACTCCTTAGAACAGAAGGATGGAGTAGCTGCCTATAAGGCAGCCTGTCTCTGGGGTTTGTGTGAAGTATATCTGCTTTTCTTTCATGAACATTCACAACTGTTTTGTGCTAGCATTTTCGAGAAGTCTTGCTTGTCTATCTTACTTAAATTTGTAAAACAAAATAATTATATTTCTTCAGTGAAGAAGATTCTATAGACAGGAACTAGTGATGGGTAAAATAACTTGAGGTTATTATTTGTTGGAAAGAATGAAAATTTCATGCACATGCATGGAGAAAGGAGGCTAGAAATTACAGATTCTTAGCAAATTTGAAGTTTATAATACCCATGAAATGAGTTTGGATTATTACAAAAGCACATTTTTAACGGGAGTTATTTATAAAAGGAGCTAGAGCACTCACTAATGTCAAAGACAGAAAGAAAGATCCTATAGGAGACAAATAAAGGTTTCCCTCTATGTAGGGTCTAAACACAGTAATGAGGTGAAACTGATCTATATTTTATATAAATATAATGAGTAAGAAATGGACAGATTACCTGAAAAATGCTAATATAATTCTTATATTACCTTGACAAAAAAGAATGGAGAATTTAATTATGACTTCCCCCCCCCAAAAAAATTCAAATTCATTATTTTAAGCCAAAATTTCAGAAACTACATTCAACTGTCATCTCATATTCCTTCTGGAATAAAATACCTATGAAAAGTTCCATGGCATACTAGGATGATCATACAAGTGATTAAAAAGTCTCCAAACAGTAGTTTTGAACACCAATTAACATTTATTACTGTATGAAATTAATAGCATGAAATATTTGGAGAGCAACCTACCAGAAAGTGTTAAATTTTCCAAATAAGATGTAAACAATGCCTGAATATTTGTATGAATATAATATATATGAATATATTTATGAATTCAATACTATAAATATACTTCAATATAATGTCCCAAAGTTTTTGATTAAGACAAACACCACTATGGCCATTCTTGCTCTCATTCTTTCTCCTTCATTTACTGTCATTATTTAAATTTTAATTTGAGGTTTATCTAAGATTGTGTTGAAAGTTACTAGATATATAGGTTTATATACCTTTAGGAAAAATTATAGTGTTAAAAGAAATGAAAAAAGAAGCAAAAGCAAGGAAAATAGAACAGCAGAAATGACTTTTGAGTACACAGACTAGCATCTCCCAGAATCATTACTGTTTTATAAACGTAATAACATAGAAACTAGGCTTGTTTAAATGTACTGGAGAAGAAAAGCTTGAGAATCCCACCAATATCCCAAAGCCATTCTTCCAAAAGGATGTCTCTACTCCTTAAATACTGGAAAGTTATTACTGTAGGTTTTTATAACAGAGGAAATTAATAAATAAATCCAGCAATCCAGGAGGAGAATATTACAGTGCTGATACACTGCAGAACAAAAGGTAACGATTTACACAGTACCCCTTTATAGTTCTTTAGATTTCTAAAAAATTAAGGTTTATTTTCATAACTAGCAAAAGTGATTTTTAATGCAAAGGTGATATAAAAAGGGGTTACAGTTAAGTTAGCCAAGTAATGACTATATTTCTTTTTGAACAGTGTCACCCTCTCCCTCATTTTCTCTGTTATTTCCCCTCTCAATCCCCCTCCCACCCAAGTTGTATAGTTCACTTCCAACATAGTGTCTAGTGAGTACCACTCCTGGATTGGTTCACACTTTGTCCCACTATTTCTGTGATTACCCTCTCCCTCACAAAATCAGACAAATTTATATACAAGCCAAAATATACAGAAATCAAAAACATCTACAAAAAGGAATACACCAAAGGGGAAAATAAAGGGAAAGGAAGATATGTGAACAGTACAATTAAAAACGTCTTGTTTCCATTTCTTGGAGTTCATTTTGATTAGTGATGTTTGAATCTTTTTAAAAGTATTAACAATACTTAATAGGAAATATACTTATTACCTTGCTCATGTAACTGTAACCCCTCAGTATGGCATTTTTACAATAAAAACATACTAAAAAAGATAATGTAAAAAGGGCTTACAGTTACATGAGCAAGGTAATAAGTACATTTCCTATTGAGCATTGTTGCCTTCTTCTTTGTTTTCCCCCTACCATCCCTTCCCTCCCACCTCCACAACTCTCCCCCTCCCCCGCGAAGGCATAGAGTTCATTTTTAACATCTCATTGTTACAGTGGGTCAACCTGTATCCTTATTTATGCATCTTGTTTTTTTTCCCTTCCCCTCCCCGAACTAGAGGAATGTATATACAAGATGCAGGGCACCGACATCAAATGAAGTGAAAACAGGGGTTATACCATGGGGGAGGAACATACAGACAAACAAAAAAAAATTACATGGTACATTATAAATATGTTAGAAAGAATAGCAAGAAAGAAAAAAGATATTTGTGTCCCTATCTTGGTGTTCATTTCATTTAACATCATCTTATATGGTCATATTTACATAGTTTTTTTTTTGCCTATTCTGCTTGTCCTAGACATGTATTAGTTATTGCAAATAAGGGAAACCATGGTGCCTATGTTTCTTTGGGCCTGGCTTACTTCACTCAATATTATTTTTTCCAAGTCTTTCCATTTCCTAACAAATGGGGCAATGTCATTCTTTCCAATGGAGGCATAGAATTCCATTGTGTGTGTGTGTGTGTGTGTATAAAATATTATATTTTCTTTACAATAAGATATATATATACCATATATTCTTTACAATAAAAGTATATATTAAAGAAAAGTATTATAAATATTGGCTCACACCAGTAATCCTATCTATTCAGGAGGTTGAGATGTAAAGATTACAATTTGAACCCAGTCAGGGCAGGAAAGTCCATTAGATTCTTGTCTCCAATTAACCACCCAAAAAGCCAGAAGTAAAGCTGTGTCTCAAGCAGTAGAGCACTAGCCATGAGAAATAAAGGTCAGAGATAGCACCTAGGTCCTGAATTCAAGCCCTAGGAAAAACACATGCACACCCCCCCCCCCCCCCCACACACACAGAGTTAAAAACATAAATTACATCTAGTATCTAACAAAACAATATGATTGGAGTTGAACTATTTTTCAGATTGGGGCATATGCATTCATCTCAAACCTATAAAAATTATCTTATTTTTCTGTTTGAATATTGTTCAAAAATATTCAGACTGTTGAATCCTTATGAGTCCAACTCTTGTCCACTATATTAAAGGATATTAACTAGTATAATGAATTGTGACACACAAACATGCAGAAATATTTTTGGTATTATATTTTGTAGTTTTTTTTTGTTTTGTTTTGGCGATAATGGGATTCTAACTTCAGGTCTTGTGTTCCTAGTCAAGTACTCTACCATTTAAGCCACTCACTCCTTCAGCCTTAATTTATTTTTTTTTCAGTTATCATTTTTTCTAACTCTAAAATCAGCTGATACCTGCACAAGTGTTTTCACATTTCCCTCTTCTTCGTAACTAAATCACAAAGTTCTTTGGCTTCCAGCGTCTACAACAGTTTTGGTCATTGGTCTTTTTAACCTGGAACCACATCATGAATCTGTAAATTTGGCATTTTTCAATGTTTGCCCAGCTCTGGCACTTGCAGTAAATGTGAAGTTAGCACCTTCTGTAAGGGCCACCATTTATGCAGGCTATCTATCACACATAATTCCTTAATAAAGCTCATCACCACCCCATACTTAAGAGCCCTAGATAGAAACACTGGATATTACTTCAGACAGTGAATACATGAAAATGCACAAAAGTCTGAAAAATTTAAATTTTGAAGTGGACACATCTTGAAACTATAATAACTGAAGGAACTTATTAAGACTGTCACCTTGAACTGCAAAGACATATACCACAGCACTCAATATTTTGTCAGTTTCCAAGAAGGCTCAAGTAACTATAAAAGCCCTCAAATATCCATTTTGTGGTATAGCAGTTAGAATAATTTACTAATATTAAATGTTCAAAGGTGAACATGCACTATATTTAGATTTTAGACCAAAAGTTAATCTTGTTCATTAACTTGATGGGATTGAGAAGTGCTTAATTTTGCAAAACACATCTATGGTGTTCTTGTAAGAGGTTAGTTCTGCCACCAGCCCTGATTGTGGGTGGCACAATCAATATGCTGTGAACTACCAGGCATAAGAGGAGAAAAAGAAATTCCACTAGCACAGGCTTCCTCCTCTTTGTCTAACAGCTCCTATGCATTGAGCAACTCTCCTCTTCTAAACCATTTCTGCCATGATGCCCTGCCTCACTGCATCTGATCCTGCAGAAAATAATGTGGAGCCAAACAACCATGCGCAAGAGATTAAAAGTGTCAGCCAAAATAAATCTTTCCTTTCTTAAGGCTCCCTTTCAGGAAATTTTCTTATAGAAATACAAACCTTATATATAGTAGAAAATTAACTGTTATTCACAATGAACATTGTGAACGTATATTTTAAAATATTGTTTTCTCTATTTTTTATTTGATTATAAGATAAAATACAATTCAATATCTAAGCTATTTTATTTATCATTGCCACTGCATGTACACACTCAGGTTTCTATCCCTAAGGAGAAAAACACTAGTATTTCTTTTAATTAAGAAAACAAAAACAAAAACATAGACAGGCACAGGTGGCTCACCTCTGTAAACCTATCTTCTCAGGAGGCTGAGATCTGAGGATCACAATTCAAATCATCCCTGAGCAGGAATGAGTTTTAGACACTTATCTCCAAATAAACACCCAGAAAGTCAGAAGTGGAGCTTTGGCTCAAGTTGGAGCACCAACTTCGATGAAAAAGTGTCACGGACAGCATTGGGCTTTGAGTTTATGTCCTAGGAACAACACACACACACACACACACACACACACACACACACTCATCTCTAAATTGAATATAATACACCATTTAAAACATTCAACTTCTGGGAGTTTTAGGAGGTAGGTATCCATGTAAATATAATCACAAATGAAAATGAAAGTTTTTTTAATACTAGAAAGTAATTAATGTCAACTGCTTTCCCATACCTTAGTCACTATTATCCAACTACTTGTTGCCTGTTCAGAATGAAAATAATCTAAAATCATATTATATATCCCATACAAGCTCTTTGCCTTTATTAGCATTATTCTATGGGAGCTTCATGTGTTCTATTACTATCAATAATCCATACTTTTAGGTGTAAGGTAGTGTTCCACACATGACTGATTACACCTCACCTTGACTATGCATTACTAGGTGGAAGATTTGAACCACTTCTCCTTTAGCGCAACTGGAAATGATATTTCTACAAATATTCACATACATACATGTTTTTGCATAAATTTAGGCTTCCATTTTTCTTGGCTTAATACATACAAATGAGCTACTGGGTATTTTGATAAATACGTCTTTACCCATATAAGAAACCAACTAATTTTTTGTAAATTAGTTGTACTATCTTGCATTCCTACAATAGATATAGGAATATTACACTCCACTTCACCTTTGTGACACATTCTTTTTAGTTTGTTGTTGCTGATGTGGTCGTAGTTTACTCGTTTGAAAATTTAGGCATTTAAGTATCTGTTCACTCCAAATTCATTGAGGATGGTTGTGATTTCATGTTAAATGTTCATGTTGAGGATATTTTCTTTCTTTTACTTTCTTCTTGGCTTGTTGGTTTTTATTAAGTTGACAGGTTTCTTTACATATTCTTCATTCATCCTTTAGCACATAAGAGATAGCACAGAATTTTTTTGGCTTTCTATGGGTTATCTTCATATATTTTATTTTCCAATAGCTGGAGTTCTTACCTTACAGGGATTGCTTTATGAAAAAATGCTTTTGGTGAGATGCCTAAGGAATATTTTCCAAGTGAAAGAACATATATATTTTCTCTTAGGTTGTTTATCCTAGTACTTTTGTAATTTGAGGTTATAGATTTTGGTCCATATTCTATCATGAATTAATTGGATATATATAAACAAGTTATGGTTAAAAATATTTCACTTCAATTTCATTTTAATGTAGCAATGTTCACACTTTCCAGCACTATCATGAAATGCTAATGAATTTTCTCTAAAATTACTTTCTTTCCTTTATAAACCTTTATAAACTGCTTATGGCTTAAAACTGAACCCTAGCTACATAGGATTCCCAGATCTGAGAATCACTGTTTGAAGCCAGCAGGACTGAAATGTCTATGAGACATCCTTTCTATGATTAACTGGCAAACAAATCTACAGCAAAAGCCTGAAGCAAACAAATCCAACCATGAACAAACAGACCTGGGCTCAAGCCCTAGTAGCTGCACCAAAAACAAGAAAAGAAAACAACAAAAGCTTGTTGAAAATCAATAGAAAATACAGGATAGACCTATTTCAGATCAATTTCTTTTTGTAGAAGAATAAGGTGTCCAGGTTCAGTGAATCAAGCAAGTAACCTTAGCTCTTCATAAGGCAATGATTGGGAAGATTGTGTTTTGATGCCAAAAGGCAAAAAAGAATAGGAGACCTCACATTCTTTTCTAGTTATACTAAGAATAGGTGTACATATGCTGCAATACCATGCTTCATTGATTAATGTATCTGTAAAGTAAGTCTAAAAATTAGATTGAGTCCTCAAACAGATCTTCTCCCCTCTCCCCATTCTCCTTGACCCCCCCTTTCTCTCCCTCCTTCTCTCCCTCTCTCTCTCTGTCTTTCTTATTCTGAACTAGGGATGGAATTCACATCTTTGAGTTTCTTCTTTTTTGTTTTTTTTTTGTCAGCCATGGGGCTTGAACTCAGGACTTGGGCACTATCCCTCAGCTCTTCATCTCAAGATGAGTGCTCTACCACTTGAGCCACAATGCCACTTCCAGTCTTTTAGTGCTTTATTGGAGATAAGAGTTTCATGTACTTTCCTGCCCGGGCTGGCTTTGAACAGTGATCCTCAGATCTCAGCCTCCTCAGTAGCTAGGATTACAGGCATGAGCCACCGGCTCCCAGCGTCTCTGAACTTCTTAGATAAGCATTCTGTCACTTGGCTCAGATGCCTACCACATATACCTATATGTAAATATGTATTTGCCATATTTGTGTATTTACTCTGCATTTACTGACTTGCTTTCATTTATTCTATCAATTACTGAAACATAGTTGCTCAAACTTCAGACTCTAATTATGGATTGCACTGTTGTTTTGATTTGTCAGGAATTTCAAAGATGTGTTGTTGAGTTGCTAGGAATCTAATTACTACCTTTGTAAATTGAGACACATCTGTTTCAATTATGTCATATTCTTTTAGATTCTTAAGTGTTTAATAGTTTTATGTGTTGTGTTCAATAACTTTCTGAGAATACTTTAAATGTGTATATAGTATGTGAGTATGTCTGTCTAATAAGCATAGTTTGTTTTCTGTGTTTGATTATTTCAAATTAATATTGTAGCTACTTTTGCATACCATGTAGAAAATCACACTCAACACTTTCCTTCATTTCTCTGTCTCTCTGTCTTTTTGTTTCTGTCTTTCTGCCTGTCTCTCTTTCTGTCCCTCTCATTCTGTGTGTTCTCCTGTGAAATTATTTCAGGGACTCTTAAAGTTTGAATTTTAACATAATTTACAACATGCAAGATTTTTCAGTGCCATGATAGTATCGAGAAAACACTCCCCAACTTGTACTTTATATGCAATACAGAATCTGTGTTTTTATCACTTGTATTACATAAATTTGATCTGTAAATGCAGTTAAAAATGAATTTTCTGCTGCCTCTTCTTAGATATTCATTTTAGCCTCTAGCTTTGCTCACAGCTGTGGCAAATTTTATATCAGTTCTCTTAGCTTAGGGGCTGCAGCAAATAGCTTCCAGTTGTTATTGTACACTGAGGGTTGTGCTTTCTGTGTCTGCTTCAGTTGAAGTGTCACTCTTCTTTAGTAGCTCTGTCTTTGGCTATGTCCTCCCGTTTTTCACAAAGGTATGGAAACCAAGCTCAAATTGCATAAGAAGTTTCCAATGCACTCAAAATGTATCTGTTCCTTTGAGTTACTGTTTCACTGAGATTCTTAGTTGATAGTTCTTACTGGCTTTAAAGAATTTTCATCATTTTTAGGATATTTTTTGGAAGTTGGAAGGGATGCCTAGACAATCATGTTACTAAAAATGTGATTTCTCTTCAAAGATCTGATTCACCACTTTTCTTTTTTTATACCACTTTTCTTAGACTCTGAAAAGTTTTCCATTCCATTAATTCTGTGGTTTGCTTTGAATCAGTGTTGGTACAGGGGATTGGACTCAGAACTTTATTTGCTAGGCTGGTGCTGTTCTACTTGAACTAGTGGACCTATATGCTTTTTGCCCTGGTCATTTTCTAGACAGGCTCTTTCTTGATGGATTGGCCAGCCTGACCTGCAGTTCTTCTCCTTGTATTTCTAAGTCGAAGTGTGGCTGGAAATAACAGGCATGTTGCCCAGTGCTACCATGATCCACCCCCACCAGCCAAAATAGCCAGCAGCTGTACTGCACACCATCATTAGATGACATGAAATCTCCTCAACTTATTTTTGTCCCTGCTGGCATCAAAATGTGTGCTCCTCTGTCTCGGCCTCCAAAGTAGCTGGTATTACAAATTTGAGACACTGAAACTGGCTTCCAGATTCGTATAGAACATTTCTTTGGAGGAAGTGGCACTGTAGCTCAAGCGAGTGGTAGAGCACTCGCTTTGAGCTGAACAGCTGAGGGACAGAGCCCAGGCCCAGAGTTCAAGCCCCACGACTGACAAAAAAAACAAAAACAAAAAACATTGCAACAATGAGAAGTACAAGTTGTCATGTCGAAAACAAACTTTACAACTTTGGTGGGGGGGTGAGGCTTGGAAGGGATGGGAAGGGGAAACAAAGGAGGAGGCTACAATGCTTGATAAGAAATGTACTCATTATCTTGCCCATGTAATTTTAACCCCTCTGTACAGTTTTTTAACAATAAAAAAATAAAAAAACAAAAACAAAAAACAAAAGAACATTTCTTTGGCAACTTGGCTTGAATATCTCTGAGTTTGTGAGTTCCTCTGTTTTTACATCCTGATATTTCTTACTACAATCTATTGTATATTCTCTTTTTTCCTATGAAACAGAAGCATTCTGCTCTTACGTCTGATGTTACAATACATTCTCTCAACCAATGCTTTCAGTTCTGTTCCTGTTTGAAATCCTATGAATGGTATGATTTTTTGACTTATTGCCATTTTCAGATGTTTTAAGTTTCAAATATGAAATATTATTGGACACAAGCTCCAAAGTATTTGCTCATTTTGGTATGACCACAACATTAGATTTTGTGAATGTGTTTCTGATATAATTCAAAAGAGTCTGGGGCTAGTTACATTTTCCTTGTTCGTAGTCTTTGCTTAGAGTTCCGTCTACTCAGAATGTCAAGTATTTTTCATCCAGGGTACAACCATGGGCAAAAGTTTTCTTTTCTGTGCATGCTAAGCAGACACGTGTGTCAATCAGAGAATGAACAAGCGACATTAAATTGTTATATTATTGACTTTAACCTTACCCCATACTTTCCCATGCCCATGTTTTATCTAGAAAGGATGAAATTCCAAGTTTGTTTTGTACTTTCTGATGAAGTTAATATCGTTTATTATATTCTGGGTAAGTCCAATCTTTTCAAATATTTTCGACTTGTTTTCCAACTCAGCTTGTGATCTAATTTAAGAAAACTTCCAGGTGTATGTGAAAGTAGTGAGCCCTATCAATGGTAAAAACTTCATGTGGGTAAGTCAGTTGACCTGTGATTTTCCCCTAGAAGATTATGAAGTATTGTATCAGCCTAATTTTTCAAGGATTTAGTTTTGCCTCTAGTAGTTCTTTTTAATTTCAGTTTTGCTTTTATTTGCAAAGCACAGTTCATTTTTGCATTTGTGGTCCCTTTCCCTATATCTTTTTGATTTAGTGATAGGAATTTGTCAAGCCTCTTCTAGTGTAGATGAATTGGAATTTGAAGGTCTCTATTCATTCCTGCAAAGCTGTTAAATTACCCATGTTAGACAAACAGTTGATGTTTACTTTTAAAGTTCTTAAAGTTGAGTATATGTGCATTAGCAATTCAGTTAACCCAATGAGGCAAAGTATATTTTTCTGCTCATTTGAAGTTCTTTTCTGTGTGTCTCTAACTCTGGACTCCAGCATTTATTTCCATGATTATTCTACAAATATTTAGTTTTTACCTAATTTTCTGTTTTGTGACAATAATTATTAGAAAATATTCTCTAGAATATAATTAAATGGTTTGGATGTAAGACCTCTAGTTTTTCAAAGGTTTGTAGTCACAGATGCTCCTAATCTGGAATTATAGTGACAGGTGTAGTCTTCCAGAACCAGCTGAAGCTCCTAGATGTCTTTCAATGATGATTTCTTTTACATTATCATCTTATGTAATATTTATGAATTTTTATCATGTCCCAATCCCTCTACTGAGCTCTTTGGTGTGACCTTATTTCTCCTTTATAAAATCCCTTATAAATATGATTATATTAGTAAAATTACTGAAGGAATAAGAAAACAGAGGCAAAAGCCAGAAGCATCTGCTTACCCTTAAGGTGCTAGAACTCAAGGAAGCTTGTAGTTAAAACTGAGACTCTGTTTTCACATCAATTGTCCCAACCATTATATTTGCATGCTTCTATATGCTCTGATAAATATGTGATACTCTAATAAATAATCAAGTGATATCAAAATGCTTGGATAGGTGAAGTACCAGAAACCATCACTTCTGTGATTAAGTCAGATAAAAGACTCTAACATTTATTTTTTACTCTTACATATTTACTATTTGCTGTTAGTTGAATTCTACATTATAACAAAGAAATACTGAGTACCACAGCCCAGAACTTGGAATTTGCCTTTATTTAGAACTAGTTACCTTGGCCATAGTTATTTGAAATGATATTATATATTAATATAACATGAAGAAGATTAGATACAATACTTATGTTACATATGTTTTATGATTTCTTTCTTGATTAGGTCCTTCCTAAACTTTACACACACACACACACACACACACACACACACACACACACTAACCATATCACTATTTTCATCATAAGAAAAATCAAACATCCATTGTTCATCCTAATTATATTTGGAATCATAGAAATTTTAAACCTGTTCCAGTGCTTTTCTTGTTGAAATATTTCTTGTCCTGACATTCATTATATGCTAAAGTTGTCATCTTGCTTATTTAGTAATTCCTTCCTTACACATTCATCTTTTTTCTATTGCAGCATTTTTGAAAATTTCTTAAGCTTGGATAGTAAACTACTCTTCTTTTGCTATAGTCTCCCCTTGAGCAATGGTATAGATTGACAAAAATGCTCTCATCCCCACCAATGAAATATTCCTTTACTCTATTTCATCTCCAATTTTCCACTCTGTGAAATTTACTTACCTAATACTCCAATTAACAACTTACCTATATGTGGAAGGAAACGCAGAGTCAACATAGATGAGTCAAGCTGATCATTCCTTTCCCTCATCTTCACTCTTATATGTCCTATTTTATTTATCTAGGTAAGCTATTAGATTGAATCCAGTTTTGTAGCCAGAGAGCTAGCAATAGATCATGGCATCTGTTTCCTTCACAAAATAGTTAATATGTCACAGAGCCTTTTCTCTTTCCTTTCCTGACATATCCTGGATCAAATCTACTTATCATTTTTCTATATTGCCTTCTAGTAATCGGGACACTTGCAAAAATATCTTTGCTAGTGTTTCATCCACATTCACTGTCATCTGCTCTGGTTACTCTGGTCCTTTCCTTCCTCCAGAGTTCGTGTGCAATTACCTAAAAATCTTCAACTTTAAGTAGCTTAAAATATTTTATATATAACATGTCTGACACTTCCTCTCCTAAATGGCAGCTTCATAATGCGCTATTTTTTATTTGTATCTATTTTAGACATTTTGAACATTTTTCATCCTTCTCTTGTGAAAGATTGCACATGGTTGTCCTTCACTTTGAAACACAATTATGTTTGAATTAGACTGCTTGAATATATTTCATACAAACTCTTCAAAGCAGAAAAGCTGCTCCTATTCTATCCTCATTAAGGTAATCAGATCACCTAATGTATGCTCTCCCATGAAATTTTATGTCTTTCATCAAAAATGTAATCTCAATTCCAAGTTTGGGTATATAGTTTAAAATGACATGTGCCAAGAATATTTTCTTCACCTCATTCAATCTCCTATAGTTCATGATCATGTTTAGTCTATGAACATAAGTACTATTTATGCAATGCATAGTATAATAATTATTTTTTTGGGGGGATCTGGTCATGAGGCCTGAACTCTGGGCCTGGGCACTGTCCCTCAGCTCTTCAGCTCAAGGCTAGCGTTCTACCTCTTGAACCACAGTGCCACTTCTGGCTTTTTTCTTTTTGTTTATGTAGTGCTAAGGAATGGAACCCAGGGCCTCAGGCATGCAAGGGAAGCGCTCTATCATGGAGCCACCTTCCCAGCCCCAACAATTATTATTCTCAAATATTCATGTATTCTTTTATTTTTCAGTCCTGGGGCTTGAACTCAGGGCCTTAGCACTGTCGCTGAATTTCTTTGGCTCAAGGCTAGCACTCTACCACTTGAACCACAGCACCACTTCCAGCTTTTTCTGCTTATGTAGTACTGAGGAATCAAGCCCAAAGTTTTACGGATACTAGGCAAACACTCTACCACTAAGCCAACTGCCTTGCCCCTCGTGCATTGTTTTTGTTGCTGAACTGGGGCATAGATTCAAGTTCTTTAGCACTTTTTCTCAAGGTTGGCACTCTCTCAGTTAAAGCATACATTCACTTTTGGCTTTGTAATGGTTAATTGGAGATAAGAGTCTCACAGTTGTACCTCTTCTAGCTGCCTTCAAACCATGATCCTCAGATCTAAGCCTCATGGTAGCAGGGATTACAGGTTAACACACCACACCCAGATTGTGCATTTTATATAAAACTGATATTTTTTCAGAATTATAGATGAGTAAGAATAGTTTATTTTATACCATATTTAAGTGCCTGTTACAAAATTGCTTAAAATCTCTTATCCTCTTAAAGGTTTCTTTTAGTGGCATAAGAAAAATATGAACACATGAAGAGAAAATAACAAAGATATAAAGAAAAAATGATCTTCTTTTCCTTTCTTTTTTTAGCAAAAGAGTTTAGAAGCATTATGTTAATTCTATTTTAAAGGATTTTAGAGAGTGTAAATCGAGGTCTAAGAGAGATATCTATATTCCTGTTTCTTTTCTATAGTTACCATTTGTTTTGTATCTCTGTGTTTCTTGCAGCTCTGTCACAATATCCAAACTGTGCCATCAACCAAATTGTCCAGCAACTGATTAATGGAAAGGAAAAAGGATGACATATAATTATTTGGTACAATTATATCACTCAACCAAAAAATAATAAAATAACCTCTTATGCAGGAAAATGGATGGGTGTGGAGATTACCATATTGAAAGAAGTTAACCAGGTTCACCAAATCCAGCATGATTTTACTCATTTCTGGAGTGTGAATATAAAAATTATAGATAGAAAGAAAGAAAGGAAAGAAGAAAGAAAGAAAGAAAGAAAAGAAAGAAAGAAAGAAAAAAAGAAAGAAGATGTGCATATATAAGTTTATGAGCGTGGAAACTTGCTTGAATTATGCTGGGGAAAAGCAAAGGGGGTGAATGTGCACTAATGATATTGGTAGACATCGTGTTTATGTTTATAAAGGTCATATCATATCTGCCTTAAAGTTGTTGTACAATACTTAGGTGGAGGACAAGGAAAGCACAGAGGAAGTCAATATCAATGGATTATCATACATGAAGAGAGAAATAGGCTAAAACTGTTTTTTTTTTATTCTATGTATGAAAAAATACAAAAAAGGTAATACGTGATTTTTTTGTGGGGGAGCTATCTGTGGAAGCGGGGATTCCCAGGGAATGTATGTATAAGGGTAAATTTGGTTAAAGTACTCCATATTCATCAATGTAAGAAACAAATTAGCCTAGTGAAATTGTTTTAATAAGAAGTAGGGAGGATAATAGGTAAATAGAGGGTGCAAATTTGATAGGAGTTCATTGTTATGTATGTATGTATATATGTATATACATGCATATATATAGGAATGTCACAATGAATCTCCCTTTTTGCAGCTACTACTATAGGCTAATGTATGTGTGTGTGAGTGTGTGTGTGTGTGTGTGTGTGCACGCGTGGGGGGGGTGTATGGTATATTCTTATATATATATATATTGTTTATTATAATGCTAATTTAAATTTTTTGGACAAAAGAAAATAGAAGCCAAGCCCAGTGAAATGGGTGATAATTGAAAAGAGAGTCTGAATGAAATTTGGTAGCAAGTTACATATGGACAATGGTGGTTGATAGTGAACATAACGCACACTTCAGAAGCCATGATGCCAGAGATGCAAAATAGGGTCCGGCACATGGGTTATGTTTGTTTAAATGTGTGTCTTGGTATCACAGGAAATGCCATTACATTAATAAAGCAGTCATCATGTTTCTAAAGCTTAAATGTAGCAAGCGGTTTTCTGTTTTTCTTTCTGTTCTATCAAGTCAAAAAAACACTGAGCTTGATAAGAAATGTACTCATTATCTTGCCCATGTAATTGTAACCCCTCTGTACAGTATGTTCACAATAAAAAAATAAAAAATATAAATTAAAAAAAAACACAAAAACACTGAGGCAGAGAGTGCATTCCATGCATTTGGGACAGGACACAGTGAACCCCAGGACTGAGATCTGAGGAATGATAAGAGCAGAATCTGAGGAAGGCAACAGTATAATTTTTCTAAGTCTTTCCATTTCCTAACAAATAGGGCAGTGTCATTCTTTCTGATGCAGGCATAGAATTCATATATATAAATATAAATATATATATATATATATATCACATTTTCTTGATCCATTTATCTACTGAGGGGCACCTGGTTGCTTCCATATCTTAGCTATGGTGAATAATGCTGCAATAAGCATAATTGTGTCGGTAGCTTTGGTATGACCTTGTTTGTGATCTTTTGGGTAAATGTCCCAAAGTGGAATTGCTGGGTCAAATGGGAGCTCTATGTGAGTCTTTTGAGGAACCTCCATTCTGCTTTCCAAAGTGGTTGAACAAGTTTACACCCCCACCAACAATGCAGTAAGGTTCCCTTCTGTCCACATCCTGTCCAGAATCTGTTGCTATTATACTTATAGATTATAGCTATTCCAACTGGGGTGAGGTGGAATCTCAATGTTGTCTTGATTTACATGTCTTTTATGGCTGGAGAAGTTGAGCATTTCTTCATGTGACTCTTGGCCATTCTTATTTCCTCTTCAGAGAAGTCTCTCTTTAAGTCTACAGTAAAAGATGCAAGCAGGAGCCAGATGAAATTTTAGGCCATTTTCTTTTAGTATAAATTTGAAAAAAATGCATTGAAATGCTTTGCACTACAAAGATATGTAATCCAATTAATGATTTTCCAGAATTAGTATAGCTATTGAGTAAATTAATAGTCTTGATTAGTCACTTAATTTGGTAAACATGTAGTAATTTGACAGGAAAATAATGTATATCCTGAAGTTGCTGGGCACCAATGGCTCATGCCTGTAATGCAGCTATCTCAGGAATCTGAGATTTGAGGATTGTTGTTGAAAGCCAACATAGGCAGGATAGACCCTGAGACATTTATTTCCATTTACTTACCCCCCCCCCAAAAAAAAATAGTGGGGGAGTAGAACTGTGGCTCAAGTGGCAAATGGCTAGCCTTGATTACAGAGCATGAGTTCAAGTCCCAGGACTGGGACACACCTACACCTACACACACACACACACACACATCATCATCATCATCATCATCAAGTTACATAATTCAACAGAAGTTTGTGAAAGAAAATACATTAGTGAAGACTGTGCTCAAATATTATTTTTGTATGATTTAACAAAGCAGTTTATGGTTCTATACAAAGTAATCCAAATATTTATTTTTATACATTTTTATCATAAAAATACTGTATAGAGGGGTTACAGTTACATGAGCAAGGTAGTGAATACATTTCCTACCAAGCATTGTTACCTCCTCCTTTCTTCTACTATCCCTTCCCTCCCACCTACACAACTATACTCCCCTCCCCCCCCAGCCTAAATGGTAAAGTTCATTTTTCAACATACTGTCTTGTACATCTCATTGTTACAATGTAACCCAAATATTTATAAAGAAAAGCTCAAAGAATTTAATTAGAAATCACATCACCAGACAAGCTAGAAAGCAAAGCATGGGTTTGTCTGTTCTGTGGAGAGAACTAACTCAGTCCCAAAACAATCAAAGTACAGTAAACCCTTCTGGGTTCACTGTCCTCTAACCAATAATACATTGTATGTAGACATTGCACTGATATTAAAATGAGACATTGCACTTAAGAAGTATCTACACTCTCTTCTCACATTACTCTGTGGATCTTACTTCCAACACAAGGGCCCTGGTAGGGCAAACCCTAACCAAAAAGAAATTCATTATCTTTTTTTTTTAATCTTATAATTCTAATGAGTGGACCTTCAACTCAAGCTTTTGGCATATTATTTCCTTCTTAGTCTTCACCCAGATCTATTAATCCATCACCTGGGATGTGTGTGTGTGTGTGTGTGTGTGTGTGTGTGTGTGTACCGATGTGCACGCACACGAGCATGTGTTGAACTGCATTGTATGTGACACTTTAATATAAGGACAGCACTGATACTGCCTTAAGGCCTACTGTATTTTACTATGGCCACATCTTAACCAAACACACCTAAAACATCCCTGTACTCAACTTTCACAAATACTCTCTAGTATCATATCATATGAACATGTAATATGAACATGATCACATCAACTTGGTGTGGGTGACACAATTTAACACAGTGTAGTTATTCATAGAAAAATAACTGAAAATATGCTTATAAGATTTGAATCTTACATTAAAATGATATATGCTATTTTTTAATTCTACAATTTCAATGTGTTAAATATTTCCATATGAAATTTCATGTGGTCCATATATCTTTGTGCTAGGAATTGTTTTCTATCTTATATATAATGCTGAGACTGTGAATGGTGAAATGCCTTTTCAGTAAGTGGCAGAGTCCTTATTTCATCCTTAGATTGCCTGTCTTCAAACCTATTTAGAACGTTAAGAGTGAGAAAAGTTTAATTCAAAAAGAATAATACATATGATGCTTCTACTCTAATAATATAGAAACTATAATCATTTACTACATAAGAAAACTATTTTAAAGACAGTCTTTTACAATCATAATAGTGTTATACTTTAACAATACATTTAATCAAAATATTGTGTACAAGGATCTTTTCTTTGTCTTGCTTCCATATTTTTCCTTTTGCTTCAATTTTTGCTTGCAACAAGGAAAGCTTATCAGTGAATTCAGTTCCATTTCCCATTTCAAGGCCAATCACCAATTTCTCTTACTGCTGTCTTGCGATTCTATACTTTATTTTCTATTCTAGCTGCCCTAGAATGAAAGAATACTGAAGGAGTCTGTCAAATATTCACACCTAGTGACAGCCAAGGAACTCGTTATCACTAAATCTTTCTGGTTTGCAAGAAGATATAAAAGGGGGAGAAGAATGGTTATTTCTTTTTCTATAACACATTTCTTATGAACAGGATTCTTTCAGTGTTAATTCCATAGTCAGAACCTAAATTCAATTGGATATCACTGAAAAATGCTACCAGTTTAATTGACTCTAGATCGTTTCCACAAATCTGTCAGATAATAGAAAGTCAGATGTGACAGTTAGGCTAACCTCCCTTTATACAAATGCTCCCAGTGGAGAAGTAAGCCTCAGTTAGACAGTCAGTAACTTTTAATTCTGTCATTTTTATATTGTACTTGAAAAGTAAAGACATATTATTTGCTACAACTATTGCCACTGGAATGTTTTCATTTTCCCTAAACTAAGGGAATAATGAAATATTTGAATATTTGTACAAATTATTTACCTTTTGGATACATATATGTATATATTTATGTGTAATATATGTCTATGGTGAGATAAAATGTTCATAATTTATTAGCTCTGTATCATCTCTTCCTTACCAGAAGACTATTCTAGCTTTATCCCTTTGGTTATGTGTAATTCCCACTTCAATAGCAAGAAATATTACCTTCCAATAGAAATAGACATAGTATCCTTTTACTTAATTTTTGGTTACCAACTTATTTTTATATAATGTGCTGAAACTTTGTTCAGTTTGATTTGAGTACACTTACCTTTTTAAATTAATTCTGTTGTCTTTGCACAGCTATGTCAGAATTGTTCATGCTATGCCTCTAAGGCATATTACTTTTTTTCCTAATAATGTACAGTTTTTATACGAACTTCTTTTGCTTTAAGAGTAAAAACCTTTCACTTTTAACATTTTCCTGTCCTTAACTCTTCAGTGAGATTATTTCATTGGTAATGTAGTTAGATTCTCCTCTCACAGTCTTAATTCTTTATAGGATCCTCCTTACCCCCCAAATCATTTCTTTCCAATTACACATAGTAATTTGTACTGCAAGTTGCATAGTAAGTTGAACTGTAAAGTTCTATATGTTTTAGCATATCATATCATTATATATTACTAAGTATAACATTGATTTAATGTAAAACATACAAATAATTAATAGATTTTATATCTTTAACCCACCAACAATTACCCGTCTTTCGTAATTCATGGCAAACAGAAATTTTACATTGCCTAATTATTCTTGCTTACAAAAAAATTACGTACTTGAAATAAAATTATGTGATTGTAGCAAGGAAGTTTCTTTCATGTGGCAATGTATAATGTATGTTCAACCAGGTCTTTCAAGACTTTCAGTAGTTCATAATTTTTGTTCTGAATAATATTCAAATGTAAGGATGCACCACAGAGGTTTTTGTTTTAACTTCATCTATTAAAGAACCTATAGAATGTTTGGAGTAATTTTAACTTATAAATGAAGCCAATATAATATTCTGGGGTGTTATTTTGGTAAACATATTATTCAGATTATTGGGCTATTCATCTCAGTTCCTGATGGGTGGATCATGCTAAGAATATTTTCCAACAGACTGACAGACTTCTTCCAAAGTGACTTTACCCTGTTGTATTCCTATTAAAAATGAGTTTCAAATTTTCCATATCACATAAGGAGTCAGGCATTGTTAGTTTTCAGCATTTCAGAAATCTACTAGATATTTGATAGCTGTCTATATTGTTTTAATTATGGACCAATTATTGAAAGCATACTTTTCGATTTTTAGTTTATTTTCAATCTATATATTCTATTTGTTGGATGTCTGTTTAGTTTTTGTAATGGTTATTGTAAAGGTGATGAACAAATGAGGTAGTTATGTGTCAGGTAATGTGTATATTTCTTTTCTGTAACATTGTCAGCTTTTCCCTCACTTTCTCCCAGTTTTTCCCCTCCCATACCCCCCAGGTGTTGCATAGGTCTTTTTAACATAGTTTCTAGTGAATAACACTGCTTCATTTGTTCACATTTTGTTCTGCCATTTCTATGATCCTGACTTCCCCTGCTCAAAAGAGATAAATTTACAAACAAAAGTAAAGGTACAGAAAAAAACAGCAACAAGAGAAAAAAGGAAAAAGGAAAAGGTCCTGGTTTGATTTCTGGGAGTTTATTTTAATAAAGTTTATATCTTTTGTTCCTTTTTAAGTTAATCATCTATTTTCTTTTTATTTTCATTCTTCAATTTTGCTTATCTTTTATCTCAATATGTATGTAGACATATTGTTTTTATTTCATTATAGACAAATAACAAGTTGCATCATAGTCAAAGGGTGAAGAGGTAAGGAGATATTTTGTCTTTTCATCATGTATTACCATTTTTCTCAAAAAACATACTTTATATTCCATGTCATTTAGTTACTTACTTTATTTTTTGTTATTCATTTATTTATTTTCAGTGAGTGGCAGAATTCCTCCTAGGGAGATAATTTTTCTTTCAATAATTATTTATTATTACTATTATTATTATTATTGAAGGAATGTAGAAAAGGGTTATAGTTCTATAAGTCATTAGTATAATGCTTCTTTTATAATGTTATTTCTTCCTTTGTTTCCACTCATCTTTCCCTCTTCTATCTTTACTGACAAGTTATGCAAGTTTTTACATCGTGTATACCTAATGTAAGGATTGCATTTGCTCTCTATTCTTCCTCCACTTCTGTGATTCGTTCCCTCAAGAATTAATTGCCCCTCCACAAATTATACCAACAGCAAATACAGGAGGGGAAGGGAAAAAACAAATTGTTTAAATAGGGATACAGGTGGACCCATTGCAACAATGAGATGTACAAGACGTTATGTCAAAAAATGAACTTTACAACTTTGGCTGGGGGGAGGGGGGATGGGAAGGGATGGGAAGGAGGAGGCAACAATGCTTGATAAGAAATGTACTCATTACCTTGTCCATGTAATTGTAACCTCTCTGTATGGTATTTTCACAATAAAAAAAATAATTCATTGCCCCACCCCCAAAACCCTAGATATTTTTAGCTTGTGTTTTATTCCACATTTAGTTTATTCTGTACTATATTTAGATATATGCTTCATTTTAAGTTATTTCTTGATAAATATGTGGATGTGAATTTTGTTCTTTTGCTTCTTTTTGCTAATATAGATGCCTAATTATCCCAGCATAATTATGTTAAATAAACTTCCAATTATTTTAATTTTTAAAAAAACATTTTAAATAGCCATGAAGAAGAATGAATATCTTCTGGGCTGTATGAGAAAAACAGATCTTGGCCTCTAAGTGGTCTATTCCCTCTACATCATAGCATGAACCCATGTGGCACCTTGTCCTCCTCCGTCTTTTCTTCCTTCCTTCCTTCCTTCCTTCCTTCCTTCCTTCCTTTCTCTCTCTCATTTTTTCTTTCTTTCTTTATCTCTCTTTTTAGAGGTTTAACATCTGTAATAATTATTTTTTATCATTTCTCTTTTTATTTATTTTAATAAGTTTTTTATTGTAAAAATACTGTATAGAGGGGTTACAGTTACATGAGCAAGGTAATGAGTACATTTCTTATCAAGCATTGTTGCCTCCTCCTTTGCTTTTCCCCTACAATCCCTTCCCTCCCACCTCCACAACTACACTCCCCACCCACCTAAATTGTAAACTTTGTTGTTCAACAGTGTCTTGTACATCTCATTGTTACAATGGGTCAACATGTATCTCTATTTAAAGATTTTGTTTTTTCCCTTCCCCCAATTATATCAACATCAAATACTGTGAAAACTGGGGTTATACTATATGGAAGAAACATACAAAGCAACAAAAAAAAATCACATGGTACCTTATAAATACTTTAGAAACAATAGCAAGAAAGAAAAACCACTTGTGTCCCTGTCTTGGGGTTCATTTCTTCTAGCCACTATCTGAGTAGCGTTTTGTTAGTATTCTGCCTGCCTGTCTTTCCTTTAAAGAACATACTTGTCTATTCATTTCTAGTTCACTGTCACACAGGAGAGGTTGTTGTCAGGAATCTGTCATTTACTTCATATTACTAATGCTCATTGATTTTCTTCTGTATACTGGTATTATCTTATTATTTTACTTTTTCAGTAATTTAACTTTTACAATGAAACATTTACTGACTACAATTATATTATAACTCTATTGATTTCAATAGCACAGTATACATGGTTAAGATTCATTTCGTACTTGGAAGAGCAAGAATTGGATTGTCATTTTTTCCAAGTACATATTAAGGTTAGGATAAAATTAAACAATCATTTATGTAAAATTGTTTTATAAGCACTTATGCTTACAGATATTTTGTTATTAATCTTAGGAGAAACTCATAAGTAAAACATTACTCAATAAATGTTATGAACAATTGTTCACTTGCATTACAGATTCATTGTTTTAGTTTTTATAATAGCTATTGATACAGTATATTCCTTTAGGAATAATTACTTTTGGTACAGAATGTTATAGCTGAATAGGTCAGGTAAAGAGTACATTTCTCTTTGAACAGTATCATCTCTACCCTCATTTTCTCAGTTTTCCCTACTGAACCCCACAAATTGTATCATTCATTTTCACCATAGTTCATAGTGAGCATCACTGCTGAATTTGTTTATCCTTTGTCTCACCATTTATAAAACTTAATATCTCAAAGATCTTTGTTCAACACCAAAATGTGGGTATTTTTCTATTCTATCACTTTGAAACAATATGTTCTTTTATTGTATGTTATGTTTTCTAACATCAATAGTGAAAAACAGAATACAAACATATCATTCAAACTACATATGTCTTTATCTACTTATCTTTGTTTTGTACTAAAAGTCTCTCCTGGAAACAATCTAGTCTTATTTGTTTACATCTTCTTAATCTTAAAATTCAAATTCTTACTTACCTCTACCAAAAAGTAGGTAATAGTATTAAAATCAGATAGACGTTAGATAGATAATAGATAAATAGATATATAGATAGATGGATAAATTTCACTCCATGTTATCATTCTGCATAATAGAATACAATTCAATTTTTGTTAAGCCAAGAGATTTTGTATGATTGGCCTTTGACCAATATTTTAATTTCTCATGTTTCTCCAATACTGTTTTTAGGGTGTCACATAGATTTTTGTGTTTGAGTATTTCCCGTCAAGTGATTGCGTTCTCCTTACCTTCTAAATCTCAACAAGAAAATCATCTACACTTCCAGAGAGCTTTCCTTGCATTAGCAAAGATAAAGAAGTTAAGTTGCTTTTTCTCCCTGTTATTTTTTCCTGAGAATGCATGTCAGCACAAATTTTATTTTCCTTATGTCATAAAGACATAATTCATAAATGGTTTGTTCTTTGGTAAACACACAGTGATACTCACCAGAAATGTTTAGAAAATATACTTCCACGAGAATCTGTAATAGTTTATTCTTCAAAAAAAATACTGTAAATTAAAATGATCTATTCCTTGTTAAATATAAAACAAATGCTATCTGGATGTTTTGTCAATGAGGTTATGTTTACATTAAAAATTCCAATATACATTTTGACTGAAGGAATTGTACAAGCACTACATAGTTTATACTCTTCATCTACATTTATTCCTCAACTTTTTTATTAAAATCAAGTTGTTTCTGAAATCAGTAAAGTTGAACTGCAATTTTACTTTAATGGAGAGCTACAGATTGTCCACTAATTGGAATTCCAAAACAGTATACATATTCCCATTGGTTACTTGAAACATTACCTATATATAATGCTGTTGTCCAACAATGTTATGAAACATCAGATATCAACATTTTTATTATCAAAGAAACCCAAACCATACATTCTTAATTTTGATCACATCACATTGTGATGTAATGCATGTGTACAACGATTTCTTTTAAAATTGTGCCACGTGTAACTGGCATAGTTTTAAAATATGATTTTGCACAATTATTCTTTTGTTCAGTCAAATTTTCAGGAAAAGGAGAGCAGAGAAAATAAACACATAATTTATCAAAATAAGTTTTAAGTTTTAAAAGTTGTCATTGTCTTTAAATAGTTGTACAAGGGAGTGATGGTTTAACAAAGTAAATGTCACCCTTTCAGCATTCTCACATAACCCTTCCCTACCCATTCCTTCCGTAATTGTTCTGAATTTTGTGGGCCATATATTGGATTCTTGTCTGCATTTGCTCCTTCTCCCTTTCATTCATCTACACTTTCTCCTTGGCCACATCCCACCTCTTCTTAGTATCTACTTCTGCTGTCTTATCTTGATGCACTTTATCTTTCAAAGAATTACATTATTTGAGACCTTTCTTAAATCTACTGTATTTTGGTTAATACAGTTATATACACTTGCATACTTATGAGTTTGTAAGCTAAAGGTAGCTTCCATACAGGGAAAAAAGGCATCCTTTGTTCTCCTGGGCCTCTCTCTTACTTCACATAATGTTTCCTAAGTCTTTCAGTTTCTTTACAAATAGCAAAGTATCATTCATTCTAATACATGAGTAAAATTCTATTGTGAATATATATCACATTTCTTGATCCATTTACCCAATGGGGAGGACCTGACCAGATTCAAAACCTTGACTCTAGTGAATACTGCTGAAATAGCATGGTTCTGCTAAGGGCTTTACTGAATCCTGTTTGTGAACTTTTGGGTAAATACCTAGAAGTAGAATCATTGGGCTACAGGGTAATTCAATATTTAAGTTTTTTAGCATTTGCCACACTGCTTTCCAGAGTAGTTGAACAAGTTTACATTTCCACCAATAGTGTAGAGTTTCTTTTAGACACTATCCTTACAGTATCTGTTCTTGTTTTCTTGAAAATAACATTCTAATTCAGTGAAGTGGAATCTCAATTTTGTTTTGTTTTTCATTTCCTTAATGACCAGAGATATTGCGTATTTCTTCATAGGTTGTCAGGTTTTTTTCTGAAAATTTAAATTTTATGTTTCTCTTTATATTGCAGATATTAGACAATCATCTAATGTGAGACTGGATTCTCTCCCAATGTATGGGCTGTCATTTTTAGTTTGTTGACTATATCCACTGACATGCAGGAACTTTTTAGTTTGATGTAGTCCCATTTATCAAGTCTTTCCTTGATTTGCTGTGCGTTCTTGTTTCAGGTTCTCCATTGAGGTCTTTGAAACATTTTGAGCTAATTCTGGCGCAAGCTGATATATAAGGATCTAGTTTCAGTTTTCTGCATATTTGTATACATTTTGCCAGCACTTACATGGAAGAGGCTGTCTTTCTTCAAGGATGCAAACTTGGTTCAACATATATAAATCAATCATTGTAATACATCATATCAATAGAATTAAGGTCAAGAATTGCATTCTCTTCTCAATCAATGCAGAAAACGCATTTAACAAGATCCAACATCAATGCAGAAAACGCATTTAACAAGATCCAACACACATTTACAATAAAAGCTCTCAAGACGCTAGGAATACATACATAACATTCCTCAGATATACATAAAGGCTATGTATACCAAACCTATAGCCAACATTATTCTTAATGGTGAAAAACTAAAACAATTCCCTCTAAAATAAGGAATGAGACAAGGATGTCTACTCTCTCCACTCTTGTTCAATATAATACTGGAATTCCTAGCAACAGAAATAAGTCAAAGGAAAAAACTAAGGAGATCCAAATAGGGAAGGGAGAAATAAAACTAGCCCATTTTTTGCAGATGACATGATCTTTTACTAAAAGGACTCTACAGACTCCTCCTCCAAGTTATGAGAAATGATTCAAAACTTTGGTAAAGTTAAAGAGTATAAAATCAACTCACACAATTCCTTACCTTTTCTGTACACAAAAATAGAAGATTGAGACTGTAATCAGAAAGCAACTCCATGTGCACTAACCTCAAAAAATAGGAATTAACAAGAGATATGAAGGACATCTATACTGAAAACTTAAAAAAATTAAAGAAGGAATTTGAAGTAGCCTTAAAGCCGTGGATCAGGGCTCCTGGTTTAGAAGAATTAACATTGTGAAATTGGCAATACCGCACAACACAATCTAATAATTCCATATATTACCATCAAAATCTCAACAGCATTTTTTAATGAGATAGAGAAAGCAATTCAAAAATTCACATTGCATAGCAGAAGAACTGTAATAGAAAAAAAATTCTTAGCAGGAAAAATAATTTTGAAACAATAACAATACCAATCCTCAAACTGTATTATAGTACCTTGGTAATGAAAACAGCTTGATACTAAGGAAAAAACAAACACAAAAATACCCATACACACACACACACACACACACACAAAAGGCCCTATAGAACAGAAGACACAGAAATAAGCCCAAAGACCTACAGTCATTTATAATCAAATGAAATGCATCATCACTCCTGTGTGTCCTATTCTGAATCGTTTAAGTTACCTGGAAATTTATTTCAACACTATCTGTTCCTCTTTTCATTATCCAGGTTTTTTTTTTTTATCATGTTTTGACCCATTGCAACAATGAGATGTAAAAGTCATAATGTCGAAAGCGAACTTTACAACTTTGGTGAGGGGCGGCGGGAGGAGCGGGGAGGATTGGAGGATTGGGGGAGGATGGGAAGGGATGAAAAGGGGAAACAAGGGAGGAGGCTACAATGCTTGATAAGAAATGTACTCATTGTCTTGTCCATGTAATTGTAAACCCTCTGTACAGTATTTTCACAAAAAAAAGAAAAGGAGGATAGAAGTACAAAAGGAAAATAAAATAAAATAAAATAAAACTTCACAATTCTAAAACAATGCAAATACTAGGCATGCTCAAAAACTTATCAACTTCACGTTCTAATCATGTCTAGTTTGGCTCTAAAATCTGGTGATTATCCACAATTAAGAGAAGTATAGTTACATTTCTTTGTCGGAGAGAAGGAATCAAGATAAATACAGAAGGCATTTCAAGTTCAAAACATTCTTTTAGTTTTACAAAATGTTACATTTTTTCTCAAGAATTTCCTTAATTATAAAATCACCAAGGATGCTTTATTTCTTTTAACCACCTCCTTTTTAGAAATCCCCTAATATGGCCTTAATGTACCATGGATTTCACATGCTAGTAGTAAATTATAGCTTCCTTTGCTTCTTCTGGTTCTTTGACTGGTGAAGTGAATCCCTCTACTGTCACTTCCTACAGTTTGTGAATATGAACAAATCTTGGGCAAATTCAGCAGAATACTTCCTGTGTCATTCCTTTTAGGTGTAATTCTCTTGCACAAATCTAGGTGAGAAATTTGGAAGCTAGTTCCATAAATTATGGGTTTTTATTGTTTATTTTATTGTTAAGTAGTTCTACAAATGGGCTTCTATTCCAAAAGTCAGACTATGAGTATAACACACCTTTTAAAAATTTTATTGTGACAATCAAGGATAAACCATGGGTGGGGGGGAAGGGAGGGACAAAAAAAATCACATAGTACATTAAAAGCAACAATAATAAAGGAAAACCTCTTGTTTTTATGTCTTGGAGTTCATTTCTCTTAGCATCATTTTAGGTCATAAAACTATTGAGCTGTTCTGTTCATCTGCTAGGACTATCCTTGACATATAATAATTATTTCAGATAATGGAAACCATGGAATCTGTTTCTTTGGGTCTGGCTTACTTCACTTATTATGATGTTTTTCCAAGTCTTTCCTTTTCCTTACAAATGGGTCGCTGTCATTCTTTCTAATGGAAGCATAGAATTCCATTGTGTGTAGATAGCTAGCTAGCTAGCTAGCTAGATAGATAGATACATACATACATACATAATTCTTAAACTACCATTATATATTATCTCCATACATAAAGACAGAGAAAGAGAAGAGAGAGGAATGAAACAAATTAAAATCATAGGCCTGTTCGCAGATTCTGAGGTGGAAATGTCCTGTATCTCACATATACACTATTATAATTTGGGGAGGGGAAGGGAAATAACAAAATGCTTAAATAAGGATACAGGTGACCCATTGCAACAATGAGATGCACAAGACACCATGTTGAAAAAGAACTTTACAACTTGTGGCCGGGGAGGAGTTGGGGAGGCGGGGAAGGAACACATGGTAGGGGAAAAACAAAGGTGGAGGTAACAATGCTCAATAGAAAATGTACTCATTATCTTACTCATGTAACTAAAACCCCTCTTTACAGTATTTTTACAATTAAAAAAATATATAAAGAAGGATACTAGGTGATTTACAAAAACACATTTTTGTATATATTTTAATTGTGAAGATATTGTACGGAGGGGTTACAGTTACATGAGTAAGGTAATGAATACATTTCCTATGGAGCATTGTTACCTCCTTTGTTTTTCCCCTATTGTCCCTTCCTTTCCCACCTCCCCAACCACTCCTACCACCTACCCCCACCCCCCAATTGTAAAGTTCGTTTTCAACATGGTGTGTTGTACATCTCATTGTTACAATTGGTCAACCTGTATCCTTATTTCAGTATTTTGTTATTTCCCTTCCCCTCCCCAAATTAGAAAAATGTATATATAAGATGCAAGACACGGACATCAAATACAGTGAAACAGGGGTTGTACCATGAGGGGAAGAACATAAAAAAGACACACAAAAAAATCACAGAGTACATCATAAATACATTAGAAACAACAGCAAGAAAGATAAAACCTCAATTTTTAAAAATAGTGCTGATTTTTTTTAAATAAAAAGAGTAAGAACTTTCATTCAATTTTATTAAAATTTAATTATTTAAAGTTCAATTAATTTTTAATTGTTTAATAAAATGTTATTAATTTTTCATTATTTTTCATTAATACCTTCCATTAATGATTTACTTCAAAATTTAGAACTTGTAAGACAGGAATTATAAAAGAAAA
The DNA here is from genome assembly GCF_019054845.1 of Dipodomys spectabilis. NCBI lineage: Eukaryota > Metazoa > Chordata > Mammalia > Rodentia > Heteromyidae > Dipodomys > Dipodomys spectabilis. Next base: position 6,015,084 of record NW_024870696.1, on the reverse strand, counting down.
CAGAAAATAGTCTTTTCTTGGCTAAAAATTCCGTAAGACATTCTAAGGACATTTTTCATGTCCAGAAGAAATATTTCTGAAATTCTTCCATTCCCTGGCAATTATTGTCAGCATTTCCAGGAAAAAGAGCTCAAGGGAGTTTTTTGTTTATTTTATGTCATTTATTTTTCATGAACATATATTAAGTGAAAAAATGATTAATTTGTTTTATTTTCATGCATTGTACTTAGACCTGTAACTCTGAAAAGAAATGTTAAACCAATTCATACCTAAGAATTTATTCTGGAGCTTATCTTTCTCTTCCCAAATACAGCCTCAAAAAAAGGTTTTTTGTTTGCTTTGTTTGTCTTTTTGTTTATTCTTGTCAGGAGTGGTTTTAGAAAACAAGTCTTTACAGGTTCTCTACCACAACTATGCTCTTCTCACATGATTCCATAAATGTCATCTGGATTTTGGAGGCACTGCTTGGGAAGCGAAAGTTCAACCCTTAAAATGAATTTCATCAACTTCATCAGGTTCATATTTGAAATGAATAATAATTCTTATTCCCATGTAGAAAATTTTAAACAACGTATTTCCTCTCTAATGTTTCCTTATTAACACATGAATTTTCTAAAAAGGGTTTCTTGGATTCTTAATCTCACACCTGTGAGCATCATGATTTGTCTGCTGTCCCAGACTGGCTTTTAGCAACAATATGCTTCACTCTCCAAGCTCCATACTCAAATTGCTAGAGACATTACACCTCCTCCATCTTTTCATTCTCTCCTGAAACTTGTTAGCCATGCCTCTAACTTTTCACATCTATTGGTGTTGTTTTCCATTGTGTAGACTAACACTAGCAAACATGGTGTCAAATTTAGCTGTTAATTTCTCATACATCTCTCTTATAGTAAGGTGAGACATTTGGAAGCTTTGATTCTATAAAGAATTATTATGTAAAGTAATCCTTTCACCATGAATGGTGCTGACCAGTTACTGTGCTTCTCATCATTTTGTAGACCTCAGTGTATCTTACAAGTCACAACCATAGTGAAAATTAAGCCCTGGTAGATTATTCCCAAAAGTACTTCAACTGTAGGTGTTACTGTGCTTACCTACCTCAGTCCTAAGGGAACCTACTATAAACCTATTAAATATGAACAACTGTGTTTTCTTTTTATGTTTTCTTTACTCTTTGGCAGTGGTAGGATTTGTAGCAAGACCTCACAGTTCATTTTCAAGTGTTTGACCAATTTTCATACCCAGCCTTTTTGTCTTTGACTATTTTTCTCATAGAGTTTCATATGTCTTTTTCCCAGGGTCAGCCTTGGACTGATATTTTCTTACCTCTATGTCTCACTGAGCTGGGATTACAGGTATAAATTACATCTCCATTTTTGAGAAACACTTTTTTGGTCTTTGCTGTTAGAGATGAAGTCTCACAGATATATATTTTAAACAGGCTGTCTTCAAATCTTCATCCTATAGTGATATAGTAATCTCTGCCTCTGATTACCTAAGATAACATGCAGAGAACCACCTGTGCCTTGATGGGAGATCACTTTAATGACACATTTGTTAGATGCTTGACTGAATTTTAAGGAACTAACTGGGGTGAATTTTCAACAGTAGAAACAAGTTCAAAAGGACTTAGGAGGAATATATACAATGTAGACTTTTTACTTCTCATTAAATGTCTTTCATTTAAAAATTAATAAAAATTTGGGTCACCTTATACTGATATATAAAAGTAAAATTTACACATGTATATGTAAAGTTTAAATATGAGAAATACATAAATTCCTAATAGTGATATCGTATTTTGTTAATATTTTATAATTAGTAAAGCTCCATGTAAACACTAATACATAATCATATATAATTAATATAGTAACTCTGTTTCTTTATTTGGACATCTCCTTCCACAAAACGCTAGAAAACAAATACAATTCATTTCAGTTTTTGCCTCTTTATTAGTAAGGACTGCTTATTTTTCTGTTTTCCAGAAACACGTTTCCCTTTTGTGTCTGATGTTTCATTGTCCATATTTCAACTTACACTCGGTAGATGACAGCTTGTGAATTTTCTAGGAAGTGAGAGGATGTATCTCCACTTTCCTCTTCTTTCTGAGTCTTCATCAATATCATCCTTGGCAGTAGCTTCTTGGCAGCATTGACTTTTTCTACACGCATCTCACAACACTTCCAGATTCTGCTTATTAGTCAGCTCCGATTCCATATCAAGATATTAAGGTATTTGTTTAAACAGTATACTTTTCTTGGCATCAATAGCTTTCAGTCAGTTTGTACGGCTTTTAACAGAAAAAATAACAAAAAATTATAGATCCCAAGTTTGGTAAAACTGAAATCTCTGTGGAAGCTGAGATGGGCCCTTTGTGAGTTTCCTCTTCTTCATTATTATTTTCCTCCTCACACAGCATCCTTTGTCTCTGCTTTCACATGTCAGAGAAACAGTCTCTTTCTTTACTAAGGTCACTAATTTCATCATGACCAAACAACCCTGGTTACATTTTCTAAGCTAATTATCTCCCAAAGTTTGAGGTTTATTATAAGGTTTCAGTATATGGAATATATTTCTTTTTCTTTTTCTTTTGAGGGGAAGGAGCAAACAGGTAATCCATTACAATCAAATACAAGTGCAATTTGTGTGCCTGCATTGTCAATGTTTTTTGTACATAGCAAACAGAAATCCAACTAATAAATAAAACAGATTTGAAGGATTTAGGCCAAACAGAAAAAAAATAACTACTTAGTCCAGCTGACCTGTTATGATCTCCAAAGTTCCTGTACTGGGGAAAAGGAACACTTACAAGTGCTCACAATGCAAGAGAATTATTGTCAATGAAATGATCACTTTTTATATAAGAAAAAGAGAGAAAAAGAAAACTCTTGGTGTCTCAAAAATGAATATTCATTATCCTTCTATTTTTATATTATTCCATTATAATATTCTTTAAATAGGGATACGGGTAGACCAATAGCAACAATGAGATATACAAGACATTATGTCGAAAAATGAACTTTACAACTTTGGCTCCGTGGTGGGGGGAGGAGGTGATGGGAAGGGATGGTAAGAGGAAACAAAGGAGGAGGCAACAATGCTTGATAAGGAATGTACTCATTACCTTGCCTGTGTAATTGTAACTCCTGTGTACGGTATTTTCACAATTAAAAAATTATTATAATATAATAATTTAATATGCTATAGTACTTTGAATTTATAAATTGGCAACTGTTAATAGAAATGAATCATAGTCTCAAAAAAATTTCAAATTTCAGGAAAAATTGATGTTTTCTAAAGATCATCTTCCAAGTTGAATGAATGAACAGAGAGAAAAACAGTAGTGGATATTATCAGTACTGTAGTTGGAATCATGCAGGTCTATGCTTTACGAGGCTATTAATTCCTTGACTTTGTACTATGAAGAATTTCATATGTCTCTTCCTCATTTTGCTTTTCTAGAAAAGTAATATTAGTATTGGCTGTACTATGATGATAAGTTAAAAGTCTATAATACAGTGAGATTCTCCAAATAACTATATTGTTTATAGGATAGTGACATTTAAATATTTCAAGTGGAAAACTATTCATTACAGAGACATTTTAAATGATAGAGTTGCATTTTCCAATTAGGTATAGGCTGAATTTAGACTTGGCTTCCCTATCGTCTTTCTCAATAGCACTGTGGTAACTTTGTGGAACATTACTGTCAAAGAAACACCATAGACAAAGTAGAAAAACCAAAGACACAATCCCTTGTTACAAATGAGGTGAATAGGCTGCATGAAGTCTATAGACCCTGGTCATAATCAAATAGCTAGTAAGTAAAATAAAACTAAAGCCTATTTCATCCTATTACAGAAACTCTGTCCATATTGCATGTTTTATCTTTATCGTTGTCAGACAGAAATATGAATGTAGCATTATAAGCCTTACATTGCAAAGGTTAGACTTAGTATTTTGCCCTTCCCTAGAGCACTAGTAGAACTATATAAAACCTAATGTCTTTTACAATTTCATTCTCAATTTAAACTGCATTTGGTGATGAGAGCAGAGAATATTTGTGGATTTCTATGCTTTGAAGGAAATTTCTTACATAGATTATACTCTCATGATCAATCTAGCTTTGAAATTTTGTAAAAATAAAATCCTTTGAAGTGTGTTAGAAACAATCGCATGAAAGAAAAAAGACACTTGAATACATATATTAGGGTTCATTTCGCTAACATCACCTTATCTGACCTTTTCTGCTTGACTCAGACGTATACTAGTTGCCTTGTATGTCCCTCCCCCACAGTATAACCCTGCTTTCACTGTATTTGATGTCAGTATAATTTGTGGAGGGGAACGGAAAAACAAATCATTTAAATAGGGATACAGGTGGACCCATTGCAACAATGAGATGTACAAGTCATTATGTAGAAAAATAAACTTGACAACTTTGGTTGGGGGGGGTAGCAGGGAGGATTGGGGGGGTGAGGGGGGGAGGATGGGAAGGAAGGGGAAGGGGAAACAAAGGAGGAGGCTACAATGCTTGATAAGAAATGTACTCATTATCTTGCCCATGTAATTGTAACCCCTCTGTACATTATTTTCACAATAAAAAAATAAAAATTAAAATAAAAAAATAAAAATCCTTTGAGTTTTTCCCATTTTGGGGCATTTACCCAAATGATCACAAACAAGACAATACTAAAGCTACCAGCACAATTATGTTTATTGCAGCATTATTTACCATAGCCAAGATATGGAGCCAACCCAGATGCCCCTCAGTAGATGAATGGATCAAGAAAATGTGGTATATATACACAATGGAATTCTATGCCTCCATCAGAAAGAATGACATTGCCCCATATGTTAGGAAATGGAAAGACTTGGAAAAAATTATATGAAGTGAAGTAAGCCAGGCCCAAAGAAACATAGGTCCCATGATTTCCCTTATTTGCAATAACTAGTATATGTCTAAGACAAGCAGAAACGGTCAGATAAGTTGATGTTAGGCCAAATGAACCCCAAGATAAAGGCTCAAATGTTTTTTTTTTCTTTCTTGCTATTGTTTCTAACATATTTATAAGATGATTTCTTTGTTGCTTTGTATGTCCTTCCCCCATGGTATAACCCCTGTTTTCACTGTATTTGATGTTGGTATAATTTGTGGAGGGGAACGGAAAAAACAAATTGTTTAAATAGGGATACAGGTGGACCCATTGCAACAATGAGATGTACAAGTCTTTATGTCAAAAAACTTACTTTACAACTTTGGCCAGTGGGGGGGGGGGGGGGTGATGGGAAGAGATGGGAAAGGGAAACAAAGGAGGAGGCAACAATGCTTGATAAGAAATGTATTCATTACCTTGTCCATGTAATTGTAACCCCTCTGTACAATATTTTCACAATAAAAATAAATAAAATAAAATGAAGTTCAATAAAATTTGATTTCATTGAGTTTCTAGACAGAGAGAATAGTGTTAAAAAATCCAAAGGAGTTTTTGTAAATCTACAATATTCTGAAGAATTTGAAACTCTAATAATGTAAGTAAATTTGTATGAACATCCACTAATAAATTGCTGGTGAAAACAAAAAAAATTTAATGTGTTTTACTGGTAAAATAGAGAAAAAGAATTGTTTATTTTTGTTTCTTCCTTCCTGTCCAAGAGAAAATGGAACTAATGAGCCTTGTAATCATTCATTTTTTTATGCTGACACTCTATCGCTTGATAATCACCACCAGCTTATTATTATTTCTCAGTTAAATATAGGTGGGATGTCAAGGACTTTTCTACAGTCCTCCAGATCTCAATCTCCTGAGTAACTAGTATTACAGATATATACTACAGCACTTTGATGGTTAACAGAAGAAGAAGAAGAAGGAGGAGGAGGGGAGGAGGAGGAGGAGGAGGAGGAGAAGGAAGAAGAGGAAGAGGTGGAGGAGAAGGAGGAGGAGGAGGAGGAAGAGAAGGAAGAGGAAGAGGAGGAGGAGAAGGAGGAGGAGGAGGAGGAAGAGGAGGAGGAGGAAGAGAGAAGAAGAAGAAGAAGAAGAGAGAAGATGGCAAAATACGGCTTTCTCTTTCTCTATGTTTCCCTCTGTCTATGACACTAAATTATATTACACTAAAAGTTATTGTCATTTTTCTTACTTCAAATATTGCTTAGAAGAATCTGGAACTATCATTCCTCTATACTCAGAGAGTAAACACCTGCCTCAGATATAAAACATTCATAGACTAAAAGACATGGGATTTCTTCTTTGCCTTCTTTCCTTCCTTCCTTCCTTCCTTCCTTCCTTCCTTCCTTCCTTCCTTCCTTCCTTCCTTCCTTCCTTCCTTCCTTCCTTCCTTCCTTCCTTCCTTCCTTCATGGGGCTTGAACTCAGGACCTGGAGGCTGCCCCTGAGATTTTACATTCAATGCTCTACCACTCTACTACTTTGAGCCACAGCTCCATTTCCGGTTTTCTGGTGGTTAATTGGAGATGAGAGTCTCATCGACTTTCCTGAACCATATTCCTCATTTATCAGCCTACTGAGTAGCTAAGAGGTAAAATACCCAGCTAGAAAAGAATTTTGAAGACGAAAACAAAGTAAAATGAAGGTACAACTTCAAGTATACTAAGTATAATATTTGGTCTCCAGCTCCAAGTTTAGTTAGGGGTTTTTTGATTAAATAAAATAACACTGGATTTCTAAACACATATTTTTTGTCAATTCCAAAAATTGAACTCAGTGCCTCAAACCCCAATCCCATTATTTGAAAATGAATGATGTTCTACGGTTTCGTTAATTTCTCCATTCTAACTTTTGACTGAATAATTGGAGATGAAGACTTACTGCCTAGGATGGCTTCACACTGTAATCATCTAAAGTTCAGCATTCTGATTACCTCCCATTCTATGCATGAGCTGCAATTACCAGGTTCTGTATATTCTTCCAGCTGCTCCAAGAACACTTGAATATTAGGTTCAAACACTAATACTGTGAGCCCAGTTTTCTAGGTTCAGTTTTACTAATATTTAGCCAATGATTCTATGTTTATTTTTTCATTTTTCTTTTATGTTGGAAAATAAGGACTCACATCACCTCTCAGTATACAAAATGCTTTCTTAAAGGCAGTAGCATGTTTTCTGATATTTGCTATAATTTTATGTTTTCATAGCTTTCTTCTTTGGAAGATATATTCTTTCTTTTAGATTTTACTATAATGGCATTATTTATCATTTCTCCTTTAAAAAACCAAAGAATAAATACATTTCTTTTTCTTTCCATATCCCTAGATGATGTTTCCTTAACAATGCAGAGTGACAGAGAAGAGATTCAATTATCCCAAACTCACGCTATTGAAAATCGTGGAATTCATTAACTGTTTCTTATAAATAAAGAATCAAATATAATAAACCCAATAGATTTTTTATATATATGACACATATATCAGCATGAAAGAATTCACAGCTTCCCATACATATAGTAGACATCTTCCAGTATTGCATTTGTAGATAAAGAATTCCATGCAAATAATCCTAATCCAAATTACAGTGAGGATCTTGTGAGTGATATAGATGCTAAATTCACATAAACAAATTGCCTAGTAGTATTCTATCTCAGTAGATTCTTATATAAGTTAGATTTGTGACTAAAGTATCATTTTTCTATAGTTTGGATATAAAGTGGGAATAGTATTCTATTGGAATATATTCTATATATTCTATTGGAATATTATCATGATAAGAAAAAAATATATATATTTATTTAATATATATTAATATATACATCATATATAACATTTTATTCGTAAACCTCAGTGGTATTTGATTTAAGTAAAATATTATTATAAATGTGTAAATATGATTTTTAAAGTAATTTACATTTTCAATATTTCCAACTTGGTGAATGTTACAGGTATCACAAATTATATATGTATATATAAAAATATATACATATTTATTAGACAGGAAAGAGAGAGAGAGACAGCGACAGAGACACAGAGACAGAGATAAAGAGGTAAAGTGACACATATGTATATGCCTAGGTACTCCACAGACATAGAAACTCAGAGACATAGACGTTTGAAAGCTACCTAGGATGGGTTCAAGCCAATAGTTTTTTCTGGTAGTTTCTGTTTGTTTTCCCAGCTATGGGAGGTAATATAAATAGAAACATCAAAGTTGAGTAAATTTTAAAGAAATATTTTATTTCAAAATTGAAACCAAGAAAAAAGGGGTTAGAACTTTGCTCAAGTGTTAGAGATCCAACCAGGAAAGGATGCACCATATAAACACATATTTTAGAACTGTTAAGTGCTGTTTTACAAGATATGGTTAATATAATTTCTGTCATTCCTATTCTTCTATGTTTCTGTCTTTTTCTGGGTACTTAAAAACTGTGCTCATGAAGTCCTCCATGATCATCTGATCTACAACAATCAACCCTTCCCTACAAACTATTTAGTGACTGCTGACTACTTTTATCTCAGAAATGTCATATGGTATTCATCTTTACTATTATCATATTGATATGATGTGTAAAATTATTATTTGTGTTTAAAAATGCTAAAATCAGAAGGGTTGCCATTACATAAGTCAGGCAAAATTCCATTTCCTTTTGGAAAATATTACCTCTTCCCTCACTTTATGCTAGTTTCCTCCTCACATCCCAGCCACAAGTTGTATAGTTCATTTCCAATATAGTGTCCAGTCAGTACCCCCGCCCGTCCATTTCTGTGTTTCCTATTCCACTCCCAAGTACATATAGACAAAAAAGGCAAAAATCAAATAAAAACAACAACAAGAAAAAAATCTGTTGTTTCCACTTTCTATTTCATAAGAAAGAAAAAGATTACGCTGTCTTTATTTCTGTGTAAAATTATACAAATGTGAAATTATTGCTAAAATAATTTGAGGATAAGCAAAAAAAAAGTCTTTAATTTTATCAGTGAAGTTTAAGGCTCAAGAAACTGAGTCTTGTCCAACATCTCATACCTGATTAAAGATATATTGAAGGCTCCAAGGCATCACAGGTTTAAAAAAAAAAAAAAAAAAGAATAGCGATTTCCTCATCATAATGCAAGTTGGCAGATTTTCTTAATTGTGAAATTTACTAGTCTGTCTTAGCAACATCTAGATATTACAGCTGTGTCTCTTAGAAAAGATATCATTGTTGTGTGTAGTGGACTGAAAATTATCCATTCAATAATGTCTCTCATCCCATTCCTAGAAGTGGCAAATGTTTTCTGACATTCAAAATAATGAAAATGACTTAAAGATTTTGAGAAGCTATGGTTACCTTTTATTTTACATGTGGAGTCTCAACCCAATTACAAATGTCTTTCTGAGAGTAAGGCATAAGGATATTGATAGACGCTAAGATAATGTGGCCTCAAATGCAGAGATAAGAGCGAGGAAGAAGTAGCGCTGAGGCTCAAGTGGTAGAGCGCTAGCCTTGAGCTGAAGAGCTGAGGGACAGCGCACAGGCCCAGCGTTCAAGCCCCAAGACCAACAATAACAAACAAACAAACAAAAAAAGAGTGAGGAGGCTCCAACTCAAAGAAATCCCAGAGCCTAAGTAGCAGGAAAATATGAAATAAGTCTTTATATCAGTTACCATATCCCTTGTTGCAATTTGATATAGAACTTCTAGGTTCCATAATTGAAAGAGAGTGAAGATGATTTTTTAAGCTATCTAGACTGAAGCAATATGTCATATTTTCCAAAGAAATCTAACTGGGTATGGAAATGAAAGATTGTTGTGTATGAGAATACTCACTGTCATTTTTAGTGTCTGTAAGTAATGTTATGTAAGTATGAAACAATTTACATGCCCCAGGTAATATTGAATTTCTGCCAATATGTTATTCCATTATATCATAGAAGAAGACTTGGTATACCAGATTCTCAAGCAGAGGAGATAATTCAGTCAGAAATGCGCTGGCCACAATTTTTCCAAGAGCATTAAGCAAACAAAGAATGAAGACAGAATCCTAGACTCTTCAAAGATTAAGCTAAACAAATGTGATATAGCAATTTTCATTAAAATAGAAACATAAAATGGTGAAAGTAACATTTACAATTGGCAAATTTAGTCATTTGCTCATGTATGGGTAAGCTATAATTTAAAGGGATATAAATAAGGATTGAGGGTTTTAAAAACTATTAAATTTACTATGCTAAGTGGCATACCAGTCTTTATGATGTGTCTCATTCATAATATTCATCATACCTGTTTGCATGATGGGAAAACTATAATGAGAATTTTCACAAAGTGAATGAACAATATACAAAAATCAATAAGCAATGAGCAATATAGAAAATCAGCTTTTAAGAAATAAGAAATAAAATAACAAATCTAAATCTTTAACTTTATGAGCAAATAATTAAAATTATAATTAAGAAATTAGCAAAAATATATTGTCTAAAACACAGAATCTGGACTAAATATATAAAATATAAAATATTAGCGGTTGTTATAATTAAGAAATTGCTAAATTATTTTGAGAAAATTAGAGAGAATAAGATATATTGAAAAGAGTTTAAATCAAACTAATTTTAAAAATAGAAATATTTATTTATTTATTTTATTTTTTGTGAACATACTGTACAGAGGGGTTACAAATACATGGGCAAGATAATGAGTACATTTCTTATCAAGCATTGGAGCCTCCTCCTTTGTTTACCCTTCACATCCCTTCCCAGCCTCCCCCTCCCCCCCCCCCCCCCCCCCCCCCCCCCCCCCCCGCAATTCTCTCCCCATCTCCTGCACAAATTATACCAACGTCAAATATAGTGAAAGCAAGGGTTATACTGTGGGTGAGGGACATACAAAGCAACAAAGAAATAGTCTTATAAATGTGTTAGAAACAAATGCATGAAAGAAAAAAACATTTAAATACATATCTAAGAGTTCATTTTCCTAACATCACATTATCTGACCTTTTCTGCTTGACTCATACATATACTAGATATTGCAAATGAAACTACCATGGTCAGGAAACATCTGTAAGACTCTTGCCTCTAATTAAACTAAAAACAAAAAACTCACAATCAACCAAACCAACACACAAAAACCTCTAAGTGGAGCTGTGTCTCAAGTGGTAGATCTCAAGCCTTGAGCAATATAGCTCAGGGACAGAACTCATACCTTAAAATCAAGCCCCATGTCTGGCAAGAAAGAAAGAGAGAAAGAGAGACAGAAAGAAAGACAGAAAGAGACAGAAAGAAAAAAGAAAGAAAAGGAAAGAAAGAAAGACAGACAGACAGGAAGGAAGGAAGGAAGGAAGGAAGGAAGAGAGAGAGAAAGAAAGAGAGAAAGAAAAAGATAAAGAAAGAGAAAGAAGAGACAATGTAATTACCGCACATGACTACATTGGTGGCGCAGGGCCAGCTTGCTGCTTTGTGTGGTGATTTTACAGTGATTCTCATGGAGCGAATGAATGGAGGAATGAAACATCACAGCACAAATTGTAAAAACAACAACAACAAAATAAATATATTTCAAATTCTAAATGCTCCATCATTTATCTGTTTTTTTATTGTCAAGGTGCTGTTTAGAGTGGCTCCAGTTACATAGGTAAGGTAATAAGTATATGTCCTGTCAAACTTGTTTCCCCTTTCCTCATTTTTCTCCTAGTTTCCCCCCCCCCCAATCCCCTTCCTCAAATTGTACAGATTATTTCCAACATATTGTCTTGGGAATATTGTTGTTCCATTGGTTCCCCTCCTTGTCCTTTGTCTCACCATTCTGTGGTTCCCCTTCCCTTCCCTAATTTAGATAACCATGCATACAATACCAGGGTACCAAAAACAAATAAAGTGACAACTGGGAATAAAGCAAATGGGGAAGAACATTTGTCATTCTTAGTCTAAATAAACATTTAATGTCGCATCTAATTTTTATTAAAATTTGCACTTTCTCTTTCTTACCGTTTATATGCCCCAATTCCACAACCTTGTAGAGCTCCAAGATTTAAAAAGCAATAGTAATCCAAAATTGGGATGAGTGAGATGCATGAGTTTCTTTTTTTAATATGGAGGAATGCGAATACAGAGAGGAAGGTAAGGTGGAAGACATAACATGATGGCTGAACAAAAGATATTCTGTCAGACAAGACTGAGTATATTTAGTATTTATGAACAGCCTTCCTTGTTTATACAAAATTGTTACTCATCACTAATATGTTCATATCTAGGTTTGAGGACTATTGTCCAAATGTTCTTTGTATTTGCAATCCAGTTCACATGATTACTTGAATGGCTTAATTAATATTATCATGTCATACATTTGTTTGCAAGTTAAATTTGGCTTTTTATTTTGTCATACAGAACCAGATTTGTCTTCTTCAATTCTGAATAATTTTCATTTGCATTTCATTCCTTGCTTTTAATACTTATTTATTTTATTTTGTTTTTAAATACATATTTATGACTTTTTCTCAATAAAAATTATTTAGACTTGTGTGGATGGCAAATCAGTGTACAGGAAAGCAAATCAGTGTTCCGTAGTGAAATCTAGCCTTTACTATAAAGCAAACAGAATATATGAAAGACCTGGAATTCAATTTGTTAAGTGGGCAAACTATATTAAGATAGATCCAGCCAGGCACTCGTGGCTCATGCCTGTAATCCTAGATACTCAGGAGGCTAAGATCTGAGGATTGCAGTTCAAAGCCAGCCCAGGCAGAAAAGTCCAAGAGATGCTTATCTGCAAATAACCACCAGAAAACTGCAAGTGGCACTGTGGTAAGGTGTTTGCCTTAAATTGAAGAGTTTAGGGACAGTGCCCAGGCCCCCAGAGTTCAAGCCCCAGGACCACCACCACTAACAACAACAACAAAGCCAGACCCAGTTCATTGTCATTGCATTCATTAACATGAAGTATCAAATATTGGACACTTTAGGAATTAGTGGGGGGCATTACTTCAAATTGACACAGAACCTATCTTCCCAAGTGTTCTTTTGAGTAATCATTTTTCTCTATGTAGTGCTTCAATAGGATTAATTTCTTGATACTTAATGTTTATGCATATTTATGAGGTAATTCATTTGATACATGTGTATGATATATAATAGTAAAGAAGTTAGTATTTCCGTCTCTTGAAACACTGATCAATGTTGAATGGCTGAAATTTTCTACTCCTCCAGTTATTTTGAAATAATACCAAGCAATGTTTTGATCAATAACTTGCTATAGTATAAAAATAAAATAAGATCTACCTCTCTCATTGCGCTTTTTCTATTTTTCAGATTATTGATGACTCAATATTTATTTTCACCTATTTATTGGATACTTGTATTTCCTCTTTTGAGAACAGTCTATGTACATATTTAGCCCTGTTTTGATATTATTAGTTGGTCTTTTGGTATTTAGCTTTTGTGTTCCTTATACACTCTGGACAGTAATTTTTTTTTTTTTTTTGTGGGCCATGGGACTTGAACTCTTTAGCTCAAGGCAAGTTTGCTACCACTTGAGCCACAGCACCACTTCCGGTTTTCTGCTGATTTATTGGAGATAAGAGTTTCATGGGCTTTCCTGTCCTGGCTGGCTTTGAACCTCGATCCTCAGATCTCAGCCTCCTGAGTAGCTAGGATGACAGGCGTGAGGGTAAATTATTTTTTGATAAATAGATTTCAAATATATTCTCAGTCAGTTTTAACCAATGTTGCCATACTTCCTCCCAAAGACACTTTTTAACAATGCATAGTTGTAATTATCCTCATTCGTTCCATTTTGATCTATAACTTGGTATATTTTCACATTCTTATCATTGTGTTTTTGATTTCAGTAAATAATGGACATAATAGTTGTATATAAACTCTGATTTTAAATCAGGAACTTCTTGAATACGAAGAATCACACAGTTCATTCCATTGTACTTCTATATAATAAATAAATAAAGTTCCAAAACTAAAAGACGTTTGATAAATGCAGGTTTCCATTTATAGTCCCTGTTCCTTATACCAGGTAGAGATGTAAGCGCTGTGTTCCATTTGATGAAGTATCCAGTAATGGGTATTGAATTACTCTGTTTTTTTTTTTTTTCCTGGCATAAGCAACTAAATTAGTTAATAGAAAGCACAGACAATTTTCCCAGAGTTTAGAGTATTACAGGAAAACATAAAAGCTGATTTGTAGTTTGTTTGGTTTTATTATATCTTTCAAATTAAAGCTCTATTATCAGTTCAGACAAACAATTTCAGATATATATATACACACATATATCATTTTGAGGCTGAAATCACAATATCCTATAATTTTTAGCCCATTGTTTTTGTATTTGACATAAAAGTATAACATTCCTATAATAGGATGGGAGCATATCAACCAGAGTGTAGAATATTCAAGAATGAAAACTTCTGCAAAGCCCCTGAAATCTTGGGCTCAAAAAGACATGTTAGCCAACTGCTGGTGGTATTCCCCTATAGTCCTAGTTACTCAAAAGATTAAGAGCTGAGGATCACAGTGAAGCCAGCCCCTGAATGAAAATCCATGTGATACTTATTTCCAATTGACCACCAAAAGTCAGAAGTGAAGTTGTGGCTCAAGGGGTAGAGCGTTAAGTTTGAGTAAAAAAGCTCAAGCTCAATTCCCAAACCCAGTGTTCTAGTCTCAGGAACTGCCATACCCATACACGAAGTTCACCTTAATTCTCAAGAAGCTTCAAAATGTCTGTGCATATTTCTAGTACTGTATATTTATTCTAAATAATAAAACATGTTTTTATAAATGCAAAATATACAATGCTTACAATTTCATTCCCTAATTTGAAGAATTCATGAATTGCTACAACTTTCGTTTCTCCATGTTTTTCAAAACTGGAAGGCAACTAAAAATTTTTTTTAATATTTCCAGAATGGTGAATCCAGTGCAACGGATCAAATAGCAGTGCTTTTTAGAGTTACTTAAATTCAGTTTGATGCTCATAGCTGAAACTGATCTTGAAACTTATTTTATAATTCCTATGAACATAGTATAGGACTTATACAAAATAAACTAAAATAGAACTTCTATGAAAGCAAGAGAGTGATCTAGGCATAAAGACAATCTGTAATGAAGGATAAGCGATAGATAAGAACTTTCTCAGTTTTCACTGAATTTGCATGTTCTTATGATTTTCAGTTTGATTCAGGTATAATCTTAAAGCTACAAATTTTACTGGGTGTTCATAAATCAAAGAAATTAGGAGTATGCTAATTGACCTAGAATAAAACATTATATATTATAATTCACATTTTATATGATTTATTACAAATGAAAATTAAATATTGAAGACCTATTAAGAATATGTATAAAATTACTATTTGATATTTTAGTAGTAGTAGTAGTAATAGTAGTAGCCACCATCAGTGGGAGAAAAATATTATTTCCTACAAATAAATCAACAGTGAAGAGTTTTATTTTAGGAAAATACCTATTGAATTTTTTTATATAGCTAAACCGGAAGTGCTACATATGTGAAAATAAGTAAAGCAACTGACTTGGAAATGACTTTTATAGTAACAAAATAGAAATAAAAATATAAAAAGTGGTAATGTATTTATAAGCAGAGATTTTTCAATGAGTCATTTTTATTTCTTCAGATATTACTTGAAAACTATAATATTAGCTAGTAATTATCAGTATTCCATCAATTCCTCATACCTCTTGTTTATAAAGAAAATGCTATAAATGAGATAAGTAAGATACTTGACTATTATAATAGTCATCCTTGAGCAATATTAGGGAAGAATAGGGTCATATGAGAGAGATGAGTCTTAATAGCAGTGATTATGAAATTCTGCTCAAAAGATGATTGATATTTTCATAAGAGTTTGACATTAGTCCTCAGAGTCACATATAAAGATTGCCTCTAACTATTCCCTGGATTATTTTGAGATAAAACAATTTGAAGTTTACCAGGGAAGATTAGTGTTATCAACATGATTCCAAATCTGTAAAAATTGGAAAACACAAGATAGTATGATTCATGTTTGTCCCACCTGGAAGAAATTTTAAAATCAGAGAGTAGAGAGGAGCTTTACTGTAGTGAGGGAAGGGAAGCTACCCAATGATGAGGCTCAAGGCTCAAGGAAGTGTTTGGGCCATAACTAGAAGTTATATTTAACAAGCAGGATTAGATCCAAACAGTAATGCCAAAGGCATTTGTGTTTCTTCAAGTAATAATTTTTTTTCTGTTCCCTAAGTATAGAGACACCAAATCTTGAAAGAAGATAAATAGTATTATAATTTAAGGTCTACCCGCCACATTTCAGTGATATGGAAGGTGAAAGACTTGTGATTAAACTATCAAAAACACTATATTAAAATTTTAATATTCATTTTTCCCTGAAAATACAAAGAAAGGAATTACATTGTAAGATCTCTTTCCTTCAACGTAGTTCACTTAGAATAATTTCAGATTCATCCATGTTCTTATTTAATTATCCCATCACTGAATTAATTTATGATACATTGTTTAATCATTCACTCATCACTTACAGATTTAACTGATAGTTAATGTTTCTGTATGTGTGTGTGTGTAAGTTGCAATATGAGCATAACTTTAGTAAAATAGCTTCTGAGTGAAGTTGGTAAAAGAATAAGAAAAAAATTAATGATTTCATCATTTAGCATTCTGATGAACAATGCATAGCTGTACTATTACATCCATTTCCTCAATAATCATGTATTATCACTCATTTTTTTAACTCAAACACTTAAATGCATATGCCTTAATATAAAATATTAATTTCCAGGTTTCTGATCATTAGAGATAGATAGAAATTTAAAATCATTTTACCAACTTTTGTTGAAAAGATAATTTTGTTGAAAGATAATTCTTTCACTATTGAATTACTTTGGTGATGTTGTGGAAAAGCTATTAGATTATATATTTTGTTCTTTTTCCACTTTATTCTCCTAACCCTAAGGCTCACATTAAAAGGCCTTTTTACTATAGATTTACATTGTGATATCTGAATATCAAGCAATGTAAGAGGTCCAATGAGATTCTTCTCCCAAACTGAAAAAAATAATTACAACCTTTGAAAGTGCATTTTAAAATAAGTTTATCTTTGAATACAAATGGACAAAAATTCCCAATACAATTATGATTGCACACTTGTCTACTTACAGAAAGTTAAAATCTTGTTATTCATAAAACGTATCTGTTTTGCCGGGCGCTGGTGGCTCACGCCTGTAATCCTAGCTACTCAGGAGGCTGAGATCTGAGGATCACGGTTCAAAGCCAGCCCGGGCAGGAGAGACTGTGAGACTCCTATCTCCAATAAACCACCAGAAAACCGGAAGTGGCGCAGTAGCTCAAGTGGTAGAGCGCTTGCCTTGAGCTGAAGAGCTGAGGGACAGCGCCCAGGCCCAGAGTTCAAGTCCCATGACCAACAAAAACGTATCTGTTTTAATTTGTCCTTTATTTCAAAAGTATTTTGTAATTTTCAGTACAGCCTTTGATAAATTTATTCCTAAAATTCTTATGTTTGATAATACAAAATAAAATAACTTGATTTTTCTGGTGTTTATATAAATATATGAAAATACATGTGGCTATAAAAATGCATGAAGCTCTGCATTTTAATTTTCTTACCTAGCTGTTTATAAATTATTTATAATCTCTTATACTTAATATGTGAAATGACACAAAATTTCTGAGTAAATAATTTCTTAGCTACAATAAAATAAGCTTTCCTACATTCAATTTTTATAAATTTATTTTTGTTGCCTTACAGAAATACAGTAGGTCACAAAAAAGTACACATTGTATTCTTTAAAAAAATGGAGAAAATCAGATTCTTGTTCATCAATAAGTTTTTTCCTGTTTAGCTGAAATTGGAAACAATGGAAAAGAGAAAAATTTTCATTGACATACATAAAAAAAAGTTATACTTTGCCACATATCTCTTTAGATCCGGGTTCAAAATTAACTATTTTTTCAATAATGATTCTTGCATTACATTGGCTTATTTGTAAATAAAAACATTATCTAAGGAAGTACACCTAACTATTCAAAGGATACCTCTTTAAACAATTTAGTAATAGAAATTATAAGTATACAATATATTTCTTATTATTTACATTGTAAGTTTGCACAGGTAAAAATTAAGTTTGTTTACATTATTCCATTCTAATTATTTGTTTCATTTTACTTTGCTTTTTTCTCTACATTTCAATATATTGTACTCAAATGGAGCATTTAAAATACTATGTATCAATTTTTAATTAATTTGTGCCTTTAGCCAGTTTTAGGAACAACACATTACTTTTTGTTTCACTACAGAATAAACTAAACTGTTGGTGTAAATTATCTTATTGCAAAATGGAGATTTATTTAATGAAAAAGTGAAAGAAAATTCATTTGAGACTATACAAACAATAATTTTATAACATTGTAGTTGTGTTCAAATAGTTTCTAGGAAAATATCAAATTATGCACAATATTCAATTGCACATGCAAATAACATAAAATATTTTATTATCAGCATCAACACAGAGTGAAATCCAAAAAAAATCAAAACAAATAAAAATGTAACCGTATTTACCCACATATGAATGAATTTCTTTATTCATCATTAAGGATGTTAAATACTGCTCTTTTGTCTAGTCACATACACATGCCAAGGCTTGGAAATATATTGAAATTATGACAGAGAATGTTAATTAAGACCTTATCTAGTAGGTATATTTAGAAACAGACCAAGTAGCAACAGTTTGACATTTTTGGAATAGCAGCAATTAAAAATTCTAAATTGAGTTACTTTTATTTTTCATGTATAATATTGTTATTATAAAGGTGATATACAGAGAGAGATTATAATTACACTCCTCCTTTTCTCTCTCCAGGTTTCTTCCTTCCATCCATACCCACAAGTTTTATAGCTCATTTTCAACATAATATCTAGTGAGTACCACTGCTGCATTTGTTCACCCCTTTTCAGACTATTTCTCGGTTCTCTTTAACCTGCCAAAACAGATAAATGAACAAACAAGACAAAAGGAAAATAAAACACAACAGAAACAAAGAAAAAAATCTTGCTTCCATTTTCTGGATTTCATTTCAGTAAACATTATTTTATAGGATCAGAATCACATAGGTATCTTGCCTTTGTGTTTACCTTCTAAGAATAACCTCCTTTGTTCTCACTGTGTGTGACTGCCTAGAGACCTGTATAATTTATCATGTCCCAGTGTATTCTTTAATTTATAATTTTCTTTTACCATCCAGTGTGTTTACATGTGGATTTATAGGTACATTTAGCTTTCATAAATGATGGAAACCATGCAACTTATGTTTCTCTGGGTCTCGTTTACTTCATTTAATGTAATTTTTCCAAGTCTTTCCATTTCCTTGTAATTGTACAATAACATTATTTCTGATGGATGAGTAGAATATCATTGTGTTGATATATCACATTTATTTGATTCATTTGTCCATGAAAGGTTATCTGGGCTAATTCCATATCTTGGCTATGGTAATTAATGCTGAAATGAACATTATTGTGCTATTAGTTTCATTGTGGCCTTGTTTCTGTTCTAAGATCTTCCATGCTTCTGGATTAGAAGAATTAAAATCTCAAAAATGGCAATACTGGCCAAATCAATTTACAAATTCAATGCAATACTCATAAGCATTCCCCAAACATTCCTCAATGATGAAGAGAAAACAATCCAAAAATTCATATGGAATAATATATATGAATTCTAAAAGTACTACACAACTATAAAATATAGAAAGAAATTGAAATTATTTTACTCTCATATCTTTTAAGAATATTATAAGATTTAACTTATTTGTTGAAGATTTTTAAAACTGCTTTTATGTTCTAAGTTGTAATGACTATCATGACAAAACATAAGTGCTTAAAATATGAACTGCACAAGCCAAAAGATGTTATCTTGACTAGTGTATAAACACACACACAAACTCAGGTACACCCCTTCCATACCCTCATGTAAAGAACACCACAAAATGATGAATATATTATTTACATTATATAGGTTCAGGATAGGTTCCTTCTGGCTCTTGAAAATACCCACACTTACTCCCCATCAGAAATTCTTCATTATGTCAGTTTGCATTCCCTAGAGTTATTTTTAACAGTAATGATATTTGTTTCAATCATTATTATATTAAGATATTAACAACTGGATATAAGCTACTAAAAATCAAGCAAATACTCTTATCCAGATTAATCTCAAAAAGGGTAAATTATGCTTCACAGTTCCCATTAGCTTTAGCAAATTCTTAACTGAGAATTTATTGAAATTCTGCTACACTCTTCAGTAATTTTTGAGAAGCATTAGAAAAATAAAAAATCATTTAATATTATCCACATTAAGTTCTTGGGAAAGTTCTTTCAAGAATATTACATAGTTTTTTCTGAGTGAATTCAAAGATGTGCTGTCTAATTTTATACTCCTTGAAAATCTGAGATAATTTCTGGACAAAATACAATAAGAAATTTGAAAATACCTAATCATGACAAAATTCATTAAAATTATAACAAGGAATGTTATGTGAACATATTTTTACATTTTTGTTATACATCAAGAAGAATGCTAGAATATTTTAGCAAGTAAGGGTACTGACATTTTGCTAGAGTAGAAAATTAAACCTTAGCCAAAGGCATGAGTTATTTTGCATGTAATTATTTATTGTGACAATTTATTAATTTTTGTTTAAAGACCTCTTCACTCATTGTCCCAAATTAGCTACCATAGATATTGCATGTA
The DNA here is from genome assembly GCF_019054845.1 of Dipodomys spectabilis. Taxonomy (NCBI): domain Eukaryota; kingdom Metazoa; phylum Chordata; class Mammalia; order Rodentia; family Heteromyidae; genus Dipodomys; species Dipodomys spectabilis. The sequence continues at coordinate 5,994,377 of NW_024870696.1, read as the reverse complement.
CATTTAAAAATTCACTAATAAGTCTAGATCTTACTTACCTTTTCCCCTTAAAGCTGATGTTCTACTACTCCAACCACTTCTTGCTTTTTGGTGTTTAATTGGAAATAAGAATCTCATCAATCTTTCTGTCCAGAGTAAGCCTTGTGATTCACCAGGATTAAGGCATGAGCCACCATTGCCCAGCAAAATTGAGCCATTCTGCATTTATGTCTGATTATCCAAGTCTAACAGAATATCACATAAAGTACAAGTTACCAGGTCATAATTTTGGGTTCACAAGTGGACTTTTTACTATGAATCTGGCTTATGCTATACAAATATAATATTGTGTAACTCATAACTATAGTTTCAAACAAATTAGAGTGATACAAATGTGTATTGTGCTAGAGCTTTTATGGATTTCTATTTAATTTTCTGATGATGTTTGTATCTTTTAAATTTACATTTGCACCATTAACACATCCATAAAACTTAGTTTTTAAAAGAAATTCTGGGTAGGTATTCTATGAATTCTTTTTTTTTTTTTAAATTTTATTTTATTTTATTTGAGAACATACTGTACAGAGGGGTTACAATTACATGGGCAGGATAATGCATACATTTCTTACCAAGCATTGCAGCCTCCTCCTTTGTTTACCCTTCACCTCCCTTCCCAGCCTCCCCCCTCCCTCCCAACCAATCATACCCCCCCTCCCCCCCCCCACCGACATTGTAAAGCTGGTTTTGACATGACATTTTGTACTTCTCATTGTTGCAACAGGTCCACCTGAATCCTTAAACGACTTGTTTGTCCCCATCTCCTCCACATGTTATACTGACATCAAATATAGTGAAAGCGGGGGTTATACTGTGGGGGAAGGACATACAAAGCAACAAAGAAATAATCTTATAAATGCGTTAGAAACACATGCATGAAAGAAACAAAAACATTAAAATACATATTTGAGGTTTTGTTTTCCTAACATCACATTATCTGACTTTTTCCGCTTGACTCATACCTATACTAGATATTGCAAATAAGGGAAACCATGGGACCTATGTTTCTTTGGGCCTGGCTTACTTCACTTAATATAATTTAGAGTGGAAATTGAGAATGGTAAGGTAGCTAGAGCTCTGTGACATGGCTGAGAGTATATACTCGTTATAGATAACTCTTTCAAAGAATTATCCCTGTATAACTTCAAATATCAGCTACAGCTGACACTAAGTTATGGGAGATTTTCACATATTAAGAGCTAGGATTCCAAGGAGAAGAAGGAAACAAATGTTCTAATGTATACTACGAAAGAGAAATTCACCTCATCTGTGTTGTACTCCTAAGATGCTTAGACTTGTATATGAGAAATTATAATCACTTAACAATAGTGAAAATTCAAGGTTCTGTTCACATGTTTTGTTTTTAACTTTTCCATGAAAACCTGAAAATAAAAGAATGTAAATATGGGAATTCTCTAAATATAAACATTTACACTTCAATTTTTAAATTAGGAAGAATTCCCAGCCGGGCGCCAGTGGCTCACACCTGTAATCCCAGCTAATTAAGAGGCTGAGATATGGGGATCACTGTTCAAAGCCAACCCGGCCAAGAAAATCTGTGAGACTCTTATCTCCAATAAACCACTGAGAAAAAAATGTTGCTCAAGCAGTAGAGCCCTCACCTTGAGCTGAAGAGAGCAGGGAAAGTGCCAGGACCAGAGTTCAAGCCCCACAAGCGACAAAAAAATAAAAAATAAAAATAAAAAATTCCAGAAATGATATAGATCATTCTGCAACTACTGGTATCTGAACTAGCAGTGAATTCCAGGAGTTTCATTTGATAAAAATTTAAAAACAAAATAGGAATGTATAATTCAAGATTGTAAGATATTCACTGCACCAACATAAGCAGAAACTTCTCACTGTTAAGGTGTTATGTTGAAGTATGTGGAAGACTGAATCATGCATGTTTTTCAAGGTCATTTACATACAGTGTTGCAAATCATGCCAATTTCGAACTGAAAAAAATATCTGAATTACTTTATTCAAGAAATATTCAAACTGGATTTGGCAATGATGCGTTGCAGATTTCAACTATATAAACGTTCTCTAAAAGTGATTATACTTTTTAATGCATGTGGAATTATATATATATATATATAGAGAGAGAGAGAGAGAGAGAGAATTATCAATCAATCATAAACCAAAGGTCACAATTTGAGCTATCTGAAACTACACATTTAAAGTAGTATTTCTAAGTATCCTTAAAGGATAGAACAAATGAAAAAGAACCTAGGTAATGAATGAAGGTATTGAGTATAGTTTATCTGAAATCAAGCTTTGGTTGTGTCTTGTCAGTTTTTAACAGCCTAGTCCTTTGTTATCTTAGTATAAATGCTTAAAAGAAGCTTGAGGTCACACTCAATTTTTTTCAGTCTTACATAGAAAGAAAAAAACATTGCCTTACTGTTGACATTATTTTCAAGGCCTAACACTAAATTATATGTAATTTTAAATTTATTGATTAATAAATTATCAACACAAAATATAATATTTGTTGTAATGCACTTTCATTTTAAGCCTACAAGTAATATTGACATCCTAAATTGGAAATTAATGATAAAACTATTTTACATACTTTAGATTAATGTTTTTAAGTTTGTATGGATATTGCCATAAAAGATTATATGCTTGTTAGTGAAGATGCATTAAGTCAATAATATAAAGCAGCTAATTTTCCAGGAAAATGTGTTTTGTATGTTTTTTCACAATTGAAAATTTAGCCAAACCCTTTAAAGAAAATTAACATTTATGTTCCATCATTTTAAAATGAAAACCCTATTCCAGAGGTTTCCATTAAAATTGTCATTAACACATCGCGTTGCATATGTTGTTTGGATTATAATTATTGGATTTCTGGAAATGAGTCTAGAACATCAATTACTCTATTTTGATGTAATGAATGAGACAACTAATACATGAGTGCTAATACACTGAAAAGTTTTTGCTTTTCTTTTCCATTTTCTGCAAGTAACATTTTTTAAGTGATAGGAGAATACAATCTCACTGATTTCTTAAGCAGTCTTTACACAGTTTTAATTGTTCCCAAAACAAACTTTAGAATGAACAAAAAGTTAAACATGTGCACATGGTTTCTGAGTTCAAGCTGAATTTGGGAACTCAATATTCTTCATTGAAGTTTGGGAAAGTGTCGTACTCTAAAGTGATTGCAACTTATAGTAAGACCAATTTACGTGTTGTTTCCTTTCCTATTTCTTTAATAAGAATAAAGAAAAAATTACAGAAGAAAAGTTTAAGTGCCACACCTGGCTTCAGCTCCCACTCTAGAAGATGTGGAGAAAACCCTCCTCAGTCCCTGTCATTAACCCTTTGTGTTGAAATCACGGTAGGGTCCTACAGAGTGTTTCCTTGACTTTAATTTTGTGAAAATATGCCTCCTAAATTAGAAATCATGGCGAAAAGACAAAGCAAAAATTAATATTCTAATTTCAGTGATGAAATGAAAATTTTGGGATTCATTAAAAGGCAGTACTTCTTTAACAGAATTTGGGTGGGAAAAATGAATCAAGCACCTACATTACTGTACTCTACTCATCCTGAGTATTCTGGGTATTTCCTTAATGGCAATCCCCTTTGCACCATATAACCAATAGCCGTTTAATGATAGGAAATATATACTTGAATGGCAAAGTTCTTCTGCACTGTCAGCAAAGAAAATTGCCCAAAACTTAAAATAAATGTGTGTGAGCATTCAGGATTTAAATCATAAAGTATATCATTTCTGGTATTTGATTGTTGTTTAATCTGTTTTTGAAGTTCTAACACAATGAATGAAAAATTAAAGATGAAGAACAATGAAAGTAAAATTCAATTTAGTACTTGAGAAATATGCAGTTGACACAAAATTTCTAAATAAACCTTAGGTTTAAAATTATTTATCAACTTAAAAAATCAACCTATCCGTTCTCAGTACAAGAATAAGATCATCCACATTGTTGGTTCAGGAAATATTTTCACTGATCCACTGATGATCTTTATAATAAAATAATGCTTTCCAGTGGGGAAACACCATCAAATCTGAGCATAAAAATAGAAACTGGACAGTTATGCATATTTAAACTTGTTTTCATTTATAATATTATTTAATTTTATCCATTATTGTGATCATCATTAATCAATTATTTGAAATGCCATTTTCCCTTTGATGTTTTTACACTCAATTTCATATATATGTGAATTTAATTTCATATATATAAAATATGTTTTTTCATATATATGTGGTTATATATATGCATGGTTCACATATATATGTATATGTGTATACATATATACATGCACATATCTATGCATGCATATATATATATATATATATATATATATATGCACATGGTTGTCAAGCTTGAAATCAGGACCTGGGTACCATCCCTAAGCAATTTTTCTCAGGGCTCGCAGTCTACAACTTTGAACCATAGTGCTACTGCCCATTTTTTAGTGATTAATTAGAGGTGAGTATCACATGGACTTTCCACCTGAGCTGCCTTTAAATCAAGATTCTTACATCTCAGCCTCCTTTGTAGCTAGGATTACAGGAGTGAGCCAGTTGCACCTGGCTATAACTTAGTTTTATTATCTTTAGTTGTTCAAATGAGTTGCCATTCAACAAAAGTTTATGAATACATTTCATCTTGAACAATGCCACGTCTTTCTTCATTTTGTCCCATCCTCCTAAGCCTACCCCTTCCTTCATTTTTCCTTCATTTTATAGAATCTTCATTGAATTTTATAACTTCTTCTTCTAATTTATATCTGCTTCTTCTGTTCATTTGCTACTATACTCTTGATGATCCCACATGACTCCTTCAGAGTACCAATCAGTACTTTGTGAGTTGTCCTTTCTAAAGAATTATACTTTTTTGGGTTCTCCCCTGAATCTACCATAATTTGAGAAATACACATATGTACATTTTAATGCCACCCTGCATTGATTGCTTGAATATTTAGAACTTAATTCTAGGCTCCACATATGACAGGAAAGATGCATCCTTTTTCTCTTTTTTTTTTTTTTATTGTGAAAATACCGTACAGAGGGGTTACAATTACATGGGCAAGATAATGAGTACATTTCTTTACTTTCGGGTCCGGTCATGGGGCCTGAGCTCTGGGCCTGAACGGTGTCCCTCAGCTCTTCAGCTCAAGGCTAGCACTCTACCACTTGAGCCATAGCGCCACTTCCAGCTTTTATCTTTTTGCTTATGTGGTGCTGAGGAATCGAACCCAGGGCCTCATGCATGCAAGGCAAGCACTCTACCACTGAGCCACCTTCCCAGCCCTCCTTTTTCTCTTAAAGTCTGGGAATTTCACTTATATTTTTCATTTATTTTTTCCAGTTACTACCAATTATTCGCATAAATGATGCAATATCATTAGAAAGAATGATATCCTATTTATATTTTCTTCAAGATTTTATTAATATAGAGCTTTAATACTTCACTGAGAGCAGAGATAAAAATAATTCATAAGTCTGATTATTTTTCTATATGACCTAGATTCTGTAGTTTGGGTTGATTATAATTTCATCTTTATAGAATTTTCTTTTCATATTTATCTGGGGCACTGCAGCTATCTTCATTGTGTATTTTTATTCTGGGATAAATCATCATATATCTCTTCCAATAAAATCTGTAATAACTGATAGTCTCTTATGTTTATAAATAACTTCTCTTTAAAATTATTTTATGGTTTCAATTAACTTTTTCCTTGTCCAAAGACTTTTTCAGTCTTTGGCATTTGTTACATATATGCAGGATAGCTTTTGTTTGCGTGATTTTGATTTTACCAATCCATTCTTCATAAACTAGTTACATTTTATCAAATTAAATGTCCTGTATCTTTATTTTTATTCTATAAATCACTTACATAGAAACTGTAATTAAATTTTTCCATTTCTTTCTCTTTCTCTTTCTTTCTTCCTCCCTTCCTTCCTAAGAAAAAGTAGCTCTACATTTTTGCTTAGGATTTTGGAGCAGTAATGTGTACTTGTGAATCTGCTGATGAAAATGTAGCTCTAATTTGCCACTTGTGGCAACAGCATACTTAAGAATCTGAAAGATCATGCTTAGAATGCTGGAGACAACAGGTAGATACTGAAGGAAGAGGGTTTCCACCTTGAATGCATTGGTTGTAGCTTGGAGCTAGACTTACACAGACTAATCTAGACTTACACAGACTGAGCTACTGAACACAGACTAAAGTGACTAGGGATTGGGATTTGCTTCTCCTACCAGAGATAGAGCTTGTCCAGGCATCAGTGAGTTTGGGACTGGGAAATGGTGGGAAAGTCTAAAGCATCTATCCAATCTAAGGTAATAGTTTCAGTTATACTCCTTCAACAAAACCCAGTAAAGTAAATAAAATGTCTTGCATGGATAAGCCAAAAGAATGTTCCTCATTACAAGTTGTCTCCGAAATCCTAAATTGCATGAAACAATTGAATCTAATATTTCCAGCAGCATTTTCATATTCACTTGTTAAATCTATAACCCAGTTTTCCTTACTCTGAATACCTCTAAAATAGAAAAATACGTATTAGAATCCTGTTAGGGAAAGTAATTTATTATCAGACTTTCTCATTCAGAATTGAAATTATATAGACTATATCATCAGTTAGGAACTCTGGGAACAGGAAACAATGTGATGTGTCCATTTTTTTGTGGTGGTTGGGGAGTGGATAGATATTAGGTCTAAAAGAAAGACAAGATCTGAGACCAAGGCCATAATTACCAGTATGCCAGTAGATTCTATGTTCTGTTTCCCCTCATTTGCAGTGCACAGAGAAGAGTTCTTCACTGACCTCTTCAAATATCCACATGTGGAAGAATGATACTCTATGTATGTCCTACTTACCTAACACACTATTAAGAAATATAATGTGATCCCAAGGGTCCGTTACCCCTGATGTTATTTCCGGTACATGTATTTTCACTCATTTTTCTTCTCCTCTTCTCTTTTACTTAACTTCATTTCACATGAAAATCCCAAAATACCAATGTTTATATATGCTTTAATTTTGCCTCTAACTCTGTTTAGAACTTATATAGCTTGTAATGCATTGAAAATTAGGAGAATTCAAGGGAAAGAAATTAGAACTTATTTTCCTAGGTCAAGACATTGTTCTCTATTTGTCTTGCTTTATTTCTGGCTTTTATATAAGTAATACAGAATCATATTAGCAGGATCCACTTTCAAGAAGTAAACACAGAGCTCTGAGGTAAGACATCTATGCATACATTAAAGAATCTGAAATGAAAATGCTTATATTTACTAAGGCCAGTTTTTAATTCTGAGTCAAGTGATTACAATATACTCCACTGTTCAATATTTTCAAACAGTTTAACAATTTTAAATTACCACATAGTGTTTCTGCCAGAGTAATTTAGTAATTTGAAGTCCTAGATAGATGTGTGACTCCTAGGACTGACGTGAAAGAAAAATATATGGCACTTACATTTAAAGTAGATTTCCTATGTGATGTAATGCATATTAAAAAGGAAATAATTTACTTATGCTATTCAAACCATAGGTGCTATTCATGAACTTTTAGTTATTTCTACTTTTAGGAGACATAACTGTTTAAAGTTTTTGCTCATTTTCAAAAATTATAGAAAAGTTGAAACAGAGGAGGGCAATTATTATTAAGGCTGTTGTCCTCACATTTTCTAAAAGTCAGAATATGTTATCCAGGTTACAGCATGCTTGGATGAGACTCTTCAAGAAATAAAAGTATTTTTTCAGATTTTTTTAAAAAACAAAGCTTCTCTGAAGTTTTTTAAATGGATATTTCTGAAAACAAGTTAAGACAAAGAACAATTATATTGGATGAGGTAAATTTTCTAGTATACTCATATAAGAAACTATGAACAACAACCAAAACAGTTCAGATTATATCTTAGTTGTATAAAAAAATAAGTTACTTACCAGAACATTTGAACATCCAACATGTGTTTGTTGATCCCACACTATGCTAAAGACATTATTTCAGGAATGAAATCTAAATAACAAACCAAAAATGCATAGTTATATATATGTAATCAAGTAGTGAAACAAAAAATGAATACAATACTATAAAAAAACTATTAACTGAAATATGGTAAACTCTAGAGAGAACTCAAATAATGTAATTCCTCAAAAAGATAAAGTCAAATCTCAAAAAAAAAAGTATTTATAAATGGGTACTTGTAAGAGGGGAGATGGGGTCAAGGGGAGAGGAGGAAGAGAGGAAGAGAAGTGGGGGTTGAAAGGAATGTAGCCAATAATTTATTGCATATCCTATACAATTAAGAAAAGTAAGGGAAGGAGTGAGTCAGTGAGCTGAGAATGTTTTAAAGGGTGAAACTCAGTAAGATGCAATGTATTCATCAACTGCTTTGTTAAATAACTTTTATACAAGTATTTAAAAAAATAAAAAATAATATGAGGCAAAGATATATGAATGAATGGTAATGATAAAATGTTCCAAATAATATGCAAATAGTAACCTTATAAAAATGCAATTTAACACTATAATATTTTCCATATTCTCAGCCCCCAAGGTAACAATAGCCACACACACACACACACACACACACACACACACACACAAATACATTTTAAAAAGTAAAACAAACAAACAAAAAAATAACAAGCTAGGCGCCAGTGGCTCAGGCCTGTAACCCTAGCTACCAGGAGGCAGAGATCTGAGAATCGCGGTCCAAAGCCAGCCCAGGCAGGAGGAGAGGGAGGAGTGGGGTATGTGGTGAGGAAAGGGATGGCAGTCCATGAGTCTCTTATTGCCAATACACCACCAGAAAATTGGAAGTGGCGCTATGGTTCAAGTGGTAGAGAGCTAGCCTTGAGCTGAAGAGCTCAGGGACAGCACCCAGGCCCAGAGTTGAAGCCCCACGATCAATTAATAAAAATAAATAAAACAAAAACAAACAAAAAACCCCAGCAACAACAACAAAAATCAACAGTGAAATACCAACACTGGAAGTGTGTGACTCAATATTATACTGTTAACCTAGCAGTACAATGCCCTCAATTAAGCACCAGTTCTGCCAAAAAAAAAAAAGTAAATAAAGCTTTATCTTATTTATTTATGTTTGTTTGTATGTATGTATGTATGTATGTATATATTTTGTTGTAGGGGCTTAAACTCTGGGCTTGAATGCATTCTCTTAGCTATTGAGTTCAAGGCAAGCACTCTACCACTTGAGCCACAGGGTAACTTCTGGTTTTCTGGTAGTTAATTGGAGATAAGAGTCTCACAGACTTCTTGCCTGAGATGATCTTGAACCTTGATCATCAGATCTCAGCTTCCTGAGTAGCAAGGCTAAAGTTTGATTTTTACCAGTTGTTTATCTCAGGTTTTGACACAGAAAGAGAAAGTTGACTGATGGCTATATTAATGTAGTCAATAAAACAAAATAATTTAGATGATGATATATGCTACAAAATTATTAAGAATCAAATAAAATGATTCTTGGTTTAAAATCACTTTGCCAGTCTTCTACTCTGACTACAGACATTCTACCCAAGATAAGCAGATACCATGCATTTATTTTGTAAAGTACCTTAATATCTGATTTCTGTAAGAAACTGAAAAAGGTGGCATTAAATGCTGAAACCTCTTCAAGAGGCAAGGAACCATCAAAGGGGATCATGCAATCTCAATGAGCCTGGTTCTAAGAGGCCCAGCATTAAATCCAGATGGAAATTACACATTGGCCTTGTGAGAAGAGATGTCTTCCAAGGATTTAGGAAGGCTAGGGAAACTTGGAAAAACCTCTGGCCATAGAAATTCAGATCAGCACATCCTCAGGATCCAGAGATAGAAATATTAACAGTTGGTATTCTAGGTTAACACTTATTAGAGATTTGTGTGTGTGTGTGTATGTGTGTGTGTGTGTGCAAATAAGTGTTTATAGATAAACAAATGTGTGAGTAAGATACTAATGAAACTGTTATAAAAGAGGAAATGATATCCAAAATTACTTTTAAATGTAGGAAACACTTCGTGAATTTGTGCATCATGTTTGTGCAAGGGCCAAGTACACATTCTCTGTAACATTGTAATTTGAGTGCTGCCAAAGGATGCACTCAATATTGTTTTTAGAAAATATTTATGAAATGAACACCAGAAAGATAATTTCTATGTAAATTCATGTCCAAAAAAGTTGTGCAAAGTATGTATCTATTTATATCTATCTTTTATTTTTCTTTAAAATAGTTTCTTATATCCATATATATATATGTGTGTATGTGTATACTCACATCTATCTATCTATCTATGTGTCTATAGGGTTTGATTTAGTTCCTTGAGTTTGCTCATGGCTGATGCTTTACCACTTGAGCCACAGCTGTAGACACTATTTTGGAGATAGAGCCTTCCCTGACTGATTTGAATGGGGATTCTCTGGGTTTCACACTCCTGCATAGCTAGGATTATAGGTGTGAACCATTAGAATCTGACTAAAATTGCTTCTTAAGAAAAACAAACGTAAAAAAAAAGACATATCTTGGAATCTGATATGAAAATTGAAGACAAAAAAAAAAAAGAATTCATCAAGAAAATGTGGTAAAGCTGGGTGCCGGTGGTTCACGTCTGTACTACCTACACAGGAGGCTGAGATCTGAGGATCACAGTTCAAAGCCAGTGCAGGCAGGAAAGTCCGTGAAACTCTTACCTCCAATAAACTACCAGAAAACCAGAAGTGGCACAGTAGCTCAAGAGGTAGAGCACTAGCCTTGAGCTCAAGAGCTGAGGGACAGAGCTCAGGCCCAGAGTTCAAGGGCCATGACCCACCAAAAAAAAGAAAAGAAAATGTGGTATATATATATATATATATATATATATATATATATATATATATATATATATACACACACACACACAATGGAATTCTATGCCTCCATCAGGAAGAATGACATTGCCCCATTTGTTAGGAAATGGAAAGACTTGGAAAAAAAATATATTAAGTGAAGTAAGCCAGGCCCAAAGAAACATAGATCCCATGGTTTCCTACATTTTAAATAACTAGTATATGTCTGAGACAAGCAGAAATGGTCAGATAAGTTGATGTTAGGTGAAATGAACCCCAATACAAGGGCTCAAAAGGTTTTTCTTTCTTGCAATTGTTTCTAACATATTTATAAGATGATTTCTTTGTTACTTTGTATGTCCCTCCCCCACAGCATAACCCCTGTTCTCATTTTATTTGATGTTGGTATAATTTGTGGAGGGGAAGGGAAGAAACAAATCGTTTAAATAGGGATACAGGTGGACCCATTGCAACAATGAGATGTACAAGGGATGGAAAGGGGAAACAAGTTTAAATAGGGATACAGGTGGACCCATTGCAACAATGAGATGTACAAGGGATGGAAAGGGGAAACAAGGGAGGAGGCAATAATGCTTGATAAGGAATGCACTCATTGCCTTGCCCATGTAATTGTAACCCCTCTGTATGGTATTTTCACAATTTAAAAAAACAAAAAACAAGAAACAAAACAAAAATTAGAGCAGATGAAATCAGGACCATTATCTTGAACTACTTAGATTTTGAATGGATTATGGGCAAATGAAGGATTTAACATAACTTTTATAAGATGCAGAGAATTTTATTTTGATCAATGCAACTCCTGTGAAAATTGACTGTGACATACATAAACATTCTAGCAAGATGGACACATTCCTAGAGGGGAAATGCTTATTTTCAGAGAAAGATTAAATATATATTATGGAGCAAAACAACTCAGACACATGATTGCTCATTGGATAGAAAGTTTTGGTTTAATATCAAAGATATTAAAACAAAAGAACTATAATACTGAGGCAACCCCATCATTCTAGTGCCAAGTGAAGTGAATGGAATACATTTATGAAGAGGCAGAGTCCTAGAATAAATTAGCCATGTACACATCTGTGGAATACACTTGACAAAAGCATTAGATTAGAAGCCATGTAATACACAGGTAAAGAACACAGTAATGAGCATCATGATAACTTTGATAAATGTCCATTTGCATTTTACCTAAAATAATGTTATACAAGAACAACATTTGTAAGGAAGGAAATGGGCCCATTACCTGACTCATGCAATTATAATCAATGTGTATATCACCTCTAGAACAACAATAAAGTAATTTAATTATAAAAAAAATTACTTGTCATAACACTCAAATGCTCACTTTAGATAGAAGAATAGGCACTGACAGAAGGGAAGATAGCTGGAGATTTACCTAGTTAGAATCAAAATTAGATTTTTAGTCTGGAGAGGTCATGTCTTAATAAAGAAGAGTCTACAGAATCACTGGAAAGTATTAAGGGTATCAGTGATATGACCAGAGATATTCTTGAAGGCTGATGTTAAAAAATAAATAAATGAATAAGCAAGCAGCATTTGTAAGATACTGTAAGTATCCATCAATTACAAGACTTTTATGTTAGCTAGAATTTAACATCTTTTATCTATGGGCATCTTATAAGATCTACATTCCTTTCTAAACAAATTCTGTTCTAAACAAATTCAAAGATCACCCCTAAAATTCCCAATTCAAATCATTCACATTACATAGACTACCAATATATTTTCATTTTCAATATGGATTAGCTGCTTTATTTCTTTTTCATTTTTTTCTGATTCCCAGAGAACTTTTTTTCCTGCCATCAGAATATACCTGACCTCCTAATCTCTATCCTAATCACATACAATGTTAGAAAGCTGTTTTGTGTTATAGGATCCAGGAAGTAGCTTAACAAATACAGAGATCGCTAACCTATTGTGAGACAGAGATCCCTGTTATAGGTGGAAATCCACAAAGTAGCAGTGTGTGTTATATTTATTTTATTATATATATATATATATATATATATATGGCTTTATAAGCCCTTCCCGCTCTCCTATAAATCTTTCCCACAATCTTATAAACCCCTCATATGCTCTCAAACCCTTTCTACATGCTTAAACCTGTGTAATTTTAACAATATATAAAATTCCATATGGACACTCACCAGTGAAGAACAATGAAGATCATTAATTATGAAGCTGTTCAGTACTGATGACAAGGAGATAAATATACCTCACAGCCAAGAAGAGTATTACATCTCTTCTGGAGGCACCACTGAATCAGTCATTTTATCTGGTGGTGCAGTATCTTTGCACTGGGCCATAACTTCTTTTTCCACTGAAGGAATAGTCATAACTGATCTCACCATCTGAGTGATGAATATAATTATGGGGAGTGCCTGGCACTGCTTTATCTTCTGAATGAGAAGGTTTTTATAAACTAATATGTCACTAGAATATAGTTACAAAATGCAGCAAACAAAGTATCTGGAAGTCCCGTTCTTCAACCACTCACTGAAGATCTTTGGCCTTTCAGACCATGGTTGTATGGTTATCAAGCGTTAGGCCAACTTCCTCCTCCTCTCCAACACATAGTTCATGTTGAACCTCATCCCTCTTCTTCACTTGCTGACTTCCTCTCATCCATGTTTAAAAACTTGTTCAGTCTGTATTTTATTTCAATTTAATATTACTTTAATATGCTTGAATTATCATTTTTATATATTTCTATTTCAAATTTTAAGGGAATTAATTTAAATAATAAATATTATATAAATACCTATATACAGCAAAGTCCCACAATATAGCAAAAACTCAGTGAAACAGATCAGATATAAAAAACAAAAAACAAACAAAAAACCATGATACAGTGAAGCTGCAATAAGTGAACTGTTATATAACGAAGGATAACTCTATTGTAAAACACTGCGGATGGAGCTCTAACATTATACTCCCTTTAGTTCACTTGTGAGGGTAATTTTTTTTCTTTTTTTAATGTGAGTTGAACTACATTGAATGTATCTAAACGTCTGGTTAATGTTATGCAAATATATTTCTAATAAGTTAATGAACAAATTTTGTTTCTTTTTTGATGATTATTGCTTCTAAAGTGTAGCTTTTAGCTATATGAATACAGAAAATGCTTTTTAATTTTTTGTGATATTTTCCTTATCTTTATATTTTTATTATTCTTATCTTTTTAAAGGAGTTACTATTCAACCGAATATTTTATAAGTACAATTAATTTTGATCAATGTCATAATTTCCCCCTTCTTTCTAACTCAACTCCTCCCCATAATTTTCTTAAATTGATATATGAAATATGATATGAATTGAAATATGGATATGAATTGAATATTAGGACTACATTTCCCCCTATCTTTCTCTCTTCATTCTTCTACCTCCTCCTCTTAACTCCTCCTTCCACCTTTCAAGTACTAGTTTCCTGATATTAATTTGTTTTGACTGTAAGTAACTTTTCCTAAGGAATTGCATCATTTGAATTCTCCCTTGCAAATCCCAGATTTTGGTTAATACAATTATATATTTTCTTGAACTTTTTATTTTATTTTATTGTACTTTTATAAATAATTTCTAGCCTCGCTATCTTAGGGGAAAAATGCCTTCTTTGTTTCTCTGGGCCTGACTTCTAACCCCAATTAGAATGTCCAACTTCAAGAGTACAAACAATAATACATGCTGGAAGGAATGTGCAGAAAAAGAACTCGCTAATCCTTTTCCAACTCACTGTTAATGGCAATGTAAACTTGTTCAACCACTCTGGAAACACTTGGATAGTCCTGAAGAAACTAATCATAGAACTCTTCTATTGTGTATCTATACCACATTTTCTTGATCCATTCACCTACTGAGGGGCATCTGGGTTGGTTCCATATCTTAGCTATGGTAAATAATGCTGCAATAAACATAGTTTGCTGGTAGCTTTAGTATGGTCTTGTTCGTGATCATTTGGTTAAATGCCCAAAAGTGGAATAGCTGGGTCATAGGTGAGCTCTATGTGGAATCTTTTGAGGAACCTCCATAATACTTTCCAAAGTGGTTACCATAGCTAAGATATGGAACCAACCCAGATGCCCCTCAGTAAGTAGATGTAAGACAATGTGGTATATATACACAATGGAATTCTATGCTTCCATCAGAAAGAATGACATTGCCCCATTTGTTAGGAAATGGAAAGACTTGGAGAAAGTTTTATTAAGTGAAGTAAGCCAGCCCAAAGAAACATAGGTCCCATGGTTTCCCTTATTTGCAATAACTAGTATATGTCTGAGTCAAGCAGAAATGGTCAGATAAGTTGATGTTAGGCAACATGGAATCCAATATAAGGATTCAAATTTTTTTTCTTTCTTGCGATTTTTTCTAACATATTTATAAGATGATTTTTTTGTTGTTTTGTATGTCCCTCCATCACGGTATAACTCCTGTTTTCACTGTATTTGATGTTGGTATAATTTGTGGAGGGGAAGGGAAGAAACAAATCCTTTAAATAGGGATACAAGTGGACCCATTTCAACAATGAGATGTACAAGTCATTAAGTCGAAAAACGAACTTTACAATTTTGGCGGGGGGAGAAGGTGGGAGATGGGAAGAGATGAGAAGGGGAAACAAAGGAGGAGGCAAAAATGCTTGATAAGAAATGTACTCATTACCTTGCTCATGTAGTTGTAAACCCTCTGTATGGTATTTTCACAAACACACACACACACACACACACACACACACACAAAAGAACTCTTCTAATGATACCACATCATCACATAATACCACACATAATACCAAGTGACTACAAATCACAGTACAATAAAGCCATCTACATAACCATCTTCACTGCTGCATTATTCACCATAACAAATGAAATAGCCCAGAAGCCCTTAAATGGACGAAATAAAAATTTTTAAAGTTCATATACACAATGGAATTTTACAAGTACATTAGGAAGAATGACATGACATTATTTGGAAAGAAATGAATGTATCTAAAAATGCTTTTAAACAAAAAACAAGAGAAAATTAAATAAATATTGCACTTTAAAACTTGTAACAAACTTCACAATATGAATTAGAATTGAGTGACGCTAAAATTATTTCAGAAAAAAAAGTGGTTGAACAAGTCTATACTCCCACCAACAATGTTCCCTTCTGTCCACACCCCCTCCAGCATCTGTTACTATTAGAATTCTTGACTATAGCCATTCTAACTGGGGTGAGGTAGTATCTCAATATTGTTTTGATTTGCATTTCTTTTATATCTAGAGAGGTTGAGCATTTCTTCATGTGTCTTTTGGCCATCCTTCTTTCCTCTTCAGAGAAGTTTCTCTTTGAGTCTTTAACTCACTTATTTATTGGGCAGTTGTTTCTTTGAAGATTTGTTTTTGGGGGATTTAATTTTTTTTTTAATTTTATTTTATTTTATTTGAGAACATACTGTACAGAGGGGTTACAATTACATGGGCAGGAAAATGCATACATTTCTTACCAAGCATTGCAGCCTCCTCCTTTGTTTACCCTTCACCACCCTTCCCAGCCTCCCCCCTCCCCCCCACCAAATCATACCCCCCTCCCCCCCTCACCGACATGGTAAAGCTGGTTTTGACATGACATTTTGTACTTCTCATGGTTGCAACAGGTCCACCTGAATCCTTAAACGACTTGTTTGTCCCCATCTCCTCCACATGTTATAATGACATCAAATATAGTGAAAGATGGGGTTACACTGTGGGGGAGGGACATACAAAGCAACAAAGAAATAACCTTATAAATGCGTTAGAAACACATGCATGAAAGAAACAAAAACATTAAAATACATATTTGAGGGTTCGTTTTCCTAACATCACATTCTCTGACTTTTTCCGCTTGACTCATACCTATACTAGATATTGCAAATAAGGGAAACCATGGGACCTATGATTCTTTGGGCCTGGCTTACTTCACTTAATATAATTTTTTCCAAGCCTTTCCATTTCCTAACAAATGGGGCAATGTCATTCTTTCTGATGGAGGCATAGAATTCCATTGTGTATATATACCACATCTTCTTGATCCATTCATCTACTGAGGGGCATCTGGGTTGGTTCCATATCTTAGCTATGGTAAATAATGCTGCAATAAACATAGTTGTGCTGGTAGCTTTAGTGTGGCCTTGTTTGTGATCATTTGGGTAAATGCCCAAAAGTGGGATTGCTGGGTCATTGGGGAGCTCTATGTGGAGTCTTTTGAGGAACCTCCATACTGCCTTCCAAAGTGGTTGAACAAGTTTACATTCCCACCAACAATGAAGTAAGGTTCCTTTCTGTCCACATCCCCTCCAGCATCTGTTGTTGTTAGAGTTCTTGATTTTTGCCATTCTAACTGGAGTGAGGTGATACCTCAATGTTGTTTTGATTTGCATTTCTTTTATGGCTAGGGATGTTGAACATTTCTTCATGTGTCTATTGGCCATCCTTCTTTCTTCTTCAGAGAAGCTTCTCTTTAAGTCTTTCGCCCACTTCCTTATTGGGCAGTTGTTTCTTTGAGGATTTGTTGTTGGGTGGTTTAATTTTTTGAGTTCCAAGTATATTTTAGATATGAGACCCTTGTCCGTTGTATGGCTAGTAAAGATCTTCTCCCAATCCGTGGGCTTTCTATTGATCTTGCTAGCTATGTCATTTGCCCTGCAGAAGCTCTGCAACCTTATACAATCCCATTTGTCCAAACTTTCTTTGATTTGTTGTTTCCTGGTCTCTATTCAGAAAATTTCGGCCTGAGCCGAGGAGACCCAGGGTTTCTCCTATTCCATCCTGTAATGTTTTCAGAGTGTCTGCTTTGAGTTCAAGGTCTTTGATCCATTTGGAGTTGATTCTGGTGCAGGGTGATATATAAGGATCTAGCTTTAGTTTTCTACATGTAGTTAACCAGTTTTGCCAGCACCATTTACTGAAGAGGCTGTCTGTCTTCCATTCTATTGTTTTAGCTCCCTTATCGAAGATTAGATGGCTATAGGTCTGTAGGTTCATTTCTGGGTTTTCAATTCTATTCCATTGGTCCTGAGGTCTGTTCTTATGCCAATACCAAGCTGTTTTGATTACTATGGCTTTATAGTAGAGTTTGAAATTTGGTACTGATATTCCTCCAGCAGTGTTCTTTCCGTTGAGGAGCGTTTTTGCTATTCGGGGTCTTTTATTGTTCCATATGAATTTTTGGATTGCCTCTTCTATTTCCTTGAAGAATGAGGGTGGAATTTTGATAGGTATTGCATTGAATTTGTAGATAGCCTTGGGAAGTATTGCCATTTTCACGATGTTAATCTTTCCTATCCAGGAGCATGGGAGGTTTTGCCATTTTTTAAGTTCTGTGTTAATTTCCTTTTTCAAGATTTTAAAGTTTTCATCATAGAGGTCCTTTACTTCTTTAGTTAAGTTAATTCCTAGGTATTTTATTTTTTGTGGGGCTATTACAAATGGAGTTGCTTTCCTAATTTCAGCCACACTTTTCTCATTGTTGGCATACAGAAAAGCCATTGATTTTGGGGGGTTAATTTGATAACCTGCTACTTTGCCAAAGTTTTGAATCAGCTTGAGTAATTTGGGAGTGGAGTCTATGGGATTCTTTAAATACAAGATCATGTCATCTGCAAAGAGGGAGAGTTTTATTTCTTCTTTCCCTATTTGGATCCCCTTTATGTCTGCATCTTGTCTTATTGCTGTAGCTAGGCATTCTAATACTAGATTGAAGAGAAGTGGAGAGAGTGGGCATCCTTGTCTTGTTCCTGAGTTAAGAGGAAATGGCTTTAGTTTTTCACCATTGAGTATAATGCTGGCTGTGGGTTTGTCATATACAGCCTTTATTGTATTGAGGAATGTTCCATGGATTCCTAATTTTTCCAAAACTTTCATCAGGAAGGGGTGTTGGATCTTGTCGAATGCTTTTTCTGCGTCTATTGAGATAACCATGTGGTTCTTATTCTTGCTCCTGTTGATGTGATGAATAATATTAATTGATTTGCGTATATTGAACCAGCTTTGCATCCCTGAAATGAATCCTGTTTGATCGTGGTGTATGATTTTTTGGATGAATTGTTGAAGTCGGTTGGCCAAAATTTTGTTGAGAAGTTTTGCATCAATGTTCATCAAAGAAATGGGTCTATAGTTCTCTTTCTTTGATGAGTCCCTGCCTGGTTTTGGGATGAGCGTTATGATGGCTTCATAGAATGTGTTCGGTAATGAGCTTTCTCTTTCAATTTCATTGAAGAGTTGGAGGAGAATTGGTGTGAGCTCTGCTTTGAAGGCCTTGTAAATTCCGCTGTAAACCCATCTGGTCCTGGACTTTTCTTAGCTGGGAGGTCTCTTATTGCTGTTTCTATTTCAATGCTTGATATGGGCCTGTTAAGATAGTTTAACTCATCTTGGTTTAGTTTTGGCATGTCAATATTTGCTAGGAAGAGGTCCATTTCTGTCAAGTTCTCAAACTTATTAGCATAAAGTTTTGAGAAGTATTCCCTTATAATGTTCTGAATCTTGGTTGTTTCCGTGGTGATGTTTCCATTCTCATCTATGAGTTTATTAATTTGGGTGTGTTCTCTTCTTTTTCTGATAAGATTTGCTAAGGGTCTGTCAATTTTGTTAAGTTTTTCGAAGAACCAACTCTTTGTTTTGTTGATTCTTTCTATAGTTTTTTTGGATTCTAATTCATTTAATTCTGATTTAATTTTGATTATTTCTTTCCGTCTACTGGATTGGGGTTTATCTTGCTGCTCTTTTTCAAGGAGGTTTAGATGTGTCATTAGATGTGTTTCAGATCTCTCCAATTTGTTGATGTAGGAGCTCAGAGCTATAAACTTGCCTCTGAGTACTGCCTTTGCTGTGTCCCAGAGGAGCTGGTATTTTGTGTTTTCATTTTTGTTGAATAGCATGAACATAGCATGAACATTTGAATTTCCTTTCTTATCTCTTCCATGACCCACTCATGATTCAGCAGTGTGTTGTTCAGCCTCCATGTGATACCGGACTTTCTTTGGTGGCTTTTGGTGTTGAGTTCTAATTTTATTCCCTTGTGGTCAGAGAGAATGCAAGGTATAACTTCAATGTTTCTGAATTTAGACAAGTTTGCTTTGTGGCCTAAAATGTGGTCTATTTTAGAAAACTTTCCATGTGCTGCTGAGAAAAACGTGTATTCTGATGCTGCTGGGTGAAATGTTCGGTAAATGTCTGTTAAGTCTAGTTGATCTATGCAGCTGTTTAGATCTGTGGTTTCTCTGTTGAGTTTTTGCCGAGTTGATCTATCTAGTGGGGAGAGCGGTGTGTTAAATTCACCAACAATTAATGTCTTTGGATCTATATGGGATTTGAGGGAAAGTAGTGTTTCTTTGATAAATTTGGGTGCTCCATTGTTTGGTGAATAGATATTTAGAATTGTAATATCCTCCTGAAGGAGAGATCCTTTAATTAGTATGTAGCGACCTTCTTTATCTCTTTTTACGAATTTTAATTTGAAGTCTATTTTATCTGATATTAGGATTGCAACTCCCGCCTGTTTATGCGGTCCGTTTGCTTGGTAGATTTTGTTCCAGCCTTTAACATTGAAAATGTGTTTGTTTTTACGGGCAAGATGTGACTCCTGCAGGCAGCAGATAGAAGGGTCTTGTTTTTTAATCCAACTAGACAGTCTATGTCGCTTAATTGGAGAGTTCAGTCCGTTAACACTAAGAGATAGGACTGAGAGGTATTTGGGAGTTCCTGCCATGTTATCTACCTTTTTGGGGGCTGCGAAAACTGGGTTCTTCCTATGGTTCTTGGATTCTCAGTTTGGGTGCAGTTTCTTGGCCTTTATTGCGGTCTTGTTGGTTTTCTATGTGTAGGACATCTTTAAGAATCTTTTGTAGGGCTGGTTTGGTGGAGATGTATTGTTTCAATTTTTCTTTGCTATGGAAGGTTTTTATTTGGCCTTCAGTTATGAAGGAGAGTTTAGCTGGGTACAGTATTCTTGGTTGATAGTTGTTTGTTTTTAGGGCATGGCATACATCATTCCAGGCTCTTCTTGCTTTGATTGTCTCTGCTGAGAAATCTGTGGTGATTCTAATTGGTTTCCCTTTATAGGTGATTACCCTTTTCTCCTTGACAGCTTTAAGGATCTTTTCCTTGTTCTGAGTTGATCCTGTGTGGATTATAATGTGGCGGTGGGATGTCCTATTCTGGTCTGGTCTATTTGGGGTTCTAAAGGCTTCTTGTATCTGGACAGGCCTATCTTTTTGCATGTTTGGGAAGTTCTCTGCTAGGATCCTGTTAAACAAATTTCCTAGACCATTAACTTCTGCTTCTAGGTGCTCTTCTACACCCATTATCCTTAGATTAGGCCTTCTGATGGTGTCTTCCAGGTGTTGGATAGATCTATCATATTTCTTGGACTTGTCTTGGATGGTTGTATGTTCTTTCTCTATAATATCTAGGCTGTCTTCAATCCCTGAGATTCGATCTTCTGCATGGTCTAACCTGCTGTCAAGACTCTCTACTTTGTTTTTTATCTCTTTTCCTTCTAGTTGGTCAGCTTTGATGGCTTCAAGTTCTTTGTTGAAGCTCTGTTTTAGGTCTTGTATGAATTTCTTTACTTCCTTAATTTGGTGTTCAGTGTTTGTCCTCAAATCACTTAGTTGATTGGTTATGGTTTCTTTGGGCTCCCATTCCTTCTGTTGGGTTCCATTCAGCATTCCCTTTGTGGTCTCCCTGACTTCCTTCAGCTCTTTGTTAATGGATTCCATGAATGCCTTTAGTGATCTTTGTGTGTTCTCTACCTGGTCTCTCAATTCCTGTATTACTCTTTGATTAGCTTCCTCCCGTTCGTGGGATTCCTGCAGATCTCTTTGAGTGTTCTCAGCCTGCTCACGCCATTCCTCCCTTTCTCTTTGAGTATTCTCAAGTTGTTCACGCAAATCCTGTATCAGTTTTTGAGTAGCTTCCTCACGCTTATGATATTCCTGTAAAAACTTCTGGGATGCCTCCTCTGTCTCCCTGTCACGCTCATACAGAGTCCTTTGTACATTGTCAAACTTTTCATTTATCATGTTTGCCAGCAGTGTTTGTAGAGCTGTTTGGGAACTCTCCTCTGGATTATTCATTATCTGTTCTAACCCCTGATTATCAAGATTGGGAATTGAGATACCCGAATTTGCCATTTTTCTTGTGTTTTTCTGGCTTACTCTGCCCATTTGAGATGAAGATAGCACCAGTTTTGTGCTAGAACACTATCTTAAGGCAACCATCAACCAAAGTTTGCATTTGTACAGTCAATAGTCTACAGATACAATCTAGTTCAACAGATACATCTATTCGACATCAAACAACTATATGTTAAAGGACTTCGAACCGCAGAGAAGAATTTGGAAAACCAGAAATTATTAGGGTTAGGGAGAGATGTGGGTAAAAAATAGGAATAGATTGGTGTGGGGAGGCACAGGGAGAGTTAACTATGTCCTAATCACAATGCAGGAAATAGGTTGGGTAGGATGCAAGTAGAGAGAGAGAGAAAAAGAAGAAAGGGAAAGGGGAATGAAAAGAGACCAGAAAAAAAATAGAAACGTAAAAATTAATGTTATTTTAGAGATTAAAAGACCATCTATTTATAGAGGAATATGAATATGTTGAGAGAAAGGGAGGGACATAGAGGAGATGTGAAAAACTTTAAAAAAATGCTTAAAATATTATATAGGTATAAAGAGGTAGTATTGCTATTAATGAATTTAAGTCTCAGAGGTTTTGAATTGAGTAATAAGTTTGTGGATTAAGTGTGTACACAATGGGGGATAGGGTCTACTGGTTAACTACGGGTTTATCTGAGGATGTGCAGGACAAGAGTTAAGTCACATAAAGAAGAACAAAGAGGAAAAGATGGAAAGAATAGGAAAGTGAGAAGAAAAGATCAGAAGTTCAGTAGAGCTAGACAAAAAACAAAAAGATAATTAAGAATGAAAGAAAAAGAGAAAGAAGACAAGAAAAGAAAGGAAAACACACATTCACGTATTCCTAACATAAAAATTATAAGAGGAGAAAAGAAAAAAAAAAGTTAATGGAAAACAATTATTTTTTCAGAAGAGGCAAAAATTAAAGATTAATAAAAGTTTTAGAAAAGCAAAAAAAAAATTTATATATATAAGGTAACAAAAAACGAAAAACAAAACAAAACAAAAAAAAGAAAAAAAGAAAAGAAGAAGAAGAAAAAAAAAATTCTTTGATTTTTTTTTGGGGGGGGAGGGGTGGGAAGTGTCCTGTATCTCCCATTTGTCTATAACCAGAGTCTGGTTGGAGTCTCTGGTCAGCTTGAGGTCCTGTGGCTTGATTGGTTTCTTAAGTCAGCTTGTTGTAACAGGCAGAAAAATGCTC
This sequence comes from Dipodomys spectabilis, assembly GCF_019054845.1. Classification (NCBI taxonomy): domain Eukaryota; kingdom Metazoa; phylum Chordata; class Mammalia; order Rodentia; family Heteromyidae; genus Dipodomys; species Dipodomys spectabilis. The sequence goes on along the minus strand of NW_024870696.1, from coordinate 5,971,129 downwards.
TGCTTTACCCAAGATTTTGAGATCCCCCTCCCAGGTTAGTTTACTGGGAGGGTGATCTGCTTTGAGAATCACAAAAGAGGGGGATGCGGTGATGAGGCTAGGTTCTGGGTAGAGTTGAGGCTTTTCAACAAACAGTAGCTTTTCCCTGGGGCTATTTTGTGAAAAAAACTCACAGCACCCAGCCTGGAGCCATTCTCAGGGTTTCTGTTTTTCAATTGATTGTGGTGGCTGCTAGAGGGAGGGGCAGCCTCTGGCTCTGGTTACCCGGTGAGGAGAGCCACTCCAATGGCTGGCGCCTGAGCTGGGTGACTTTTCCCTGGATGGAACTGAGTCTGTGAGGTCACTTCGCCATTAAGTTCTTGTGACCTGCTAAATGACTAGTTTTATTCCAAGGTCTGAGCTGGAGCTAGCCGCTCCTCTGAGCTTTGTCGGTATCCAAGATGGAGATCACCAGTGCTGGGGGGGGAGGGGTGGCCTTCCCTCCTCTGCTCCCTGAGAAAGAGTGAGGAAGTCGGGCTTCGCCGAGTCTTGGATCCCGGGTCGTCTCTGGTCTGCAAAGTGCAGGATGAAGTTGTCCGCTCCTTGTCGGTTCTTGCTGGTGTTGAGTAGAATCCGCTCCACCACTGCGTCTGGCTCCTTTGTCCCGGACTGTGTCTCAGGTATGCCCCCGCGGCGGTGGTCGCCACCGCGACCCTGCCACCGCAGCGGCAGCTGCTGGCAAGCGCTCAGATGTGTCTGCTTGGCTTCCCCTCTCTTGACTAACTCTCTGTCCTGTGATGGCACACTTGGTGTGATTCTCTGGCTTGGGACTGTTCACTGGAACTCTGAAACTGTTTTCTATGCAAGAGCTTGTTCAGATTCCAGCTTCTCCTCCGCCATCTTCCCGGAACTCCCGGTCGGGATTTAATTTTTTAAGTTCCAAGTATATTTTAGATATGAGACCCTTGTCCGTTGTATGGCTAGTGAAGATCTTCTCCCAGTCTGTGGGCTTTCTATTAATCTTGCTAGCTATGTCCTTTGCCATGCAGAAGCTCTGCAACTTCATGCAATCCCATTTGTCCAACCTTTCTTTGATTTGTTGTGTTTCTGGGTCTCTATTAAGAAATTTTCAGCCTGTGCCAAGGAGACCTAGATTTTCTCCTATTCCATCCTGTAATGTTTTCAGAGTGTCTGCTTTGACTCCGAGATCTTTGATCCATTTGGAGTTGATTCTGGTGCAGGGTGATACATAAGGATCTAGCTTTAGTTTTCTATAAGTAGTTAACCAATTTTGCCAGCACCATTTACTGAAGAGGCTGTTTTTCTTCCATTCTATTTTTTTAGCCCCCTTATTGAAGATTAGATGGCTATAGGTCTTTAGGTTCATTTCTCAGTTTTCAATTCTATTCCATTGATCCTGTGGTCTGTTCTTGTGCCAGTAACAAGCTGTTTTGATTACTATGGCTTTGTAGTAGAGTTTGAAATTTGGTATTGATATTCCTCCAGCACTGTTTTTTCTGTTAAGGATCGTTCATGCTATTCGGGGTCTTTTATTGTTCCATATGAATTTTTGGATTGCCAATCCAGATGCCGCTCAGTAGATGAATGTATCAAGAAAATGTGGAATTCTATGCCTCCATCAGAAAGAATGACATTGCCCCATTAGGAAATGAAAAGAGTTGGAAAAAATTGTATTAAGTGAAGTAAGCCAGGCCCAAAGAAACATAGGTCCCATGCTTTCCCTTATTTTCAATAACTAGTATATGTCTGAGTCAAGCAGAAAAAGTCAGATAAATATTCAAATGTTTTTTTGTTTTTTTTTTCTTTCATGCAATTGTTTCTAACATATTTATAAGATGATTTCTTTGTTGCTTTGTATATCCTTGCCCCACGGTATAATCCATGCTTTCACTGTATTTGATGGTATAATTTGTGGAGGGAAGGGAAAAAACAAATCATTTAACTAGGGATACAGGTGGATCCATTTCAACAATGAGATGTACAAGTCCTTATGTCGAAAAATGAACTTTATAACTTTGGTGGGGGGTGGGGGGAGGATTGGGTGGGAGGAAGAGGGAGTATTGGAAGGGATGGGAAGGGGAAACAAAGAGGAGGCAACAATGCTTGATAAGAAATGTACTGGTTATCTTGCCCATGTAATTGTAGCTCCTCTGTACGGTATTCTCACAAAAAAAAAAAAAGAATATAAAAAGTATGTATTGAATCAACTCTTGGTACTACTATATGCCAAGCACATAATGGAGTGTCTGATATATGGGAAACATTAAATATTTAACAAATAGAACAAATAAAATTAATAAATGAAGAAATAATCATGTGTGATATGAATCATTGGCAGCTACTAACTTGTTACTCAAGTTTGAGGGGTTTTTTTTGTTTGTTTGTTTTTTTGCTGCTGCTGGTATTGGGACTTAATGTCAAGGCCAGGTGCTGCCCTTGAGCTCTTTTCTTCAATGCTACTTGAGCCACAGTTCCACTACCAAGTGTTTGAAAATTATTTGGAGATGTATTTGCCTTGACTAGACTTGATCCTTGATTCTTAGATAACAGCCTCTTGAGTAGAAAGGATGAAAGGTTTTTTTGTTTTTTGGGTTTTTTGTTTTTAATGAAATTTTAATGCTGGTTTCATCTCTTCTTTAAAAAGACAGTCCTTGATGGGATTTACATAAACAATAAGGTGGGGAAACAGCAAGGTAGAAGATTCTTTATTTTGGGCAGTGGCTAATAACATACTGTGTGAGGGATGGAGGAAGACACTGCTACACTCAACTTCGAGTATTGGATATCCCATCTGGGAAGAAACTCAGAGCTTTTTGGCTTCTCAACTCACTAATTATTACAGTTTACCCTAAACATTAAATAGCTCAGTGTAATAGCAGTTAGACAATTTGAACTAGAAAAGCTTTGGTAGACAATTTTATAACTTCCTGATTAATCTCTGTTAATGGAACCAGAAAATAAAAAACAAAAAAAGAGAAAGATATCCAGAGTAACTATGTTTACAATAGTTTAAATTGGTTTTTACACTTTGAAAGTTTGAAAGTCTTGTTCTGTCAAATACAGCACACATTATCAACCTTTGTGCAATATGATTATTTGAAAACTGAGCTCTCAAGATACATTTTATTCATTAAATTTCTCCATCAATTTTTTTAACTGCATACTATTTATTTTTTAATGGGCTATGCAATGGATCACTTCATATAAGAATTCATCATTAGGCATTGCTAATAGCACTTTCATCAAAAGATTAAGTTTGAGAAGATCAAATTATGACTTAATTAATGCACATTAATAAAATGACAAAAATGTCCAAAGTGAATTTGATTAGAAATTATTTTTGAGTTATCATTTACAAAACAAGACTAGTGGTAATTTATAAGATTTTTTTCCTAGAATGCTATATGTTTGTAAGTACAAGTGCAAGTTTGTAACTTTTCTTTAGTTGTTATATCTGTAGATTTATTGAAAGCCACAGTTATATTACATTTCAATTTTCCTACATTGCATTCACTTTATCTATCTATCTATCTGTCTATCTATCTATCTATTTATCTATCTATCTATCTATCTATCTATCTATCTATCTATCTATCTATCTATCTGCCTACTTATCTGCCTATCTATTAATTTATCTCTGTACCATGACATAACATGCCAGTGTAATTACTGGAACTCATCAGATATTTGGTGCTTTGTGTTTTTGTACATTGATTCTCTTTTCTGAATTCCTGTCTTCTTGTTTTTTGTTTTTTTTGGTCACTCGTGGGTCTTGAACTCTGGGCTTAGGCACTGTCCCTGCATTCTTCAGCTCAAGGTGAGGGCTATACCACTTGAGCCACAGTGCCACTTCTGGTTTTCTAGTGGTTTATTGGAGATAAGAGTCTCACAGACTTTCGTGCCCGGGCTGGCTTTGAACCACGATCCTCAGATCTCAGCCTCCTGAGAAGCTAGGATTACAGGCGTGAGCCCCTTGTGCCCGACAAGTGAATTCCTGTCTTCTATGTGGATACATTCTACTGTTTTTGTATATGCTCAAAGATTTTCTTCAAATATCTAATAAAATTACTTTTTTTCATAGGATTACATTTTCATTCAGATTTCTAAATCCATTTTTCCTTAATCAACTTTTATTCATCAAATTGTAGGGATATTCATGATTATCCACATATCTTCCTATGTCTCTCCCTCCATGTGCCCTGGACATAAATGCTTATGCTAGACTATAATTAGTTTTATGTATATAAGAACAAATATTCTTATAAAACCAAGTGGGCTAATTAATAAATTTTTAGTGAAAAACATGGCAGAAAGACTTTTTATGTACTTCACTTGGAGTATAAAATCTCCTCAGAGCAAAATATATTTAATTTTTCATTATATTTTAATGTTTTCAAATCATAGTTGGTCTTAAAAAATAATAGTTGCTCTTCACTGCAGATAAAACAAATACAAAATAGTATTAATCATCCTCCTACAAATAAATATTTTGAAATTTCTGCTTCATAAAACTAACATCATTGTACTGAAAGCATTATTGAAAGAATTATTTCTCTGAAAAAGTTATAATTTTTTTGGAGAAAAATATATTATTTAATCATTTTTGCATGTAGTCTTGAGTAGTTTCTGCATAACTGAGATATTACATTTGTACTCTGAAAAATGCTTATGATGCATCTTGCTTTATTGGGTTATTTCAATGCATTTGGATATAATATTTGTACATAGTGTGAGAAGCAAGACTTTTATTCTCTTCCATATAAATGATCCTTACTTAAAAATTCACATCATCCATGATAGAGTTTAGAAAAAAAATTGTTCATGTATTATTTATTATTTTTACATGTTTTGATATACTCGGTAATTTCTGTTCATTTTTCTGAAACAATTTGAAATTAAAAATATCTTTTTATTTTTGTCCATCATGGGACTTGAACTCTGGGCTTGGGTGCTATCCTTCAGCTCTTCAACTTAAGGCTAGCTCTCTACCGCTTGAGCCACAGTGCCACTTCCGGTTTTCTAGTGGTTTATTGCAGAGAAGAGTCTCACGGACTTTCCTGCCCAGGCTGGCTTTAAACCACGATCCTCAGATCTCAGCTTCCTGAGTAGTTAGGATTACAGGCATGAGCCATGGCACCCGGCTAAAAAATATCTTAATGAGAAGAGAGGAATAAAATTCAGATATGCAAGTATGAAAATTTCAAAAAGGAAACCCCTCATTATGTAGAATTTTTGCACAATATATACAGAAGAATATGTACTTGTAGAATATGTGTGTGTGTGTTTGTAACCTAATTTGAGAAGTACCAATGTTTGCATGCCACAATAGATCTAGAACAAAGGTGAGCATTTCTATTCTCAGATAAGATTTTCCATAATTATTCTGTAAGTATTATTGTTTTTTAAAAATATACATTCAGTTTTATAATTTACTGTTTGGTACTGAAAAAGTTATAATTGGAGCCAATGTAATGTTGGCTTTCTTAATCAATTTTTCTAGCCAGACTTGCTGTCAAAAATATAAAAAAGTTTGTGAACTTTTATCTGAAATTTGGTCATGATATTAGGAATTTTATCATTCATACTTTTTCATATATATTATTTTCCATAATAACAGGGATAAATAATTATAGTTACAAAATGATTTTATAAAAATTTGTACATTTTTATTTCCTATTGTATTAATTTTTCCTTCCTTTCTTTTGATTCATGGATTGCTGTATTGTTGAAATTAATGTTTCTGACTTTTCATAAATAAATATGTCTATTATATTTCTTTAGAATATAATTTTGTTTGTTTATATGAGTTGTTGGTTATAAAATGCACCGCTATATTATTTCTACATAATTTGTAATTTTCTTTTAGAATTTGTCTTACATTTAAAAGTGGGATAGAAATAAGAATTTAAAATCCCATACATAAAAAATGGAAAATTACTTGTGATTTATATAACATTCATTGAGTCACAGAAAGAGAAATATGTACATTTTAAAAACATTAAATACTTGGTAAGGGTATAGCTCATTAGTGGAATGATTACTTAGAATATGGGGTCTCTACATTTAATACTGATGGCAAGTGACAATTATTACTTGATAATAAATTAAGACCTTCTTGACTATGAGAGTTTAAATTCAATTTAGTATAGAATTTTGAAATTTTAGTATTTTTATATTCCTAGTATTCCACTATAAGTAGTTGTTTCTTTAAAATAAATGCTTAAGTAGTTTTTTTCCTAAAACTTTATAATGTGATCAATTTCAATTTTTAGAAGAGATTTAATGAGTAAATTGCATTGTCTGTCAAAGTTGATAACTTGCTTCTTTTCTTTCATTTACGGGTATTTACTATTCATTATCCTTCTAAATTTCAATCAATATTTTCCTGGTTTGATCAAGATGATATTTATTCATATGTTCTGATTATTAATCTGGGATTTAACTTCAGTTCCACTGGTTTCCATGTTAATTTCCTGTTTGCTTTGTTCACACTAAACATACATTTCAAAAACCAGTGTATGAATGCCAGATGTTATTTTACCACTCCTAGCTAGCTTTTACCTGTGCCTGTGCAGCTGCCAGAACAGCAAAGGAAAAAAAGAAAAAAAGGAAGAAATGTCTATCATCTAATTAATTTTGTTGTTCTTACTTGTATGTACTTTAAAATTCTTGAGCAAATAATCAACATATTTATTTTATGATGACTAACTTTTTCTGAATATGTAGCAAGAATTTTATATGGAATCATTAAATAACAAGCATATTTGTATTTGAGAAAAACAGATTTTTGTGCTTGTGTCAAATATGTTTATCTTGGCCCAAATTCCAGAAAAGAGCAAGATTGTTTATATATATACAGATACATATACATATAAATGTAATATATATTACAATATATTACAGCATTTTCTTCATGAAGTTACCTTATCCCATTCAACTTGACATCCAGTTCCATCCATTTTATTGCTAATGACATAATTTCATTTTTACTATTGTTGAGCAATATATATATATATATATATATATATATATATATATATATGGACATTTGTGGGAATCTCCCAAAATTTTAAGCATTTGACTATTGTTAAAAACTGCAATAAAGCAAGGTGTGCAGGCATTTCTCTTATGTATGAGTTTTTACTAGTTCAGGTGTCTGCCTGAACATAGCATGGGTTCACTTGGGCTAGGGGTTAATATCAGGAGGAGAAGAATAATCATCTCTTATGTATGAGTTTTTACTAGTTCAGGTGTCTGCCTGAACATAGCATGGGTTCATTTGGGCTAGGGGTTAATATCAGGAGGAGGAGAATAATCAAAGTATGATATATGCATATATCTATATCTATATGAGAAAAACATAATGAAATACATCACCTAATACTATTTGCCAGCCAGAGATGGGAGGAAGAAGCAAGGAATTAAAACATGAAAGAAAAAGTGAATATTCTGTGTATTTATGTATACAATGAAATCCCCATATTATTATTGTATGCAATTTTAAAAGTATTTCCATTTCTTGAGTTCCAGGTGTATTTATAGATATGAGAGCCTTGTCCATTGTATGGCTAGTGAAGATCTTCTCACAATCTGTGGGTTTTCTATTGATCTTGCTAGCTATGTCCTTTGCCATGCAGAAGCTCTGCAACTCCATGCAATCCCATTTGTCCAACCTTTCTTGGATTTCTTGTGTTTCTGCGTCTCTATTAAGAAATTTTCAGCGTGTGCCAAAGAGACCAAGTGTTTCTCTTATTCCTTCCTGTAATATTTTCAGGGTGTCTGCTTTCACTCCGAGGTCTTTGATCCATTTAGAGTTGATTCTGATGCCCCTCAGTAGAGGAATGGATCCTGAAAATGTGGTATGTTTATTAGGAAATGGAAAGACATATTAAGTGAAGTAAGCCAGGGCCAAGGAAACATAGGTCTCATAGTTTCCCCTATTTCCAATAACTAGTATATGTCCGAGACAAGCAGAAACGGTCAGATAAGATGATGTTACGCGAAACAAACCTCAAGATAAGGATTCAAATGTTTTTTTTCTTTCTTGCTATAGTTTCTAAAATATTTATAAGGTGATTTTTTTTGTTGCTTTGTATGTCCCTTCCCCATGGTATAACCCCTGTTTTCATTGTATTTGATGTTGGTGTAATTTGAGGAGGGAAAGGGAAAAAATAAATTGTTTAAAAAGGGACAGGTGGACCCATTGCAACAATGAGATGTACAAGATGCTATTTCAAAAAATGAACTTTACAACTTTGGCGGAGAGGGGGGAGTGTAGTCCTGGAGATAGGAGGGCAGGGATGGTAGGGGAAAAACAAAAGAGGAGGCAATAATGCTTGATAAGAAATGTACTCATTACCTTGTTCATGTAAATGTAACCCCTCTGTACGGTATTTTCACAATAAAACTTATTTTAAAACATTTCAGAAAAGAGTTGAGGCTGTTGTTCTGTTGCTTTAATTTTTTTCATTTTCTTTTTTGTCTTGACCTTTTATGAAATGAATTTATTATATAAAACATTTTATTACATATTACATTTATGTCCATGTGATTATACACAGAAGTTATAAATAAAATATATATTTACAAGTACTTTTATATGCATGAGTGTATGCATTTACAAATGTAAATATGTGTGTATGTGTGTATGTTGCTAGAGGAAAATATAACACTTTTTACCTCCCTATAACTTATGAGTTATTTGTAATGGACATTTATTAAATGTATAAACAAAGTAGTACTTGCTTTCCTGCCATATTATTATATATAGTTTAGAAAAATTAATGTTGTAGACAGTTTATTTTTAAATTTTATAGTTAGGGATTATAGGTCTCAAGAGAAATAATAAACTCCAATAAAGCAAGAAGCACTGAAGTGCACTAAACCTTTATATTTATAAACAAGGAGGTAAATACCAAATTAACTTTAATATACTTGGGCCTGTTTGTTTACTTGACAGTACAGAAAAAAAATAAGTATTATATTTTGTGTGCAAAAACAAATACAATATTTTAATATGGTAAATAATATATATTATAAATATAATAACAAGGCAATTGGAGACTTATAAGCAAAAGAACTGCTGATTGTTTTTGTTGTTTTCTTTTCTAAGCTATACTTTTTCTATTGTAGAATAAGAAAGGCTCAAACCAGGGTAATGAATGAGGGGTTTTTACAGTGTTCTAAATACAAGTTCACTGGCCTTGAAATAACATGCTAAAAGGAGACCAGTGGTGGGACCACTCAAGGTATATTTGGGATATATTTGTCTATTTTAATATAAAAAGGGTATTATTATGGAATGCATGTACTTACAAATGAATGATTTGGATGTAACTGAAAAATCATCTATAAAACCTCATATCCAGAGCCGTCTTCTGCTTAGCCTATGGTACATCTTCTGCAATTAGAAATTTTCATCTAATTATCTTTTTCTGTATTTTTTAATTATTGTAAATGTGATATTCAGAGGGGATTCTGTTACTTAAGTCTGGTAATGAGTACATTTCTTTTTGAACAGTGTCAGAGTATAAATAGAGATGGAAGTCATTACTTTCTGTGAGTACCACTCTCAGGTACTCACAATAAATACTTAATAAGGGACATAAATACTTTAAGGGACATAATTGTTTTTGGTTTGAGTCTGTTGCCTAAAAAGAGCAAATCTTGTCCCTCCTCTCCTTGACTGCCAGTCTTGTCATGGGATCACTTTACCTGGAACTCTTGTCAATATGTCATTCACCATGAAAAAGGACATGACTTTTAGCCTCTCAAACTGAGTGATAAAATAACCTCTTTTTTTATTTGTTTCACTTTTTTAAAAATTTAAAATGTGCCAGATGTTGGTGGCTCATGCCTGTAATCCTCACTACTCAGGAGGTTGAGATCTGGGGATCACAGTTCAAAGCTAGTCTGGGCTGCAAAGTCTGTGAAACTCTTATTTCCAGTAAACCACTAGAAAACCGTTAATGGCACTGTGGCTAAAGTGGTAGAGAGCTAGCCTTGAGCTGAAGAGCTGAGGAACAGCACACAGGTTCAGAGTTCAAGCCCCATGACTGAAACTCAATCAATCAATCAATAAATATTCAATTTCTTTACAATATTTATAAGCTGATGTTATATTGTCAAATTATATTTCATAAAGTATAATGATATGTTCACAACTTTAAAAAATATGAGAATAATATTAAAAAATATTGTGAAGTTGATGAACAGGAAAGTTAGTTATAGAAGTAAAAAGTGATTACATACAGGTGGGCCCATTGCAACAATGAGATGTACAAGTCGTTATGTCGAAAAATGAACTTTTCAACTTTGGTGGGTGTTGGGGGGAGGATCGGGTGGGGGAAGGTGGGAGTATGGGAAGGGATGGGAACGGGAAACAGAGAGGAGGCAACAATGCTTGATAAGAAATGTACTCATGCCAAGCCCAAAGAAACAGAGGTCCCATGGTTTCCCTTATTTGCAATATCTAATATATATATGAGTCAAGCAGAAAAGGTCAGATAATGTGATGTTAGGAAAATGAACCCTTAGATATGTATTTAAATGTTTTTTTTTCTTTCATGCATTTGTTTCTAATGCATTTATAAGATTATTTCTTTGTTGCTTTGTATGTCCCTCCCCCACAGTATAACCCCTGCTTTCACTATATTTTATGTGGGTATAATTTGTGGAGGAGAACGGGAAAAATAAGTCGTTTAAGGATACAGATGGACCCGTTGCAACAACAAGAAGTACAAGTTGTCATGTCGAAAATGAACTTTACAACTTTGGTGGGGGGAGAGGGAGGATTGGGGGGGGGAGGCTGGGAAGGGATGTGAAGGGTAAACAAAGGAGGAGGCTGCAATGCTTGATAAGAAATGTACTTATTATCTTGCCCATGTAATTGTAACCCCTCTGTATGGTATTCTCTCAGTAATAAATAAATAAATAAATAAATGAATGAATAAATAAATAAAGAGTACATTTCTTTTTAAACACTGTTACCACCTCTTTAATTTTCTCCTGCTTATCACTCCTCACTGCCTTCCACCACCCATGTTGTAAAGTTATTTCCAACATAGTGTCTAGTGAGTTTCATTGTTGCATTAATTCATTCTTTGTCTTGTTTCTGCGGTTCCTTTTCCCTTCCACACATCAGATAAGCTAATATACAAGGGAAAAGGTACAGAAAACTACAACAGAAAGAAAAAAATTGTTTCTAATTCTTGGAGTTCATTTTGATATGCTTCATTACATACAGTCCTTTGCATTTAGAGATTGGGATAACTAGACTAACACCTACTACACTATCATCTTTCTTTCTGTATATATGAACACATGCGCACACACATCAAATCTGTATATCTCTTATTGCTCCTAGGGAAAGATAATAATGCTACTTCCAAGAATAGAATACTTATGAGATCTGTAAGGACATGGGTTTTGCACACACAAAAAATATTTGTAAGTATTAAAAGTTAGATGAAGATGTAAAAATAAGAACAAAATAACAATTATTCTTGAAAACTATTTATTACAAAGTGTATGGGAAACAACAGACAAGAGAAAAAACCTTAAAGATGATCTGGGTAATAAAGTTATTCCTAAGCACTGTAATGCACAACTGTGATGATGTGTGTTACTCACATACATCCAAGAAAATAGTGACTTGGATTCACAGAAGCAGACCAAGTATTTATCAGTGGACCGCCAGGTGTTCCAAAACCCTCCATCCCCACAGCACTCAGGAATGCTCCTGACTCAGGGCTCATTTTATGAAGTACTTCCCATGCAGCCAAAGACAATGATTTTTATTAGAATAAATCATACAGTTTTAAAATTTTCTTCCAAATTTTCTGTGGTTTTACTAGCTCATTTAAATAATTAATTAATGCATTTGCAACGTCACATTAGCACAGAACATTTTGCTGATAATTGTAGTACTGATTTATATGAAAACAAGTTAAGCATTTTTAATAAGCTCATAAAATTTACTGATCTTAATTAATTTTATCCAGAGTTAACTGCCTTTGGAAAATTATCAAAAATTCCTTGTTGCCAAAAATATTTGCCTGGTTATGGGGTAGAGGTACTCACAGATGAAAATGGCTTTTTCCCTTTGATGAGGATGTATGCTCCTTCAGGCAATACGGTTTTTACTGTTTTCAAGTAATACTAACGCAGGAAATGAAGTTGAGAGTGACACGTTATATACAATGAATGACACTTATAAAAACTCTGTCATGATTATGGCTTAGATTTATCCTCCAATATAAGAAAGCAGTCTGCACTATGAGTAAAAACTATGCTTTTAGGTAATACTTGGCTCAGAAACATCATGATTTCAGCTTTGAGTATCATTGTTTAATTTGACTTTTCTATTTAAGAGAGGCATGAATAAATTGTTCAGATCTATAGCAGACCTGGAGTAGTGTTTCAGTGTTCTGAAATATGTCTCTTATTTTCTGAATTACATTCACATATCTTTCATATTTGGGAAGTTTTTTTGCATTATTGATTGGCTTTTTCTTGGCAGTATCAATTTGATGTTTTTCCTTTTTTGAAAATACAATGCTGGTATGTACCTTTGGTTCAGGTTTATGACACTTCACTTGGCAAATGAACAATATAAGAAAGAATATTGGGCAACTAGCTTTATTTGTGTGTGTGTGTGTGTGTGTGTGTGTGTGTGTGTGTGTGTGTTTGCTTTTCTTCTCTATAAGGGAAGTGTGGTAACATTTGACATTCCATGCCAGATTGGACATTAAGTCATTCTAGTGAATCTGCCACTATTGGAAACTAAATGGTGGGTTCTGTGGCCTGCCTGAAGTTATTTTGATATTTCTATGAATAAAATAAACATATTTTCTGTATGTATTTGCTATAGTGGATTCAAGTTTTTGTACTTTTGAACATGAGGTGATACAGTTCTGCTGCCTTAATCACTATGACAAATCAGTTGTAATATCAACTCATAATAGGGTACATTGGACATATTAATAGTTATACAGAATAAACTCTTGGTTTTAGTAGGTATAAGGTTCCAAGCAGACTGCCATTGAGAAAAAAATTGCTCTGGAAGCATAGAGGTTATCTATGCACTGAGCACGAATGATTCACTTTTCTCATAATGATGTTAAACATCTATATGTGATTTTCTGCTTTGCAACAAATCTTAAATATTTAGATCATCATTAAGCACAATTACTTGCATCTTGCTTTTGGGATACTATTTACTTTTGTGGAAGTGCATTTAACAAAATAAGCATATATTTAAGCAAATTATTGCTATTATTGTTGTTTTGTTTTTGGTCGTGTTGTTGGTAATGGGCTCAAGCCCCTCTCAGGAGCTGGGAGCTGTCCCAGAGTTTTTGTGACCAAGGCTAGCACTATACCACATTGAGCCACAAGGGCACTTACAGTTTTCTGGTGGTTAATTGGAGATACGAATCTCATGGACTTTGCTGCTCTGGATGGCTTTGAACTGAAATCCTCAAATCTCAGCTTCCTGAGCAGTTGGGATTACAGGATGAGCCTGGGGTGCCTGGCTAAAAGAGATTATTTAAACACAGCCATAACATAGATCTGATTTCTTCTCTTCATCAGCTGAACTGCAGAATGTGTATAGTAACTTAAAATTTGTTGTTAAGCTTCCTTTGAATTTCTTTTGTTTACGTTTAGGACTAGGTCAAAGTCATCCAACATAAATGAGTGACTAAGGCAAACTTACTGTACTTAAAATATATTTTCTAGGTCTTTATTCAGAAAATTTCGGCCTGTGCCAAGGAGACCCAGGGTTTCTCCTATTCCATCCTGTAATGTTTTTAGAGTGTCTGCTTTGAGTTCAAGGTCTTTGATCCATTTGGAGTTGATTCTGGTGCAGGGTGATATATAAGGATCTAGCTTTAGTTTTCTACATGTAGTTAACCAGTTTTGCCAGCACCATTTACTGAAGAGGCTGTCTGTCTTCCATTCTATTGTTTTAGCTCCCTTATCGAAGATTAGATGGCTATAGGTCTGTAGGTTCATTTCTGGGTTTTCAATTCTATTCCATTGGTCCTGAGGTCTGTTCTTATGCCAATACCAAGCTGTTTTGATTACTATGGCTTTATAGTAGAGTTTGAAATTTGGTACTGATATTCCTCCAGCAGTGTTCTTTCCGTTGAGGAGCGTTTTTGCTATTCGGGGTCTTTTATTGTTCCATATGAATTTTTGGATTGCCTCTTCTATTTCCTTGAAGAATGAGGGTGGAATTTTGATAGGTATTGCGTTGAATTTGTAGATAGCCTTGGGGAGTATTGCCATTTTCACGATGTTAATCTTTCCAATCCAGGAGCATGGGAGGTTTTGCCATTTTTTAAGTTCTGTGTTGATTTCCTTTTTCAAGATTTTAAAGTTTTCATCATAGAGGTCCTTCACTTCTTTAGTTAAGTTAATTCCTAGGTATTTTATTTTTTGTGGGGCTATTACAAATGGAGTTGCTTTCCTAATTTCAGCCACACTTTTCTCATTGTTGGCATACAGAAAAGCCATTGATTTTTGGGGGTTAATTTTATAACCTGCTACTTTGCCAAAGTTTTGAATCAGCTTGAGTAATTTGGGAGTGGAGTCTATCGGATTCTTTAAATACAAGATCATGTCATCTGCAAAGAGGGAGAGTTTTATTTCTTCTTTCCCTATTTGAATCCCCTTTATGTCTGCATCTTGTCTTATTGCTGTAGCTAGGCATTCTAATACTAGATTGAAGAGAAGTGGAGAGAGTGGGCATCCTTGTCTTGTTCCTGAGTTAAGAGGAAATGGCTTTAGTTTTTCACCATTGAGTATAATGCTGGCTGTGGGTTTGTCATATACAGCCTTTATTGTATTGAGGAATGTTCCATGGATTCCTAATTTTTCCAAAACCTTCATCAGGAAGGGGTGTTGGATCTTGTCGAATGCTTTTTCTGCGTCTATTGAGATAACCATGTGGTTCTTATTCTTGCTCCTGTTGATGTGATGAATAATATTAATTGATTTGCGTATATTGAACCAGCTTTGCATCCCTGAAATGAATCCTGTTTGATCGTGGTGTATGATTTTTTGGATGAATTGTTGAAGTCGGTTGGCCAAAATTTTGTTGAGAAGTTTTGCATCAATGTTCATCAAAGAAATGGGTCTATAGTTCTCTTTCTTTGATGAGTCCCTGCCTGGTTTTGGGATGAGGGTTATGATGGCTTCATAGAATGTGTTCGGTAGTGAGCTTTCTCTTTCAATTTCATTGAAGAGTTGGAGGAGAATTGGTGTGAGCTCTGCTTTGAAGGCCTTGTAAATTCCGCTGTAAAACCATCTGGTCCTGGACTTTTCTTAGCTGGGAGGTCTCTTATTGCTGTTTCTATTTCAATGCTTGATATGGGCCTGTTAAGATAGTTTACCTCATCTTGGTTTAGTTTTGGCATGTCAATATTTGCTAGGAAGAGGTCCATTTCTGTCAAGTTCTCAAACTTATTAGCATAAAGTTTTGAGAAGTATTCCCTTATAATGTTCTGAATCTTGCTTGTTTCCGTGAAACACAACAAATCAAAGAAAGGCTGGACAAATGGGATTGTATAAGGTTGCAGAGCTTCTGCAGGGCAAATGACATAGCTAGCAAGATCAATAGAAAGCCCACGGACTGGGAGAAGATCTTTACTAGCCATACAACGGACAAGGGTCTCATATCTAAAATATACTTGGAACTCAAAAAATTAAACCACCCAACAACAAATCCTCAAAGAAACAACTGCCCAATAAGTAAGTGGGCGAAAGACTTAAAGAGAAGCTTCTCTGAAGAAGAAAGAAGGATGGCCAATAGACAGATGAAGAAATGTTCAACATCCCTAGCCATAAAAGAAATGCAAATCAAAACAACATTGAGATATCACCTCACTCCAGTTAGAACAGCAAAAATCAAGAACTCTAACAACAACAGATGCTGGAGGGGATGTGGACAGAAAGGAACCTTACTTCATTGTTGGTGGGAATGTAAACTTGTTCAACCACTTTGGAAAGCAGTATGGAGGTTCCTCAATAGACTCCACATAGAGCTCCCCAATGACCCAGCAATCCCACTTTTGGGCATTTACCCAAATGATCACAAACAAGGCCACACTAAAGCTACCAGCACAACTATGTTTATTGCAGCATTATTTACCATAGCTAAGACATGGAACCAACCCAGATGCCCCTCAGTAGATGAATGGATCAAGAAGATGTGGTATATATACACAATGGAATTCTATGCCTCCATCAGAAAGAATGACATTTCCCCATTTGTTAGGAAATGGAAAGGCTTGGAAAAAATTATATTAAGTGAAGTAAGCCAGGCCCAAAGAAACATAGGTCCCATGGTTTCCCTTATTTGCAATATCTAGTATAGGTATGAGTCAAGCGGAAAAAGTCAAATAATGTGATGTTAGGAAAACGAAACCTCAAATATGTATTTTAATGTTTTTGTTTCTTTCATGCATGTGTTTCTAACGCATTTATAATATTATCTCTTTGTTGCTTTGTATGTCCCTCCCCCACAGTGTAACCCCCGCTTTCACTATATTTGATGTCAGTATAACATGTGGAGGAGATGGGGACAAACAAGTCGTTTAAGGATTCAGGTGGACCTGTTGCAACAATGAGAAGTACAAAATGTCATGTCAAAACCAGCTTTACAATGTCGGGGGGGGGGGGGTAGGGGGAGTATGATTGGGTGGGAGGGAGGGGGGTGGCTGGGAAGGGAGGTGAAGGGTAAACAAAGGAGGAGGCTGCAATGCTTGGTAAGAAATGTATGCATTATCCTGCCCATGTAATTGTAACCCCTCTGTACAGTATGTTCTCAAATAAAATAAAATTAAATTAAAAAATATATATATATATTTTCTAAAGTGGTGATGCTATTAAACTATTAATCTAGTAATAATTGTGACTATTATACTTAGAAATTATTGTTTTTATTAGTAGATTATTTTATCTTCTATGTAAAAATAAACTTGAACATGAAAAATTGGTAATCTGTTAAACCTTTTGAAAACAGTACATTTGGAATTCCTTTGGGTTCCTGGTGACCCAAATTCCTCCTCTCATCTTCATAGCAGTGTGTATTGGTTCTATTATTTTGAATTAGATGTTATCTATCTTTGTTATCTGTGAAATCTTTAAAAATAAAGAAAGTAAGGGGGAAAAAGGAGAGCTGGTCTATGACTCTTTTTATTGACTATAAGCAGAACCTATCCTAATCATGGTTTACTGGTTTTTATTTTAGCTATTTACATAACATACTCCCAGGAATTCATTCTTTCCTCACTTCCCAAACGAATGCATTTTGTTTGCATTGCCAGTTCTTTTGAGGTCTGATGATTTTTAGAGTTCTTTTTCATCACAATTCAGTAAAAAGAATTATAAATGCTATTAAATCGCATATTATTGAATCCTTGATAACAAGAAATGTGTCTTAATTTATTTTTATTTCATTTGTCTTAAAGAGAAGTATTATTTTGAGTAATTACATAAAACTTCTTTAAATGTTATATGACGTATAATTCATTTAAATAAAAATAATAAATTCTCATTTGTTACAATAACCTGTTTTAATTCTGGGTTTTTGCCAACTCATAAAAACATGCGCATGAAAGAAATACTTCCTTGAATTTCTAAGCTTTATTACTTCACATGATAGGTTGCCTTTCATTTTGTACCAGTCAATTGTTTTTGTTGTTTTCACTATCCTGAAAACATTTATAGTAAAACAGAAAATTAATTACAAGTAATTTGTTTTGTTATCACAATAAATATAAAGTGAAAGTTAACGTGTGTGCATTCTTTTATAGGGAATATGTTGAATCATAGTAGGCATTTTATATTATAAGTATAGAGTTGATATATTTTTTAAGCCATTAATAAAGCCAGTCTTTGTGATATATGCCCGTAACATCATCGTTTAGCAAGGAAGGAGGGTCATGAGTTTGAGGTTTGTCTGGACTACATTGTAAGACCGTGTCTCCACATACAAACACACAATTGTGATCCACAGTGACACTATGCCACAGGAATAATCATTAATGCCAGTATTGGTCACTCATGTACATTATTTGATTTATAAGTTTAATACACTTATTTGAGCTTACCCTTATTTAGCTTGAGTCTAATCTTACACACATAGAAATATATAATTAATTATGAGCCAGATGCAGGTGGCTCATGTTTGTCATCCTAGCTATTTAAAGACTGAGCCAGTCTGCAGGAAAGTCCATGAGATGCTTATCTCCAATTAACTATCAGAAAACTGGATGTGATACTGTGACTCAAAGTGGTAGAGCTCTGGTCTTGAGTGAAAAAGCTCCGGGATAGCACCAAGGCCCCACAACAACAACAACAACAACAAAAATGCAGGATATTTTACTTCATTTTGTCACAAGTGCCATTACAATCTAGTTGCATTGATTCATATTTATTATAAAACAAAAAGATCATAAATATTACATGATGTTCTTCAATTTAATATTATAATAATGTGATTCAGTCATGTTATGAATGTAATTTTAAGTCTTTTCACTGTATAAATTGATTTGTTTTATGAAAGCAACACATTAACCATTTCATTTTAATAGAATAGATAGAACATTTTACCATTAACTTTTATGATTATTACATTTCTTTGAAATGATTAACAGTGTTTATCCTTGATATTCAATAATATCTACTGTTGATGGGGTTACTTCTGGTTTTCTGTTTGCCTCTGAATCTATTTCCGTGTTAAAAATAAAATTACACTGGTCTGGGAAGGTGGCTGAGTGGTACAGTGCTTGTCTTGCAAGCATGAGGCTCTGGGTTCAATTCCTCAGCACCATATAAGCAGAAAAAGGCAGAAGTGGCTCTGGTTCAAGTGGTAGAGTGCTAACCTTGAGCTGAAGAGCTCAGGGACAGTGCCCAGGACCAGAGTTCAAGCCCCAAAACTGACAAAAGGAAAAGAATAAAATTGCAATATTGTAATATTCCCAGAATGTCGGGAATGTTCATGTTGACCCTCATAATAGAAATGCATGGTTTCTATCATCCATATTCAAAAGTTATTGGTGAAATATATATAACCCAGTATTTAAAGATAGGGAAATTTGCTTACAAAACCCCTTACTACAAAGCCCTGAACCATTCTCAATACCCCAGATCCTAATTTGGGTGTAAATTCTATTTTAATGGTTAGGTTTGATTGGACACTAGGTTTACTACAACAAAGTGGAGACTATAATCCTATTTTTAATTAAAATTCTTTATAATTTTGGAAAATCAACTCCAAATTTCAATATGTGATTAGTGTGTGTGTGTGTGCATGAAGTGAACAGAGCAGAGTGTTTCTCTTATTTACAGCCCACCATATTAATAGTGAATTTGTTAAAAATCTTATCTTTTAGTATATTAAACATGATTGAAATCTAGCTGTACTTACAGGAAACACAAATATAACAAGCATGTTTTGGTAATAATCACATAAAGTTGGTATCTATCTGTAATATCTCTAGCAAAATAAATCAGCATTTCTTATGATACATTTTCCAAATATGCTGTGATCTCTAGAAAATAAATATTCCTTGTATCACAAACAAATGTTATTTTATTAAAAAGAGTGCAATACAATTATTTTATATAATTATTGATCTTATTTTTTAACTTTTTTATTGAACTCTGGTAAAATGTGTTCATATTACGGAAAATTTCACATTTACTCACTAAAGACATTAGCTTTTGAGTATGACAAAATACTATATAATCGTAGTGAAAGTATTTTGGAATTTTATTTTGAATTAAGATATAGCATAGAAATAAAAATAGAATAGGATGGAACATAAACTTTTTAAGAGAATAATACACATTGAGATATATTTTCATACCTAAGTTTCTAAGCTGCCTTATTTCATTATCAAAATTCTCAAAATAATTGGAAGTTACATCTAGCATATTTTGTCGGTTTTAGGAAGAGATAGTATTTGCTGAAGGTTGTTATTTTCTCAGAAGAAGCAAATGGTTTCAATCATTTAAATCCAATTATGTCTATTTTAACATCCAATGCAACTTCAAAGTAAAATCAGTAAATTAGAGGTATCATTACAACTGGATGGAGATTTCTCAGCCAGCAATTGAAGCTTATTCCATCACCTAGGGTAAGAAATATCAACCACATTTTCGACTAATGGATCTGTTATCCTCCAGATCGATTTGGCACCAGCTTGACCTTACATTTATATTCCTGCAATTTAAAATGAAAATCTCACATCTTCTGTAAAGAGATGTGAACCTAGCATATGAATAATGGAAAAACTTAAAAGTCACTGAGCAAAAATATTATTTGAAGAAATATTATGACAGTGTATGATATATACCTTTGATAATTTCACACTGACTTGAAATAATGGGACAAATTTGCTTGTAGATCAATTTACATATTTTGTTTAGACTTTACATTAACATATTATTAAAATCAAATAGTAGAAATAATTGTCATCATAACCACAGATTATAATTTTTTCAAAATTTAATGAATAACCGTATTCCTAGATACACATCCATTTGTTAACATATTTCAGAAGGTAATAAAAGCTTATTAAATGAAGTAATAAAGCATATCTCAACTTCATTTATCATTTAATTGAACCTTGTTTTTAACATAGTTAATACCAGTAATAACATATTATTACTCTGAATATAACTTCTATAGTTTTCATTATCTATAGCAGAGCCAGAAATCTAAAAGTAAAATTCAAAAAAAAATAAAAACCTACTGTAATCTTCATAACAGACATGAAGCAAGCAGTTAAAGTAATCATTCCTAAATGGAATTGTTGCTAAATGGAACAGCATTTTTTCCTTTGTAGGTGATTTTGTTTTAATCACAAAACATTAGAGATACACTATAGTCAATAACAACAGAAAAATGAAGCAAAAATACCCCACATTTATATAATTAAAGATTTAAATTTGGTTTTCACCATTAAAACCTGTCAATTCTCTTTTCTGTAATTTAAGAAAAGTAACAGGAAAAAGCATTTGTAAAAGGTAGATCACCTGAAGTCCATAATGGCACATTGATTCTTCTGAAATAGATTTTACAACATTTATTATTATGTTCATTAAAAGTAACAGAACTTTCAATGTTGGTGATCCTACACCCTCATTAAATGCTTTATCTTCCCAGAAGCTGTCCTATAACACACAATGCTATGCAAAAGATTAGATGATTGCCTTTTACATTACAGATGATTAAATTTAAGCTCAGAAAAAATTAAACCATTTTTCCAAGCCACATATCTAATAAGTGTTAAGACATCACACCTGACCTAATTCTAGAGCCTACTGCTTTACAGTATAGAAATCAGAATTACAAGATCATCTTTCCTTCTCCATCCTCAGGAACTTTGTTTTTCTGAACAGTAGTGGTATCTTCTACCTCTTTTTCTCTTTCTCAGGGGGTCTTTCCCTTTCTTGGCCAGATAATCTCAAATCTCCTTCAAGTGTCTTGTCTTAGTATTGATTATATGAATGAAGCTCTCAGGAATCCATAATGAAGTCCCCAATTGTCATCTTTCACATTTTATCTTTTCCTCTCCTTTATTTCTCCTTACCACTTATTGCTCAGTATTTTAAATGTTTAGGTATTTTCAGTCTTCACAACTTGAATGTGAAATGGGTACCTATACTTTACTATTTGTCATTTTCAATCTGCTGCAAATGTGAAGTATGGCAAAGGGTGTGTTGAAGGAATGCATTAGAGGTGTGAGCTCTGTGATACTGGAAACGCAGGTCTGCCTCTTCTGCTAGACTCTAAAGCTCTGAAAAGAAAAGACTGCATTTGCTTTTGCTAATCTACATCATAGATACATGGTAGGCTCTCATTAAACATCTCATAAAATATGATATAATTTTTTTCAGACTCAGGAATGCAAGTTATGCCCCTAAATTGCCTTGACTCATCTGCCTTACCCTCTTTTCTGAACTGCCATTCTAACAATAAGTACTATGTGATGGAATTTAACACACATATTTACAAAGGAACTGATCAGAAAAGTCTGGGTTTTGGTTCAGATTCTCCCAGGATAGGATGAACTCACATTACTCTTGGCCTGAGTCTGAAATCACCCACAAGATTTAGGGTGGTGAAGCCCCAAGGCAGTGTGAGACAGGATAAGGATTCCATCCATCTTGTGCAGCTTTACTAAATCTATCAAAGCAGTTCACTCTGATCTTAAGCTCCCGTCACCCCTGTGATCTATATGTGAATGCTACTGCTGCTTTGATTAGACTTTTGAATACTATTTTGTACCAGACTTGTGCAAGTAGATTACTATTGGTAGACAGTATTTTTGAAGTGTTTGACATCTTCTTCATGTACTGATACTAGCGCATGCACACACACATTCACACACATAGACACACAAACACACACACACACACACACACACACACACACACACACACACACACAGTGAACCTGATTCTAAACCACTCTTTGCTTGAAAATAGCACAAATATGGTCAAAACTTGACAATATCCTTTTTAAATCTATACCACCCAGTACTCTCTTTTATAACATTGACCAATCAACATAGTGATCAGTGATCACTACAGTCAACTATAAGAATTTCCAGACAAATTTAAATGTTATTAGATATTGGATAAACTCAATGAGATTTTTAATATTATTGTCATACTTCATATTATAAATGATAAATCTAACACCAGAGTGTTGAGTCTAAATCTGTGTAAGATTTGAATTCATCTACATTTTCAAATTTATGGATATATGTTCTTCATCAAACTTTGCTGCAATTATTGTCCTGTGTTCACTGCTATGAAACAGAAATTGGTGATTTTTTCATTGTGAGCCATTTCAGGGATTGGATGAAGAGATGGAGAATATTAGAAAGTGAACTATAAAGAAATATATTGAATCTGTGAATTCAGAGAGCAAAATAATATACACAAAAGGCTTTACAATAGGGATAGTGGAGATGAAGAAAATGAAGGTACAGAAGAAGGTCATTTGATTAAAGTGTTATGTAATAAATTATATCTTTGTTGTTGTTCTTTTTAATGTACTTTCTTGTCTCTTTTGTATGTTCTTCCCCCTATGGTATATTCCCTGTTCTCACTGTATTTGATTTTGGTCCCCTTGTATTATATCTATGTTTATTTGAACTAGGGAAGGGAAGGAGAACAACATAATGGTGAAACAAAGGACAAAAGTTGAACCAATGCAACAGCAACATA
This sequence comes from Dipodomys spectabilis, assembly GCF_019054845.1. Taxonomy (NCBI): domain Eukaryota; kingdom Metazoa; phylum Chordata; class Mammalia; order Rodentia; family Heteromyidae; genus Dipodomys; species Dipodomys spectabilis. Next base: position 5,947,879 of record NW_024870696.1, on the reverse strand, counting down.
CACAAGACAATATATTGGAAATGATCTGTACAACTTGCTTCGCGGGGGAAGGAAAAGTATGAGAAAAATAAGGGAAGGAGTAATAGGTTTGATTAAAAAAATGTACTTATTGCCTTACTTATATAACATTTACCCCTCTATATATCACCAATATGGCAATAGAAATGGCAATAAAATTCTATTTTTCAAAGTAATAAATTATATCAGTACGTGAAATACAACTTGGAATCCCTTTGAATATGGTTGGCATGTGCTAAAAAGCTGAAAGATAGGAATATGTTACACCCCAAGATGGGAGGTTGAACCAGGTTGAAAATAGTCAAAATATGTCCTTTACAACTGGGCAAGTGAAACTAACAAGCTTATTGAGATTGGTTTGGTAAGAAGGATAATGATGAAAGTTGAGTCCGTAAGTTGTAATACATGTTTTTATGGACATGTCAAAATGTAACCATCAGATTCATGCCTGAAATCCTAGGTTTGAGAATTGTGTTTCAACTCAGCTTGTTTAGCAATGCTGATGAGATTCTTATTTTCAATTAACTAGCAAAACGGCAAAAGTGGAAAAAAAATCCAAAAAAAAGAAAGAAAACCAAGCAATACTGCAAAGCCCTGAGTTTAAGTTCCAATACCAACCAAAAACACAACAGTAACCAAAACAAACTACAAAACAAAAACAAAGCTGGGCACTCACATCTGTAATCCTAGCTAATCAGGGGACTGAGATCTGAGGATCATGGTTCAAAGCCCACCCGGGCAGGAAAGTCTGCGAAACTCTTATCTGCAATAAACCACTAGAAAACCAGAAGTGGTGCTGTGGCTCAAGAGGTAGAGTGCTCGCCTTGAGCTGAAGAACTGAGGGACAGCGCCCAGGCCCAGAGTTCAAGCCCCACAAAGTACAAAAAAAAAAATATTCCCATCTACAACTAATTGATACCCAAATTAAAAAAAAAATTAAAAAAAATCATTGTATCACAAAAGCAGCTGTGAACAATACATAAAGAAAAATGAGCCAGGTGTGGGTAGCTCACACCTGTAATCCTAGCTACTTAGGAGGCTGAGACCTGAGGATAATGGTAAAAGTCATCCCCGGCAGGAAAGTCCATGAGACTCAGGTCCAATAAACCAGCAGAAACCCAGAAGTGGAGCTATGGCTCAAGTGGCAGAGTGCTAACCTTGAGCTGAAGAGCTGAGGGACAGCGCCCAGGCTGAATTCAAGCCTGAAGACCTACCCCTCACTCCCCCCCCCCCAAAAAAAAAATCATGATTGTTTTCCAACGAAAGTTTATTTATAAAAATAACACAAATTTGATTGTATTTAATACAGAAAAAATTTTCAAGAGTTTATAGGCATAGATATTTACCTTGTGTAAAACACTACTGAAAAATATATAGGGATTATAACATCAATAACATCATTGCACCACAGAACCCAGAAGTATGTAGAAATATCAGGTGTCAATCAAAAGTATTTTTCAAAAGTTAATTCAGTGTATCTTCATTAATTCAGATCAAGCATTGTCTGATTGTCTTTTGCTTGTTGACTCTGACATGACATTTCATATCAGCATTCTATTGTAGCTCAGAATTTCCTTGTGATCAACATAAAATTTCTAAATTTAAAAGCATATTTTAACTCACTTAGTATTTTTAAATATTTTTAAATGTACAATTATTTTAATAATCAAAGAAAGTGCTGAATATTCAGAACACAATAATGACTTGAGTTCTGTGAATTTTAAGTTGACAGGGGTTATACTTCAAGTGTCAAGATAATCAAGAATATGTTTATCAAAAAAAAAAAAAATGTAGACAAGGGAAGGGCATCCAAACACAGAATTCTAATGGGTTAGAAATGCATGTGTCAAAGGAAGAATAGGCACCAGGTTTTGGCAGTAGAAAAACTCACTACCTTACTTATGTAACTGTAACCCCCTGTGTATATCACTTTGACAATAAATTTTAAAAAAGAAAACAAAAAAGAAATGCATCTATTTTCAATAGTAAATTTAAGACAAGTTGAGAAAAGAAAAACAATTACATAACCTAAAGAGAAAAAAAATGCTTGTGAAGAGACAGATAAAATATAATATATATTTAATTCTTTTGGGCACAACTATGAAAGGATACAGGAAATTGAACAGATTTTTAATTCTCAGTCAAGGCTACCTTGTCCACTCTTCTACTCAGCCAGTGTTGAGATAGAAAATACAGTGTACAACAGATAATATGCATTAAAAAAGGATGGACAGACTGTCATGCCATTTCATCAGAAATACTGAGTTGTAATTACCAGCATTCATCAATTCATCAAAGACATATCTTTTAGTTAAATGGGTGATAGTTTCTTGGAGGATAGATGGAAGAAACATGCAGGTATATGAATATACTATGTGTTTTAGTGACATGAGGGGAGATATTTCTTGTCTCCTGATGTCAAGTGGGTTTCATTTTTATGCAAGCATTATAAATATTAGTAATATCTTCTTAATGTTTGTCGAATTCTATAAATATGTAGATGACCTTTAGACGAGAATTTATATAGATAGGATTATTTCCCTTCACAATTAAGCCTACCCATGAAGACCATTCTTGTATGATTTTAAAGACAACAGGTCTATTTTCAAAATGAACAAAGGGAGTTGGGCACGTATGGCTCATGTTAGTCATCCTAGCAGCTTGGGCATAGATCAGCAATATCACATTTTTATGGCCAGCCCATGTACAAGAGTTTGCTAGACCCCTTCTCAACCCATGACTGGGTACAATTGCATGTACTTGTCATCTAAAGCTCCATGGAAGGCTGAAATGAAGAGGATTGTAATTCAATGAGAGCCTAGGCAAAGACAACTGAAACTTCATCTCCATGGAGGAAATCTTGACATACTGCACACTGGCTTCCCACCATTTCATTGCTGGAAGCCTAAAGTAGGTGGACAGGAGCTGAGCTTTGCACTCTGGTGGACAGCAAGACCCTATCCCAAAATAAAGGCCTCGAAATATGGCAGCAGTAGAAGAATACCAACTTTGCAGGGGCAAAACCCTGAGGTCAAATCAAGTCTTGCTAATACTTACGTGCGCGCGTGCGCGCGCGCGCACACACACACACACACACACACACACACACACACACACACACACACAAATGGAGTTTATGCTGCTTGGATCAACTGATCAGTGATATTTTTTCAATTATTCATCCATTATGGCCATACAATTTCATAGTTCATACGTGGAAGCCCAACTATTAGACAAATCATCATAGAAGACATCAGTACATATTTGTAGATAAAATATTTCTGTCCATAAATCCCTGTATACTTTTTTTTGTCATGGGGGCTGAACTCTGGGCCTGGGCGCTGTCCCTCAACTCTTCAGCTCAAGGCTAGCATCCTACCACTTGAGCCAGAGTGTCACGTCCGGCTTTTTTCTGCTTATGTGGTGCTGAGGAATCGAACACAGGGTCTCATGCATGCGAGGCTAGCACTCTACCACCAAGCCAACTTCCCAGCCCAATGTCTGCATTCTTAAAGATATATGGAAAGATTTGTAGCTTTTGAGACTGATCACTGAATTATATTAAAAATATTGATTATGTTAATATCTCAAAAATACTTCAGGTAAAAAGTTCATGCAGCTCTTTTTACTTAATATTTTTGTAGCACTTTTTACAAAAGAAAAATACATATATTACAGTTACCAATCCAAAATATAATTAGTAATTTAAATGCAAGTATTCTCTTGATGATATAAAAATAGTGTCACATGTGAGCCTTTGAATATACAGTTAATTAATATTTTTGTTTTATATATTTTTATAGTAAAACTAGTTTGGAATTTTTTTAAAAAGGGGGAATAGAAAGTGTGATGGGTATTCAATTTGGAAAGAAACTATTGAAATTTTATGACAAACAAATGTTATATTTTCATGTTCAAATACCATTTTTATCATGCAAAAATGATACAAATTCTAGGAAGGCACAGAAAACACAATGCACAATGAATGAATGAATTTGATACTAATGTAATACTATCTAGTATTCTGCATAACTCCTAATATGAAAAAGCATGTAGAATTTATATTGTTTTGTGTTAAGATTAATGGGTACACTGTGCTCAAAATATGTTTGATGGTGTTTAAACAGTGATTTCTTTAATATTTTGCATGAATTCCAAAGTAATAATTCAGGTTTCTAGTATGTGATAATTAAAATAATTTGAAGGGACTAACATTTTTTAATTTTATTTTGAAAGGTTAAATATTTCACTTTTATCCTAAAAGTATCACCATTTAGTAGAATCTCTCCAGAGGTCACAGAAGTGATTTTTATTGTGATTACATTCATCTTTCTAAATTCAAATGATCATTCTTAGTAATCTCAGTGTTTTTTTTTTTATTGGGAAAATACTGTACAGAGGGGTTACAATTACATGGGCAAGATAATGAATACATTTCTTATCAAGTATTGTAGCCTCCTCCTTTGTTTCCCCTTCCCATCCCTTCCCATCCTACCCCCCGCCCCCCCACCAACCCCTCGCCCCACCAAAGTTCGTTTTCAACATAACGACTTGTACATCTCATTGTTGCAATGGGTCCACCTATATCTCTATTTGGTGCTACACATACACCATTATATTATATATATGTGTGAGGTATTGATGGTATGGATGAGATACTGACATTTCACTGTTACGATGGCATTCATAGAGACAATTTGTTTTCTTTGCTCTGTAAAATTTATGTAGGTTAATTTCAGTCAATTAACAAAAAATCAGACAGTATGTCAGAAAGATAAAGCTAAGAACTTCAAGTAAAACATTATTAGCTTTAAAAGATGTCAATTGTATTACCATGTGAAGAAATGATCTTTATGCGATCTCATGCAATGTTTAAGAAACATATACAGTTAAGAAAATTATATACTGTTTTAACTTAGTGTAATGTGCAATACGTATTTTATGATTTCCGAATGTCGAGATATTTTCTAATAGAAAATTAGATCAAGATAAAATCAAAACCTTAAATTATGTTGGTGAAACTGTGTGGCACTTTATTTCAAAAAAGTAATAATACATTTTAGAATAAACTACATTTTTAAAATACTAGCTCTATAGAAAAAAGTTGATGTTACCTTTTGAAAAGTAAGCATTCATCAATACAATCAATAATCTTCTTTATTCTTTAACATTTCACCTATCACCAAACAACCATAAATTCTATGACAGAATTCCTAATTCATGGTGTGTGTGTGTGTGTGTGTGTGTGTGTGTGTGTGTGTGTGTGTGTGTGTGTGTGTGTGTGTTAATGAGTTCTGGGGATTGAACTCAAGGTCTGGACATTGGCCTCAAGGCTAAAGGCTTTTGTGCTCAAGGCTAAAACTCTACCAGTTGAGCCACAGCTCCACTTTTTGATTTTTGGTAATTCATTGGAGTTCCCAGGATCTCCTCCCTAGAATGGCTTTGAACCACAATTGTCAATCTCAGTGTCCTGAGTAGATGGGTTACATGCATGAGTACACAATTAATTCCTGTTTTAAATTCCTGTTTATGTAATTATTTAATTTTTTTCAATTGTCTTATTGTGTACATTATATTTCAAATACTTTCTTATCTATATCTACAGAATCTTGAAAAATGGGTAATATTCTTTTCTATGCATGTATTTTTTGCATAAATATTTTATGTGTAAAATTCTGTACCCTATCTTTAAGGAACACATTTTCCATAGCCTATCCTAGCTCTGTGTAGAACTAAATATGTTCACTCTATATTTATTGTAATACTATAAAATGTTACCATAATACTATACAGATATATACTCCGACTTCCTCCCATCACAAACTACATGCATTATTTTCTGAATTATACATTAAGATTGCTGTTAGTGGCTCATGCCTGCAATCCTAGTTACCCAGAAGGCTGAAATCTGAGGATCACAGTTTAAAGCCACCCTAGTCTGTGAGACTCTAGTCTCCAAATAACCACAAAAAATAAACCCCAGAAAGGAAGCTGTATCTCAACTTGGTAGCGTTCTAGCCTTGAGCAGAAAATTTCAAGGACAGTACCTGGTCTCTCAGTTAAAATTTCATGATCAACTCACCAAAAAATACTTTGCAATTAAATAAAGAGAAGAATATTACGTTATTTAGGTAGTTTTTTGAAGAGTGACAGATTGATTATCACAACATTCTCAGCATAATGCATGAAGTTTCCTATTCATTGCTATTAGCATTTGTCATGACTCAGCAGGAGAATTGGATGTGTTCTTTTCATGCCAAAGTGGAACAATTGCAACTTAATAATGCATAAAACATTCAAAGAGTCTGGATATAATTTGGTTTTTAGTGTTGGATTAGGAGAGAAAAAAAAGTCCAACAAGGATCAGTCTAGACATCTAAACAGGATGCTACACAGTCAGCTTAAAAATCTAGAGTCTGGGAGTAATCCCAGGAGTCAGAGTACTGGGATTTCCCCTGAACTAAACTAAAGAGCAACTTGGTGGGTGTTGCTGCATTTTCCATGGAGAAGTAGAGCAACAACTTAGTATGCCTGGTACAGGCTGCTAATAAAGGCAATGGAATGCCAAAAGTCAGTGAGTAGAGGCACACTCTCAGGCAACTGTAACCCTGAGATTTGGGCATGGTGACTGTGATCTGCCTTCCCTACCTACCGCTGAATCTAATCAACTTGAGGCCAGGAAGACAGTGAACCTTTGGGACTGTATAATCTGTGAAGTCCTCACGGTGCAGGCAAACAGTATACTGACATCTGAGGCACACAGAGCCCTCTTACCTACATCTAAAGCAACCTCTCGCAACTTACAGAGGTTTTGTGTGTGTGTGTGTGTGTGTGTGTGTGTGTGTAAGAGAGAGGTGATACAGATAGATGATATAGATATAGACATACACATACATGTTTAGATATTGATTATCTAGAGAAAAGATAACAATCTACAATTCATATTTTGATTTTTATTTGATAAGTCTATTTGGTTGCTGTTTTAATTTAATGATTTTGATTTTTCATTCACTTAATTGATACAGGATTTTCCCTTTTTAGTTTTTAACCAACATCCTTTTTTCCTTCCTTTCTTCCTTCCTTTCTTCCTTCCTTTCCTCCCTCCCTCCCTCCTTTCTTTTTTTCTTTCTTTCTTTCTTCCTCTCTTTCTTTCTCTCTCTTTCTCTCTCTCTCTTTCTTTCTTTCTTTCTTTCTTCCTTTCTTTCTTTCTTTCTTTCTTTCTTTCTTTCTTTCTTTCTTTCTTTCTTTCTTTCTTTCTTTCTTTCTTTCTTCCTTTCTTCCTTTCTTTCTTTCCTTTTCTTTCTTTTCTCTATTTGTTGCTGGTCCTGGGGCTTGAACTCTGGGCCTGGGCACTATCCCTGAGCCTCTTCGTGCTCAAGACTTGAACACTCTTACACTTGAGACACATTGCAACTTTTGGCTTTTTTTTCTTATCTGTTTTTTTTCATTTTGTTGTAAATTTTGTCCTGCTGTACAGAGGGTCGCCCGTCCCATGTAAAGTTCATTGCCACCCTAGTGTCTTGTGGGTATCACTGTTGTATCGGTTCCCATTTTGCACTTGTTTCACCATTTTGTTATTCCCGTTACCTCTCACAAATCAGATAAAAGTATGAACAAGACACAGGGTACCAGTTCAAACATCATGACTACCATGGAAAAAGAAAAAATAAAATAAGAAGAAATAACTTTATATAGTGCATGGACAACAACAAGGTCAACAATAACAACAACAACAAAATAAACCCTCTCGTTTCCACAAGCTGGAGTTCATTTTGATCAGTGCCATTTTATATGTTCATATGCACATAAGTATTGAGCTATTGTATTCCTCTGTTAGGACTATCCTAGGCATATACTAATTATTACAAATGAGGGAAACCATGGAGCCTATGTTTCTTTGGCTGTGGCTTATTTCCTTTAATGTGATTTTACCCAAATGAAATTAAACAAGGGCATACTAAAGCTATCAGAATAACTATGTAAATTGCAGCATTCTTTACTATAGCTAAGATATGAAACCAACCCAGATGCCCCTCTGCAGATGACTGGATTAAGAAAATGTATGTATACACAATGGAATTTAGGAACTGAAACACGTTTTATTAGTTTACTGGAGATAAGAGTCTCCCAGACTTTCCTGCTTCAGCTGACTTCAAGCCACGATCCTCAGTTCTCAGCATGCTGAGTAGCTAGGATTACAGGTGTGAGCCACCAGCACCAAGCTTAGTATTTTCTTTCCTTTTTTTATTATAGGATAATTACCATCTCCCATTTACTCTTGAGTTTTACTTTTTCATTCTCTTCCTTTTCTCTAAAACCATCCTATCTGATATATATATATATTTTTTTTCTTTCGTATCATGATTTCATTCCCTTGTTAGAGCCCTTGTCACCATTTTTCATCTATCTGCAATAATTTAGCTCATGTTCACATTTGCTTCTACCACTGTTCCTGCATTCCTAATTCTTCCTCCTTTTCTATGCTCTTACTACATAACTGGATGTCATTTGATGTTTTATGTTGAATTATATTAGTTGATTGAATATTATATTATTTTTATTCTTTATTATTGGTTGCGTATGAGAGAGTGCTGTGTACTAAACTGTATATCATCTTCTCACACCCTCACAACACAATGATAAATACATTTTTCTACTTCTCTAAATCTACTTTCTCATTTCTCACTAATCTCCTGTGTGAAGCTTAGCTCCTCCCTCCCTCCCCCCCCGCATAATGAAATAACTACTATTCAACATTATTGTTACTGTACTACTTACCATCACCCCAGGTAACAAGGTCTTTCTTAGAGCATAAAGACACATCTTTGCTCCTCCATTCGCTTAATGATACTCAACGAGTATTACTGACTAGCTTCAGTATGGAATTCCATAAAGAACTATAATTCACCATATATATAGTAACTTTTATAGCAAAGTTATTCACTATGAATGGAGAAGAGGTGTGCACACTTGAAGCTTGAAATTAATTATTTGACAGGTCAACTTGAAATCCAAGGTTCTTTACATACACACACACACACACAAACACACACACACACACACACACACACACACACACGAAAGAACATACTGTTATTTCAGTACTCATATAAACACTTGTCATTCCAATTGCAGGAAATTGCATTTTAGTTTTTCTGACCTTCTAGGATGTATTTATGAACACAAATACAAGTATGTCTCTGAAAACAATTGCAGTTATAATTTGGTGACCTTAAAATAGAGATTTTTCAGGTAGCCACAGTGTTATCACATGAATCCCTGAAACCAGTAGCTTAGAGCAGAAGAATAGGTCTGAAAGGAACAAGCAGAGAGAAAAACAAAGGAAGAGAAAGTGCAAGAACAAAGGAGAGAGATGGACAGAAAAAAGGCAACAAAGGAGATTGAGAGCACTGACTGGAACTAAAGATGCAAGGAGTCCATGAGCACTAGTCACTAGAAGCTAACATGAGAGTCTGCTAACAGTCAGTAAGGGAATCTAAGTCACAGAGAAATGTGGAATTGGGCTCTAGTAACAACCTAAATGAGCTTCAAATTTAATTCATCTGTAGACCACCAGGAAGGAAGGAACATAGCTCTGTCCTTGCCTTTGTCTTATGAATCTTGGAAGAACAGAGAGATGCTATGACCACTGTGTAAAGATTTCTTAGCTACAAAGCAAAGGAAATTAACTGGCATTACTTGAAACTTGTAAATTGGTAGCAATTTCTTAATGCATCAATAGAAATGAATATAATCAGACACATTAGTCCTCTGAGCTAGGACATTTCTCTCCTACATTACTTTTTTCAATGGAAACAAGGATATTAAGTATCTTCCCAAGGTCATACAAACAGAAAATGGTCGATACAAGATTTGAACCTGTCATCTGAATTTATTAAACAACACTTTAACCTGTATTCTACACATCCTCAGAGTAATCTGTTAGATGACAATAACATACACTTCACTGAATATATTATAAAACATCTTATTTATCCTACTTTCTACTGACAGCATTTATTACAGCTAGAGGTTTTCCCTCTTCCTATTAAACTAATGTTTTCTTTGTCCTGGCAAATCATTTTTGCTTAAACTTGCTTTGAATTCTTTTTTCTCATTTATCTCAACTTCTCTCCTCTCTTGCCAAATCCTCTAATTCTTTCAAATTTTAACCCTTAAATTCACTTCCACGCAATGCATTTCCTAGTGCCACGTTCATCATGAAAATTCCAAAATGGATGGAGCTCTTTTTAGCTATTATCATTGTTTTCACCAGCAGGCTCAGTTTAATAGATTTCTGTTTACAAGAAAGTTTCTGTTATGCAAATAAGTGGTAGAAACTTGCTAGAAAATAGGTTTTCATCATTTATTGTGAGCACTGTGATGTTTAGTTAAAAGTGTGAAGAAAGTTACTGATGGTAATTTATTCTATAGATAACAGTTTGTCATTTCCTGACTTCAAGGATTTCTTGAGAAATTATTTTTTAAAAAAGGGATCATGGCGGTTTTATAAATATTTACTACTTAAGCATATTTTGTATATGTTTAATTATAAGTAAAAATCAATATTTGGATTATCATAAAATTGCAAAGAATGCAATAAATAATGCATCTAAATGTGAGTTGATCTATAGCTTCATATTTGTTGTTCCTACATAGTCGAGTTTATGCAGGATTGAGCTATTACTCCTTTTCAATTACTTGTTTTAATATTTTACTTTAAAAACCTACAGATTTAAAAAAAAAAACTATCTCAGTCTAACATTGAGTGCTTTGAATTATTTGACAGGGAAACTCTTAATAAACTCAGTTCTGACCCAATGGTCAGGAGTTAATTGATATTCAAGTTATTCTTACTTGCTCATCTACCAAGAAAAATAATCATCATTTTTCCTCCTCCTCCTGAGTAGGGAACATGGTGTTTAATGCTCATTTCAATTAATTATTCTGCACATCTTTAGTCTTTGTTCATACCCAGAAAAATGTAATTGTTCCTTTTCTGCAAGTGTAATAGGACTAGAATTGTCACTGTGATTTCTGTGCCAATTAATTAAATACCTTCTTAAACCTTAACATTAACCTTTTTGTTTCTCTTCATAGTTCACATCCACTTTTGTGCTTGAATAATATAGATAAAATGGGAAGTACTCTAATAGTACATATTAGAAATCATTTATTAAATGAGAATGAAAGTAATTTAATAAGGGTCATGATAATTCTACTCTCAGTCCCCCAAATTGACAAATGCCCTTAGGGAAATGGCCTAGAATTCTATTTTTCCTTTCAAAGATCTTTCTGTATAAATTTTACAGTCTATTTTTGAAGTCCCTAACTTTAGTTGGAAATGGCTCGTTTTTCCTGGCATTTATTGTTGCCTGGCAAGATTGCTGTTCTGCCAACTGCTAACCCAGCCCTCTCTCATATCTTACTGTTAATAAAATGTTGATTCGATGAAGTTTGATATTTGGAAATGTACTGGAAATTCTTAGGGAACAAGGTTATTGTTTTTCCAGGATTGAATTTATTGGACTCAACAAACTGGAATCTTCCAAAGATTCGGGAAGATCCGAAGATGATTTCAACACGGCAGAAGATTTTAACAGGAGGGAGAACTGTATATTCATAGACTTTTTATTCTGGGTACATCAAGTTATCATGGGGAATTAGATTTTGTTCCATAGGAAGTGATTTTCCACATTTGTTTACATTGTGCTCTGCCACAGAACACAATGTGAAGAATAAGTCAACTGGGGGTTATTATATTTCCATACCTTTTTATAAAAAATAAAACTTTTGTTTACTTAATGATTTGACATTAATTATGATAATAAATTTCAGAAGCTATAAGACAATATTCACCATATTTTCTAGACACCTGTCTAGCCAGTGTGACTACTAAATGAAAACCATTTTATAGTTTTCTATATTTTTAGATGAAGGTAAGGTATGTAATCTTTCTCAAGTTAATAATTTATATGTGATAGTACTGACATTGAATACCAGAGAGAGTCCAAATTGTGAAATATCACATGCAAAAATTTATACATCTATATATGCTATATTTTATAAGGAGTGTGTCAAAATATATGATTCTCTCTGCAAATGTTTTATGTTGTTTTGGTTTTTAAAAACTCTATCTTATCAAAAGTACTTTCCATTCTAAAGTATAAACTTTAATGAGTCTTACATGTGTAAATACCAAAAAGATACCATACATACTCACACATCTTTGTGCAAACAATTCCTCACAAATTTCTTCCTCATTTACAGGCAGCCACTTATTTGCTTCTAATCTGCATGTTATTATGTCAACTTTATGTAAAACAATCCTATAATGTCATTTTCATGTAGCATCCTTTATTCTAGTCCAGTTTTGAGACTAACCCAAATATTTATGCACATGAAGATGTACATGAATGGTATTCTTATTTTAGTACTATAAGATTATGTCACAATTTTTATATTACTTAGACATGTTTCACAAATTTGATACTCATTTATGTCTTGATGAACAGTTAGATAACTAGTATATTTGTATTATTATAAATAAAATTGTTATGAGTATTTCCATACAAATATTTTTGTAAGCATATTTTAAATGTACCTGGGGTTACAAGAGGTGAAATACTATGATCATGTGGTAGTTGTATTTTTGAAGTAAAATAACAAAGTGCTAACGGAGCTTTCCAAAGTTCCCATAACATTTACCAATTTGATCACTAGTTTATGAGAGATGGGCAATACTCTTGCTACTACTTAGCATGACTTAATAGTGGGTATTATTGTAGTATATCATGACATATCCATGTTTTAATCTGTATTTCCTTAATAATTAAAGAATCTCAGCAAATTTTCTATATTTATTCAGCAGCAATAGCTGCTCAAATCTGCTTTTTATAATTGCATTATAAATGAATTAAGCATGGTGCCAGTGATTCATACCTGTAATGCTAGCTACTCGGGAGGCTAAGATCTGAGCACCAAGGTTAGAAGCCAGAGCTGACAAAAATAAATCCTCATAATTCTTAACTGCAAATAAACTTCCATTTCCCTCCTTCCCACAAAAAAAAAGCCAGAAATGGAACTGTGACTCAAGTGTTACAAAGCAAGCCTTGAGTGAAAAAACTCAGAGAGAGAATTTAGGCCCTGAGTTCAAGTCCCAAGACTGGCACAAGTGCAGGTGTGCATGCACACACACAAACACACACGCACACACAAACACACAGAGTAGTTAAAAGAATGTCTTGTATATTCTAGACATCTTTAAGAAATGCTGAATTTTCAAATCTTTCTATAATCTTTCTATAATCTGTGACTTAAATTTTCATTATTGTCTTCATATTTAAAATTTAAAAAGTGTTTAAAATTGACTACTTTTTAATTTAATTATATTCTATTGTAAAGATGCTGTACAAAGGGGTTATAGTTACATGAATAAGGTAATGAGTATATTTCTTGTTGAGCACTGTTATCCCTTTGTTTTTCTCCCACTATCCTTTCCTTTCCCCATGTTCATTCCAACCCCCCCACCCCCCCATCCCCACCCCCTGCCAGAAATTGTAAAAGTAATTTCTAACATAGTGTCTGGGAGTATCATTGTTGTAATGTGTCATCCTGTGTCCTTGTTTTAGCATTTTGTTATGCCCCTTCCCTTCCCCAAATTAAATAAATGTATATGCAAGATGCAGTGTACCAAAATCAAGTACGGTGACAACAGGGGATATACCATAGGACGAAGAACATACATACAAAAGAAACAAAAAAAATCACATATTACATTAAAAATAACAACATAGAATGACCTCTTGTGTCCATATCTTGGGATTCATTTCATTTAGCATTATCTTATATAGTCATATGTACATAGCTTTTGAGTTTGTCTGCTCATCTGATAAAATTATCCTAGACATACTAATAACCGCAAAAGAGAAAAACCATGGAACCTATATTTCTTTTGGTCTGGTTTATTTAATTTAATAGGATTTTTTCCCACATCTTTCCATTTTCTAACAAATTGGGTGGTGTCATTCTTTCTGATGGAAACATAGAAATGCATTCTATCTATCTATCTATCTGTCTATCTATCTACACATCACATTTTCTTGATACATTCATCTATGGAGAGGCATCTGGGTTAGGGGCTTCTCAAGCTCTCCTGTAGAAACCGGTTTTTGAGTTCAATTGACTACTCTTTTCTCATAGTTTTCAGTTAGATTTTGAAATATTTTCTAAATCATAGTTCAATGATGGGTTTTTCCTATTCTTTCCTTCAAGGGTTTTCTGGATCTATTTCATTGTTCTTCTTTCTGTTCTTCTCATACATATTATTCTATTTCAGTGCATAACTTTTACAGCCATTGTACTATTACAATAAACATTTAAATCGTACAATATGAAACTCTGATTTTGGCATTGCATTTTCAATTTTTTTTTTTATTGTGAGAATACCTTACAGAGGAGTTACAATTACATGAGCAAGATAATGAGTACATTTCTTATCAAGCATTGTAGCCTCCTCTTTGTTTCCCCTTCCCATCCCTTCCCATGCTCCCCCACCTCCCCCCACCCAATCCTCCCCCCCCCCCCCACCAAAGTTGTAAAGTTCGTTTTTCGACATAACGACCTATACATGCCATTGTTGCAATGGGTCCACCTGATTCCCTATTTAAACGATTTGTTTTTGTCCTTCCCCTCCACAAATTATACTAACATTAAATACAGTGAAAGCAGGGGTTATACCATGGGGGAGGGACATACAAAGCAACATAGAAATCATCTTATAAATATGCTAGAAACAATTGCATGAAAGAAAAAAAAACATTTGAATACTTATCTTGGGGTTCATTCTTCCAACATCAACTTATCTGACCTTTTCTGCTTGACTCAGACTGGATCAAGAAAATGTGGTATATATACACAATGGAATTCTATGCCTCTATCAGAAAGAATGACATTGCCCCATTTGTTAGGAAATGGAAAGACTTGGAAAAAATTATATTAAGTGAAGTAAGCCAGGCACAAAGAAACATAGGTCCCATGGTTTCCTTTATTATCTGCAATAACTAGTAAATGTCTGAGTCAAAGTTGTTTTTATCTACCTAGATAATATACTTTCTTCCATATAAATAATACTTTAAAATCAATTTGTGGAGAAATGAGATTTCCAACATACAAATGTGTTTCAGTTTGAAAATAGTGGTTACATCACAGCAGTACTTTGCAGAGATTTTTTTTTTCTTTTTGTGGTGTTTCTGGGGCTTGAATTCTGGGCCTAGTTATTGTCCCTGGGCTTTTGTGCTCAAAGCTGGTGCTCTACCACTTGAGTCAGAGTTCTACTTCCAGCTTTTTGGTGGTAAATTGGAAATAAGTGTGTCATGGACTTCCCTTCCAGGCTGCATTCAAACCACAATCTTCAGATCTCACCTCTCTTGAGTAGCTAGGATTACTATGTGTGACCCATAATTGCCTGGCTGTAATTGGCAATTTTAAGAATAGAAATTGTAAATATAGAAATTGTAGATATTTTATTATCATTGTTATTCTGAATAGAACTCCTACTTTAAAATTATATAACTTTTCAAAGCATTTTCTAGTTGGGGCTACTCTCAAAAATGCAATGAGTTCTTTATATATTAGTCTTACATTATAGAGATTTGTTATATTTATTGCTGCTTCTACTTATAATTTATATAGTTAAATACAAGTGAGTTATTAAGCTATCTGTATATTCAGAATTATTTACTTATCAGATTTCTTTATTTTTATTTTATTAGACAAAATTTAATAAAGTATGTAATTAGAGGATAAATTCTTAAACTGTTCCTGAATCTAGATAAAATATTCATTATTGTCATACTAATATTTTTCTTCATTAGGTGTCTTTATGAAGTTGAAATTTACTTTAACATTTTCGTTCAGTTTTTTTATTTAAATGATAATTAAATATGCATGAAAGTATATATATAGTTTATATTTATGCTTACAAATATAGTTATATTTATATAGTTATCCTTATCGAAAGCCACTAATTTTTACTTCTCCCTCTGTTTCTGAGTATCATTGAATGAATTTTTAAACTTTGCATGTAATGCATTCAGACACAGGTCAGAATAGATTCTAGTGGACTTTTACTCGGTGGTAGTTTTGATACTAGGAATTCAAGTGAAAGCGAAGGGGAGAGGTTCTTGGGCATTTAAAGAACAAATCTAGTTTTTAGGAAGCAAACATGAAGAAAAAAGGAAAAAAGAAATAAAATTATTTAAATAAAATTTAGCTGTTCAGCTACAATTATTTATAACAAACTAAATCTCTGTTTAACCTCTTTAAAGACAAATTCCTCAAATCCCATAACCCAAGCAAGTCAATATGCCACTATTTCAAGAAAACAGTGCATTGGAAAAGCAAATATTAGAAGAGACTGAAGAAGTGGTTGTGTAAGGTTCAAAGGAAGCTACCCTATGCAGCATTCATCATTTTTTCAGAACATTTTGTTGTTGTTGTTCCCAGAAGAGAACTAGAAAGCAAGTCCAAACCAGTTAAGAAAATTGACACAGGGAGTGAAGCTTAAGTTTGAGAATGTAGGGTATTTACATGCTGAAGCTTCTTTCCTTAATCTTACTTTGAGAATAATTGCTCTTCCTTTTGCATGGTGTGCAATCTGTGAACATAAAATATAAATATTCTACAGTTTCTATTGTTTTTCTTGTTTGTTCCAAACATTAAAATAGCCTGTATTGTGTGAAACTATATTCAACTTTTCAACGTGTTCCTCCTTTCATCTCAGAATTCTTCGCTGTTGCTCTTCCTTTTCTCTCAAGTTCTGTGTTCGTCTTAGTTTTCTTCTTCTTTTTCTTTTTCTTCTTTTCTTTTTTTTTGTTGTTGTTGTTGGTGGTGGTGGTGGTGATAGTAGTGGTTGTGGTGGGGGTGGGAGGGGTGGGATTTTTTTCTCTGGGCCTGAGCGCTGTTCCTGAGCTCTTCAGCTCAAGGCTTGAGCCACAACACCACTTCCGGGTTTCTGGTGGTTTGTTGGAGATAGGAGTCTCCTGGACTTTCCTTCCTGGGCTGGCTTTGAACCATCATCCTCAGCTCTCAGCCTCCTGAGTAGCTAGGAATACAGGCATGAACCACCACCAGCAACCAGCTCTTCTTCCTTCTTCTTCCTCTTCTTCTTCCTCCTCCCCTTCCTCCTTCCCCTCCTCCTCCCCCTCCTCCTCCTCCGGGTTACCATTACAATGAGTACATTTCCTATCCAGCATTGTTACCTCCTCCTTTGTTTTTCCCCTACCATCCCTTACCTCCCCACCTCCATCATTTGATTTATTTTTTTGTTTCTTTTGTATGTTCTTCCCCAATGGTATAACCTCTGTTGTCACTGTATTTGATTCAGGTGCCCTGCATCTTGTATATACATTTTTCTAATGTGGGGAGGGGAAAGGAAATAACAAAATGCTTAAATAAGGATACCGGTTGACCTATTGTAATAATGAGAGGTACAAGACACCATGCTGAAAATGACCTCTTCTTGCTTTTAAGATTTTCCTTTATCTCTGCTATGAAAAAATTACGACCTCTGAAGAGCAAAACAATCCATCCAGGAGCAGTTAAGATAATAAATTTATTCACAGTAGAAGGAGCCTGTGACTACCTTGTCCAGAACCAAGAGCAGCCTCGACCACCAAACTTCCAATCCTCCAGTGGGCAGCTCTGACCGGGCCACGGGGCCACGCTGATTACTGGGCCCCGATGATGATCGGGGGTCCCATAGGTTATGACAAAACATGCTTGCCAGGTGCTGGTGTCTCATGCCTGTATACTAGCTACTCAGGAGGGTGAAATATGAGAATCACGGTTCAAAGCCAGACTTTCACAAGAAAGTCTGTGAGACTCTTGTCTCCAATTATAGAAAAAGCCAGAAGTAGAGCTGTAGCTCAAGTGGTAGAGCAACACCTCTGCGCAAAATGAGTCCAGGGACAGCATGTAGGCCTAGAGTTCAAGTCCCAAGACCATAAAAAATTTAATAACAACAGCAACAAAACAATATAGTATATAACAGTATATGACTTGCAGGATGTATTTTGCTGTGTGTGATTTGTATTTGATTTGCGAGAAAAAATGCACTCAGACTTTTAAACAAATTTAGAAATTTTTCCTCCTACAATCTCCATACTTTTACTCTTAACTCATTTGCAGTTTACAATTATGAGCTATGACTCTACTTTAAACTTTCATCTTTTCAATATATTACTGATCTTTATTTGATTGCTTTTACCATTGTTTGCTCATTTGTTTTGTGTGTAGGCCTTTGTTTCTTTGTGAGACATGAATATATATTTTTTAATATTTTCTCCTCAGGGTTTATGTTAATCCAATCTAAAATAACTTTTATCAAAAACATTTTTATTTTCTCTAAAAGTTTGACTTCTCTTTCATATCTTTCAGCTTTTAGTTTAATCTGTGTTCTTTAAAAAGTAGGCCTTAGTTATAAGAGTAGCAGGGATTTTGGGGATGTGTGTGTGTGTGAATAGTAGGGTTAAAAAAATAAATAAGTGGTCTGTGATAAATTTTGTTCTTTGTCCAACATAGTACACGTTCTCCTGATTTCCCATGTCCTGTCAAACTACTCAGATTTATGGAGTCAGATGAGAGCACCACCTACTTTCACAGCATGGTGAGAAAAATGCTTTCTTTGCTCCCTGTTGTATGATCAGTTAAACTTGTAGGTTAATTTGCCATACTTCAATCCTTACTCAGATGAAGAAATGAGTAGAGTATTTTTTTTATCTATCTGGAGCTCTCTATTTTTGAACAACTTTGCTCCACATTATCTCCGTAGATCAAAATGGCTCTGTTTGTTTTTCCTTCTCTCTGAATGGTTTCTTTTGAATTCTCTCAGCTGCTTCCCCTCCCTCAGGGATCCCTCTTCTTTGTACTGATAAGTGCTTTTGGAATATTATATATGAATTTTAAATTACTTCAGGTTACATATTCCTGCCTTTGTCATTTATTTTGTCTAAAACTTGGAATTATTATATTTAATGAATAAATGCCCATTTTTTTTCCTGAAAACTCTTAACCTTTGATAATGTACAGGTGTGGGGTTGAAAAATAACATGAATCTTAAAGGAAGACTAGTTAGGGGGAACAAGCAAGAAGAAGAGCAACAGGTCTAGGTGATTTGGAGTGAATATAATTAAATATATTCATAAATAAATAATTATCTTTCTGCTTTGTATAAGCATATCAACCTGCAGCTAGGGGCTCTCATTTCTGTATATTCTGTGGGCTTGAGAATATAGACAATAACTTACAAATAATCATGTTTTTATTTCTTCTGTTTCAATTTCTATACTGCTTTTGGTGCTTGGAGTTGAGCCCAGGCAGGGCCTCACACATACCAACTGTGATTAAAATAAACAATTTTTTAAAAAAATTATAGTCATATACAAATATAGAACAATGAAGCCTTTTTAAAGTGCTGAATAAAAGAGAAAGTAAAATTATAGAGGAGTTCAATATGATCAAAATGTATTTTATTCATGCATAGAAACAGCATAATTTGTTATTTGCACAATTAATATACAATAATAAAAATTGCTATAAAATTTTAAAAGGTTGCTTATGATGAAAAAAAGAAAATGTCAAAATGAAATAGGTAATTTTACCTGTTATCTTGACTGCTAAGGGATATCCAGATAGCTAGTAAAACATCTGTATCTGAATACATTCCTTGAGTACTATGCTTGAGAAAAACAAAATGCTATTTGAATCAGGAGATAATGTAGACAGAAATCATCCAATCTGTTGAAGGCCAGGACAGAAATAGAAAGTAGAGAAAAGGTGAATATTTTTCTTATCCTGTAGGGTTGAAGGAATCCATCAACCTCTTTCCTCAGATCTTAGATTCATGGATTTGAGACTTGTAGATCACTATTTGGGCAGAAGACTGCATGTGGTAAATATATAATTCCTTGTCTCCACAATCATGTGAGCCAATTCTCATGATAAATGTATCTTTATTTATATGTGTACTCCCTGTTATATTTCTCTAGAGAAACTTTTCTGATAGAATAAATTACATATATATAATGTAAATTACATATATATACATATATATATATAGTTTCTCCCCCTCCCCCGCCTTTAATTAGGAAGTAAAAAGATTTAGTGTTTTAATACATGTTTGTTTCATTATCACACTCCAATTTACAAGGATGGGTCTTGTGATGATTGAATGAATGTACAGATTTAATCTATTATCTTAAAAGGGAGAGATAATTCAGGTTGGAGATACATATTAGTGATATGGTGATTGCCTAGCCTATGTGAAGTGCTGGGTTTGATCTTCATTGATGAAAAATCATGAAATAAATTAAACTTGTGAGTGAAAATTAAAACTTATAAGTCATTTCATTAAATCAAAGTGGCAGATACAGAAAAACATTAAGCATTTTCACAAACCATGTTTTTAATGAGTAATAATATTCATGGATTTTTGCAAGGAATAAAAATTACTACAATTACTTTGATAGGAAATTACTCTAATATAGGAATTTCCTTTAAAGAAATTCTCATTGTATAATAAGAGACAAGAAATTTAATAGTGAATACTGCCAGAGTCAGATATTTAGAAAACATAAATGTATTTTTCCATAGATAAAACAGAACTTTATGGAGTGTAGAGCTATTCGACACAAGACAGTTCCTATGAATACAGATTACAGAAAGAACATTATTAGTTTGCAAGTTTACAAGAACATTATTAGTTTACATAAAATACATTATTAATATGTAGAAATAGAAACTTGCAAAACAATGTGTTTTTTCAATATAGCATTTTAAAATAGGGGTATAAAGTGTATTATAGACAATAACCAAAGCTTCAAGTATATCAGCTATGATTTATATTTCTATTAAAAACTCTCAGACCACCAGGGGCAGTTGGCTCACACCTGTAATCCTAGCTACTCAGGAGGCTGAGATATGAGGATCATGGTTCAAAGCCAGCGTGGGCAGGAAAGTCCGTGAGACTCATCTCCAATAAACCACTAGAAAATCGGAAGTGGTGCTGTGGCTCAAGCGGTAGAGAGCCCACCTTGAGCTGAAGTGCACAGGGACAGCGCCCAGGCCAAGTTCAAGCTCCACGACCAACTGACAAAAAATAAATAAATAAATAACAACTCTCAGAGCATTATGATTTGTTGCATAATTATCACTGCTGTTTCTAGATTTCACTCAACACTTATCTACCCTTCTATGTACCTAGGGTCTAATATTTATTTAGCATGTCCATGGATTTACATGTCATGTTATTTCTTTTTCATCTCTTTATGTTGATCCAGAAAAATTTGGAAAGGTATTTGGTTTGTAGTCTGACCCTTTATGTATCTTCCAGAAGCACCATTTGTGAATTTTTAAGAGAGAGTTCTCACAGCTACACTATTCCAGCCAAAGTTCCCTCTGCCTAGAGATCTCATTTTATAACAATATGAATTAGTTTACAGGCTGATTACTTGATGCCACTGTGTTTCTCTGTATGCTGGCATACTGAAGCAGTTAGTCTTTTATAACAGAATTTTCTTTTGAAGCCTCATTTGTTATCTTTCTGGGCTCAACAATTTCTGGTGTGAAATGCCAGAAATAAATGGTTCTTTTACTAAGAGCTAAAATGATTGTATTTTTTAAAATACACATATTGAATGATTTGATTTGTATAAAATACCCAGAATGGATGAGTACATAGAAATATATAGTAGATTAGTGGTTGTCAAGGGACAGAGTATGCAATATGGAAGGTGAATGTTAACAAATACAGGGGTTCTTCTGAGAATGATCATCAACTCTATAATTAGAGCCTGTGTGTTTTCAAATCTCCATATTGCAAACCTTCACTTTTGTGGGGTGAATTTTATGTCATTTGAACTCTATCTAATTGAAGGAGTCCTAAACATAAAAAAATATATATATTGGAAGAAAATGAACTGGATTTTTTTTGTATTTTGTGGGCCAATAAAATGGATTTTTTATATCTTTCAAGAAATAAACTTGCATAATTATATTTTATCTCCCAGGATTTGCCTTTTCTCTGCTTGTTGATATGTTTGACTTTTTACCAGGCTATATTGCAGATGTATGATTAAATTTGAAGGTGAAGAAAGCCCTAGTCTATAGGATGAATATTATAAATTCTCATGTCTTTGTTTACACATTTCAAGAATAGTGTAATACAGATCTCAAGATCTGGTTATGCAAAAAGGCTTCATATGTAATAAAATGGTTAGCTGTCTTTCTGTTCACAACCTGGTTATGAAGATGGGATTACTTCCAACCTGAAAGTTATCAGCACCTGTCTTGCCATTTGTCATTTCTTCCATGGTTTATTTTTTCTATATTCTTCTTCCTTTCATTTAAGTTTTTATTGTGAAAATACTGTACAGAGGGGCTACAGTTACATGAGCAAGGTCATGAGTACATTTCTTATCCAGCATTGTTGCCTCCTCCTTTGTTTTTCCCATTTCCTTTCATTTATATAAGATAATTTTTCTATGGTTACTGAAGTCTCCATTTCAGCATGAGTTGCTTTTTAAAAACTAATTTGCTTTATTGTTATTGTACAGGTGATATACAGAGGGATTACCGTTACATGAGTCCGGTAAGGAGTACATTTTCTTTCTCTTCCCCAACTCTCTCCCAATTCCTCCCTCCTGTCTCCACCTAGGAGTTGTATAGTTCACTTTCATCAATGTCTAGGGAGCACCACTGCTGCAAGTTTTCACTCTTCCCCTTCAGTTTTGTACCCTCCCTCACCCAAATATGTATACCATCTATAAGGTAAAGAAGAATCCTCAAAGACAACAAACTAAAAAATAAATCCAAACTGTTTTGTTTTTGTATCTTAGAATTCATTGCAGGATGTAGGTTATTTTACATAAATATGAAGAGGCACTTAGGCATTGTGCCTTTTCTGTTTATCTCCTAAGAGTACCCTCTTTTGGTCTCATTGTGTTTATCTAGCATCCTGTGTAGTTTGTCCTATTCCAGTGTGTTTTAGATTTAACTTCCACAGAGAGAACATGTGCTGTTTGTCTCTCTGAGTTTGGCTTACCTCACTTAAAATTGTTTCAGTTCCATTCATTTTCCTAGAAATGACATCACTTTATTCTTTCTAATGGCTGTCTAAAAGTCCATTGTGTACAAGTACCATATTTGTTTTTGGATCCACTCATCTGCTATAGTGCATCTGGGTTATTTCCATATCTTGGCTATTATGAATAGTGTGACATGACATTGAACATGGATGTGCAGGTGTCCTTTCCATATCCTGGCTCTTGCTGTTCAGGGTAGATGCCTAAGGGTGGTATGGCTGTGGTACCTGAACATCTGAAGACCTATGTTTAGTTTTGTTTGTTTTTTTTTTGGTCGGTCGTGGGGCCTGAAATCTGGGCCTGAGTGCTTCCCTCAGCTCTTCAGCTCAAAGCTAACGCTCTACCACTTGATCCACAGCGCCACTTCCAGATTTTTCTGCTTATGTGGGCCGCATGCATGCAAAGCAAGACTCTACCACTGAGCCACCTTCCTAGCCCTATGTTTAGTTTTATTAGGCACATCCAGACAGCTGTCCAGAGTGGTTGTACTAGTTTACATACCCACTGACAGTGCCTTGGGGTTCCAATTTCCCCACATCACCCCGAACATTTGTTGTTGTGTTCACAATTTTGGCCAGTCGTGTTGGGATGAGATGCATATCTCAGAGGTGTTTTGCTTTGAATTTTGTTTATGACAAGGAATGATGAGCATTTCCTCATGTCTTTCTTTGCCATTCTTACTTTTTCTGAAAAGTCTTTCCTGAGCTCCCTCGCTCATTTAGTGGTTGCAACTACTGCAGGAAAGAGTAGGAAAAATCTTAGAACTTAAAGGTGTAGGCAGAAACTTTTTGAGTAGAGTTCCAGGAGCACAACAAGAGAGAAACTTGACAAGTGGACTACATTAAAGTAAAAAGATTCTGCACAGCTAAGGACATAATTACTAAACTAGAAAGAAGCCAACTGAATAGAAAAAATACCTTTACCACCAATATAACAGACAAAGGCCTAATACCATATATATATATATATGCATATATATACATGTGTATATGTATATATATGGAACTCAAGAAAGCAACCCTCTGTAACAAAATGAATGTTTTTTGCATACAATAATTGTGTGACTGAATATCTGTGCTATAATTAAGTTTAGTTGGAATATACTTTCTTTTTTCCATTTATATCTTGCTAAGTATACTTTTGAATTTCTGTGGTTTGAATTCACCTTCTCCAAATTTCCAATATTGCCACTGTGATCTTTTCTGATTATGAAGTGTATTACCTACAATAAGCTTTTTAAAGGGCTCATAAATAAGACCTCTTCCAGCTTTTGAATGCTTTATGTTTTTCTTTTTTTTTCCTTCTGCCAAATATTAGCACAATGTTCTTTTCTCCTGGAGGTAGATTTTCAACAGGCCATAGAATTTTTGCATAGTTGGTCATTGACTTCCAAGCCTCCAGACCTAAGATAAGTTTATTTCTGTTTTAAATAAAGTTTTAAGTTGCAGATAGCCCATTAGAACAGCACAAGGGTCTTAACACATATCCATTGTCAACTTAATCATTATTTGAGCAGTTTGAGTAATGAAATACTTCAATTAATGTTCTTCTAATTATAAAGTGATTATTAGACTTTGAATGGGCTAGACTCCATGAGCTAAGTACATTCAAACTTATACTCGTCTACAAGTCTGGGGAAAATATTTGTGGCAAATTCCTTGAGTTAGCTACTTTTTTAGATCCCAGAATTTAGTATTGAATTGAATTATAAGTACCATAAAATATTCCTCTAATGTGTTCTTATTGTGAACAGTTTTATTAAATTCCATTGCTAGAATCTGAACATATCTTGAAATGACTTGATTTTCATATCAACATCTTAAATTATAGGTATATAAACTGTGCATTTTATGGTAAGTTTATGTTGCTATTCTAGAATGTATTCATTATATTAATGCACTCATAATATTATATTACAAACAGAAACTGTTTTGCCTGAAATCATTGATTTGAAAATTACATCTCTACTGGCTTAAAAATGAATATAAAATGTGCATCTGCTTTAGTATAAAATATGACTGATTTATGACTATGTTTCTAGTTTAGGTCATATATTAAGTATATAAAACACATGTAACAAAACAATATAGCCTAGAGCAAAAATCACTTGAATTTGTGGGAAACAAATTCATCAGTAAATTCAATTAAATTTATCATTAAATTCAACTATGTGTGTTACAAACTGAATCTACATATTGAAACATCTGCCCAAGGTATCTAGAAGTGAGGAAAAACAAATCATGCCTAAATAATTGATTCAATGATAATGCTAATTAAGTTAACTAGGTAAAGTATCAAGAATACTGAAAGGAGTGCAGGTGGCTCACGCCTGTAATCCTAGCTACTCAGGAGGCTGAGATCTGAGGATCACGGTTCAAAGCCAGCCTGGGCAGGAAAGTCGATGAGACCCTTATCTCCAATAAAGCACTAGAAAACCAGAAGTGGTGCTGTGGCTCAAGCAGTAGAGCTCTCACCTTGAGCTGAAGAGCCCAGGGACAGCGCCTAAGCCCAGAGTTCAAGCCCCGCAACTGACCAAAAAAATAAAATACTGAAAGGGAACACACATTAAATTATAAACATTATTATCACTAATATTTTTTGCTACTACCACTACTATTAGTAAACAAACATATTCATTTAGCTTGAGGATTGTTTCAAGAACACTAAAATTTTGCCATCTCATTTCCCAAGAGGAGATATTAGAATTTAATAATAATGTTAGTATCATACATACTTTGAAAATAATAATGGGAACACATTTGTGTCATTTAAAAGCTAAAGTTTCACATTTCTTCTAGGTTTCATTGAATCAATAATGATAGGAAGCTTCCTTGTTGACAAACATATCCAGTCCTCTATAAAACACATGTCAAATTCTTAATAAAAAAATAACAGATTGGCTATTGAACTCAAATACTCCTGTGACTATGCTTGCCTATATATAATAATCTGACTAATAAGATGTAAGCAAAGGCATTCCTAGACCAAACTGGCTGAGAATGATGCCACACACCTCCCATCCTGAAGCAAGTACAACATGAAAAGAGAGCTTGATCTACACAGTACGACATTTCCTTAAAAATATCAAAGCTAAGTAACAAGCTAAAAATAAAGGAGCAAATTGAGATACCAGAATTATTTTCAGCATTTATTTCTCTATGTTTCAGAAAAAGTATCTTGACTTACTGGAAATGAAAAAGGACTTAAGAAGAAGAAGAAAAAAAGAGCACATGAGTATTAGTAAATTTCCCTCAGAACTCCAAAACATACTTTCTTTCTCCTAGATTTCCTGTAACTCCTAGAATTGTTAATATAATAAGATATATCCAGGAAAATATTATGTTACATGAAAAAAGGATTTTTTAGATGTAATTAAAGTTCAAATCAATTTAATTTGATATTTTCGAAAGGAAAGCTCTCCAGGTAAGCATTATCTAATTATATCAGCCCATAAAAAGAAGACTTTTCTTCAATCCATTATAAGTTGTTTTTCCCCTTACTTCTCTTCTTCCTAAATATTGACTTTTCCTAAATATTTGGAAATATTTACCACTAAAATAATCTAAGTTTTAAGTCTGATTCTTGGGAAAACTTGAACAAGATTAAATATTTATGAGATACAGGACTACTTGTTATAATAAGTTATGAGCTTTGAAGGAGGTTACCTTAAGGAATAAAGGACAAAACTCTCTTGTCTCAGATGTGATTTATCATAGTGAAGTAGATAGACTTCAGATACACCATTTTCTATGGATGATTCTGTTATAACACCATTATTATATAATATTGAAGCATTAAAATATCCATTTTAAATTTAGTTTATATAATTAGAATTAATGTGGTATTGTCCCCAAAGTCTAAAATTAATGCAATTTCAAACCAATTGAATAAGGGAAATGTGAGGTTTGCAGTTTAGTATTTTCAAGTTATTAGTCATTTCATCTTAGTAATTATAGATTTCTTCTTAGAATTAATTACTTTCAATGCCCTTGTAATTAATAAGATTAGTAATGGTCTACTCTCTTTCATGGTAGATACATATTTTTATAATATTCCATCTCTGTCTCTTTCTCTGTTTCTGTCTCTGTCTCTCTCTCACTCACTCTCTCTCTCTCTCTTCCCCTTTCCATTTTCTTCTCTTTCTCCCACTTTCTCTGTTGGTCTTTAAAAAATGCAATCATTGCCGGGCTCTGGTGGCTCAAACCTCTAGTTCTAGCTCTCAGGAGGCTGAGATCTGAGGATGACCATTCAAAGCCAGCCTTAACAGGAAAGTCCTTGAAACACTTAGGTCCAATCAACCACTCAGAAAACTGGAAGTGGTGCTGCGGCTCAAGTGGTAGAGTGCTAGCCTCGAGCTGAAGAGCTCCAGGACAGCGCCCAGGCTCAAAATTCAAGCCCCACGACAAAAAAAAAAAAAAAAAGCAATCACAATTTTAAGCAAAATGCTACATGTTAACTGCTCACATTCATGCACTTGTTTCTAGCATTAATATTATCTGAAATTATTCTTATTTACATTTTTAGGTATATAGTTAAAAACATCTCTGTTGTCACTGATTTGTTGTGTAAATATTGAATGCATAACTTCAATATTAGAAATGAAATAGATTTTTCCTTATTTTTAAGAAAGTTGTATAGATAAAATTATTTTTAAACATGGCGTGTTTTCGTCTTGATAAAATTGGATTTTATGTGTATTTTAACGTTTTTAAAAAAATTTGCTGTTGATTCATTTGAAAATAGTGTGAGCTCATCACATATTATAACTGTTTTACAACCCTTAATGCAAGTCTTCTTTGATGATTACAGGATTTTATAAGTTCATGTTTCCTTGATTCTAATTTATATTCAGTGTCTATTGTTGTTTATTTAAACTCTTATTTTTTGCATCTAATTTACTATTTACTTCATAGTGTGACATCTACTGGATCTTTCTGGTGAAACTTGAATTTTGCTAATAGAAATGCAACTGTACTTGTGTACTCTCTCTTCTTTAAGCTGCTTAGATGTGCTCAGATCTTTCTAAGCAAAGCATTGTTTTTATTTTCCTGGCTAGAAATGATTTAGATGGGGATAATTGAATAGTCTCTGAGGAAATTCTGTGTAATTATGTTCTCACGGTTGAGAAGACAGTGGCTATTTTCAATGTGCATATATTTGTTGGCGACTCCCAAACTGTTGCAAGTATTTTTAATCATGAAATGAGCCAGTCTGACAGCAAAGTTGACCCTCCAAGAGGAAGAATGAGAAAAACAAAAGAAGGTTCAGTATTCAGCCCAGTCAATTATTCAAGATATTATATTTCTAAAATAATGGCACTCAATAGACTTTAAGGCATTTTTCACTGTATTCCTTATTACAGCCAAAGCCAATTGATAATTGATATGTCATCACAGTTATTGTCAGTAACAGCTGTGTTTCTAATACCTGTGAATGTTTAGTCCAATCTTGGAAGAGATATTAAAGATGATACTGACATTTACTGATAATGTTTTTCTTTTCTAATATTGATAAATATTTTAAATTGACTACTACATTGAATCATTTTCCAGAAGTATAAAACTGTTTTATTTTAGTTCTGGAATAAATTCACTTGTCCAAATCACAGTAGGACCACAATGATGTTTCTTTAGCATACTAGTTAACATAACAATTCTCATCTACAGAGACCATTGTATAAATATGTCTGATCCTGTTTATCCCCACTATACACAATGCACTGGAAAGTTTTATGTTATTTTTAATAGTAGATCATTAATATCCAAACAATAAGGAATTAAATTACTTTAAAAATGAGGTTTTGGAGGCAATGTTAAAAAAAAGAAAAGCGTACTTATATCTCTTAAATTCAAATTAATATTCTAGTAATAGTTTTTTGTTTTATTTTTAATGTGAAAGTACTGTACAGAAGAGTTACAATTACATGGGCAAGATAATGAGTACATTTCTTATCAAGCATTGTTGCTTCCTTCTTTGTTTCCCCTTCCTCTCCCTTCCCATCCCCCCCTCCCTGTCTCCCCCCCTCTAGTAATAGTTTTTATTTATTTTTTATTTAATTTATTTTTATTTAGTTTTCATTTTTAAATTAAATTGTTAAGGTGATATGCCAGGGGATTACATTTACATACATAAGGTAATGGGTACATTTCTTGTTGAACATTCTTAACCCAACTTAACTCCAACTTTCCCTCATCTCCAATTCCCTCCCCCAAGTTTTTTATTGTCAACATTATTGTTTTGTAAGTATCATTGTTGCATTGGTTCCTCAAGTTCATTAAAGCAATGACATACATCATTTACTAAAACGCTTTTAAATTAGGCTTAGTTTACAATTAATAATGTGCATACTTCCTAATATACTAGGATTTTGCAACTTTATGCTCACATAATCATCACTAAAATCCAAATATCTAATTTTTCCAACAAACCAGGAATCTCCACTCTGTCTTCCCACTTCATGCCTTAGCAATCACTATAGTTTTGTTATACCAAGAACTTTCAATCCCCTTTCAAGGAGAAGTTTTTGAGGATTTATTTATATTGTTAATTTTCTTGGATATACTAAACAGCATCAATTTATTGTCTACAAAAATAATTAATGTCCATATCTCAGGCCCTTTGGTTGTGTGCCATCTTTATGCTTGCCATATAATTCAGTATTTTGTTACTTCTTAATAATTTATTGTTCTAAATGACCTAAGATAATAGTAATTAGGTTAAAATCTCCTAATTACTATAAGCTCTTCTCTCTTGTTTGTACTATATAAGGTTTTATTCTATATTTTATTCTGTTTCTATTACCTGTTCTGGACAAGAAATTATACTGTGTATTTTTAAAATATTGATTACCAACTTCCAGAGAGATATTCTATTGTTACTTAGTTTTAAGGATTTTTTCCTTTAATTGGATTATTTTAATTCGACTTGGAATTATAAAAATGGTTTTGTAAGATCCCTTCTCTTTGGATTTAACCTTGGATTTCTACTCAATCCCACAGTCATAGCAAGGGACAGAATATGTATCATAATTTGGAGCTCTCCAAGAGATGTATTCATTTTAAAAAATGTACATAACCCTTCAAAGAGGTCAGATCTTAGAAATTATTAGAGACAAGAAATTATTCCAGAGATTTAAACAGTGAGTAAAATCATATCAAATACTTTTCCTTCAGAAAATAGTATTTTACTCATTTGTTCTTGGGACATTGTCAACATTTTCCATTTTTTTAAAAATTTGTGTGAATACTACATGACTGCAGTCAATATATATTTGATATACATATATATGTATATAACATAACCATAACCATCATCTCTCTGTCTCTCACATTATATATATAGTTTTCTGTGGTAATATGTATATATTATACATATAACAACATAAATTACAACAGGAAACAGTTTTTTCCTAGTATTATTATGTAATTTTATATAACTTTGCCAGTTAGATTTCAATAGATCACTTCTCATTTCAAGCTATCAATTTCTGTATATCCCTTTCTTCTAAAATTTTGTCTTCTATTTAGGTTCTTTAACATATTTATCTCCTTTGTCCTATAAGTATACTCAAAAAGCCAATGAAAGCTCATCACTTTCTTTTCAAAATTCTAGCCCTCAAGAGCCTATTTTAACAATGATAGCTCACCACAAGTTTTCCCAAGGTAAACACTGTTTGATTGTATTTCCTTATCTAGTCATGGTGCCACGTATTTTACAGATTTTTTTTAATACTTCATATACTGTCTATGATTTTCCTGCCACCACTAATGTAATGGAGGTTGTCATTATAAGGGATCATATTGTTAGTTCTTTCTTGTTGTACCAATGTAATATGCAAATGTAGCACTGAAAATTTTCCATCTCAAAGGACTTACTGAGATAAAAATTCCTCATTCTTAAGTCAAGAAATTATTTCAGATACATTATTAAGCCTTCTACTTAGCATATATAACTCCAGAATATACTAAAATATTTTTCCTATGTAATCTAAGTGATTTTAAAGATTCTATATTGTGGTATAATTTTTTTAATACTTTTGTTAAAGTACAGGCATTTCTCCAGCACTTCACTTTCTTAAACTTTCTTGCTGGATTTAAACTCCACTCCTGTGATGCACTTAAGAATCCCACATTATTTTCCTGCCTTCCTTCATTTTGAGATTTTTTTTATGTCTCTTTTAAATAGTTAATAACACCAAGTGGTAGGTCGATTGAAATACTTATCAAAGTGTATTTATTAGAATGTTCCCATTTAAATGTCTCCTCAGCAGCCATTTTTATCATCTTTAAGGAGAACCTATTTCAATAGTCTTTGAAATGCTAGCATTAAACACAATATATTCCACGGAGAGTGTCAGGTTTTACAAGAACTCATGCAATGAATAATATCCAAAGGCTTACAGACATATCATTTTTAACACAACATATCTAGTGTGTAGGGATATTTTTATCCTCTACACCAAAATAACTCTAAGTCTGTTTAACATGTCCTGATACATGCCCTCCACTATATTTAGTCACTATTAAACAGTTAGGCTTTAAAATAATCCTCCATAGAAAAGATAAATAGGGTAGTAGAAGACTCCTCTCTGGCACTAAGGTGCCATAAAATAGATTAAATTAGAGACAAACTTTCAAAGAACACAGAAGGTGAAGGACAGAATCAAGCTTTGAAAATGAAATAAATAAATAAATAAAACCTGTTTGTTTATTCCTTACCATTTGCTCCCTGAAGACAGCAAGAAAACGAACCTTGATCTATATATTAGGGAGAGAGAGACAGAAGTCTTGAGCTCTGGGGACTTTAGCTATAAACAAATAAATTGCCGATGTCTATTTTAAGACACATTTTCTATCTCTTTGGTGACATTTTATTCCTATTATGATATTACAAGTGATAGTTTACAACTTTCAGCAGCTGACCTCAAATTGTACAGCATATGAAGATAAGAACAGAAAGAAAGGGAAAAAATTTCTCTCTCCATAGCCCCATACTAAATATAATCAAATAAGTAAACCAGAAAAATGAATATTTCTCTTTGTATTTTAACTCAGCTCACTGAATTTTCTTCTTTGTCCCATATACTTGAAAATAGGAAAATAAGCTAATTTTAGATGGTCATTTTTAAACCGTGGAGACAGATATCATCTTTTAAAATTATCTCCATTCTTTGTAGGTTATGTTTAGCTTTAGATTAAAAATAAGCCTCTCGCAAGTCATCTAGTACACAAGCAGGGTACAAGTTTCCTTTTTTCTGACTTCTTCAAGGTCAGAAATCGTACCACTTTATGACAATAGTAAAGAGAGTGAGAGGCCCAGGCATTTTTTAATACAATATCTTCCACTTTGCTACAAATAGTCAGATTGCGTTGGCAGGAAGAATGGGTAGCTGCAGACATTTTTTTCCTCATTCTTGTGATCTTTGAAATTCTTTTTCTGGTCGTTTGTAACATCAAAAACCAGAAGCCATATTTGAAACAAGAATATGGGCAGAAGCAAATAGGTTTTTCCTGTTACATTTAGACTTGTTTCCCTTTCTTTTCTACACAATGAGTGTTTCTCTGACCAGAGGAGAGGATATTCTGTAACTGATACTGCAGATAATGTGTACCTCAGAATGACTTTACTGGAATTTGGTTCTTTGTAGCTAATTACTCATGACGGGTGTGATGTCATGGATGTATATAATTTCTTGTAGCTACTAGCTATCATATTCTCCTGAAACTGAATTTAATTTAAAACGGGGCTTGGATTTTAGGGATTGGCAAATGATTGATATATGTCAGTTTCCTTTCCATTTCCCACTCCTCTCTCCTGCTTAAGTGAATAAATTCTCTCTTCTGGTATCTACTTTATCTGCATTATGGCAAGTAAATTCACCAGTAAGATCAACCAAATTTAAAGTTCCTGTTCATTCTTCACTACTTCATATCCAGAACATTTTTCATATTCTGTCATTTTAAGAAAAATCTGCCTTTCAAATCATTTGATTTAACCTTAGACATTATTCTTGTTGAAGAAGCAAAGATTAGTAATTATCTTTTTGTTTCAAAGTCATTTCTGCCATGATTCAAATGGTTATAAATTCAGAAGCATGACATATATATGTATGCATATATATACACACATACATATCTCAAAAAAGTCCCCAAACCAAAAAGTAAACAAAATTCTAGTTCCTTTAGGAAAAGACTACAGAAAAACAATAGAGCAGTTACAAACATCATAAAATAAATTAAGAAAAAGTTCTAAATATTCATAGATAAGGAAAAGAAGTTTAAAAATGAGAAAATGGAATTTTTAAAGCTGAAACATGATAATGAAATAGAAAACAAATAAAATAATTTTGTGGATAAGTTTAACGGTACAATGTGCAGAAGTGAGATTGAATTACTAACCTTGAAGAAAAAAATTAAACTTACATAATCTGTACACAGAGATGAAACAAACAATAGTGAAACAGCCTCAGTACCATGTAAAGTCTTTTACAAAAGAAAATTTCCTGAAAAACTATGCCCTACAGTATGTATGTTCAAAATTTGGCAAAACACTAACATATTTTAAAAATTATATAAATATTAAATACAATGAAAACAAAAAGTACACCACAAAACAAAATCATATTCAAGCTTCTAATACCTAAGAAGAAACATCACTCCCAGGATGGGTCTAATAAAAAATATATCATATATATAGTTAAGGAGCTATTATATTAGTAAAATTTATTGCTTTAAATATCCCATAAAGTGTCTACACTCCAATGACTTCATTAGAAAATAAAATTGAGTAGTTTTAAGAAGATAAACACCAATTTACAGACTTATTTCATAGTGTAGAACAAATACTTTCAAATTAAATTATCCTGACACAGAAACTGCATTACAAAATTATTTTACATTAAAATAAAATAAATTAAGTAGAAATAATTGATAAATAATATTATGAATTAATAAATTATATGTAATATGAATAATTGAATTAAATATTTTCTATACATATGCAAATATCCTTATAAAAAATAACGAATATATCCAGGCATTAGTGGTTCACGTCTGTAATCCTAATTACTCAGGAGGTTAATCTGAGGATCATGGTTCAAAGCCAGCCAGGGCAGGAAATTCTGTGAGAGTCTTATGTCCAATAAACTACTCAGAAAAAGCCAGAAGTTAAACTGTGGCTCAAATGGTAGAGTAATAGCCTGGAGCAAAGTAATCTCAAGGATAGTGCCTACGTCCTGAGTTCAAGCCTAAGGAATAGCAAATATAATTCACTAATATATAAGCAATCTTGATATTGTAGAACATAATTAGATAACTTTTAACCCAATAATGAAACACTATTTCAGTATTCTTAAGTCATTCAGTGCAGTACCATAAAAATAGAAAAAGTTACATCATCATGGGTTTTTTTTTTTGATGCTAGAATTTGAACTCAAGGCCTCAGACTTACAACATGAGTGCTTACATAAGTCTCCCATTCACATCAGCATTTCATTTCTACAAATGAGGCATCTGACCAACTGTAATTTCTACTTATAATAAAAACACAAAAAATTAAGGTAGGTGGAAATCTCTGTATCTGCAAAATGACATGTCAACATAGAAAACCCTGAAGAATATTTTAATAATATATTTTTAATTTTAATAATATTTTTTAAAAAATAAATGAATGACAGGAATGTGTAGTGGGCTTTTCTAGGATGTGGTACACATGGCAGGGAGAAAGGAGAAGAGAGATAGTGAAAGAGGGTGAATATGGTCAAAAATTTTATGGGCATCTGTGAAAAATTATATTTACGTATCTGATATAAATAAGCTTGCAAAATTCAACTATAAAATTGCAGACATTTAGTTAGAAAACAAACTATAAAGGAGTAGACATTTAATGAAGCAAGGTGTATAGAAGGAAAATAAATACATAAAGGATTACCTTATATTAAAAATAGGGAAATAAACAAAACACAATGTGATATCACTGCCTTTCAGAATGGCTAATATTGGAAAATTAAGAGCCCTCCAGATGTCTCGAATAAGTGAAAGGCAGAAAAACCTATTGTACATCATAATATACAATACTGCTCTGGGAAAATCTTGACTATATTTTACTTAAGCATATGGTGAAATGCTCTAAATGAAAAAGATCATGCCAAAAGTTTTCAATAATCTGTTGAAAAATATGTCATCTCATTTTGTAGTTCTGGAAACAGGAAAGTTAGAGAAACAAGGATACACTTATGATTGTCCTGAGTTCATAGTGCTGTAGAAAATTGTACAAATTAACATTCTGGCAATAAATATATTGTATATCTCGATTGTATGAATGTGAATACAATGATCATGGAATCATACTACTTATTAATTAAATATTAATACTGAAAGAATAGAACTGAAGATCATATGTGTATCTCTTCACACAACTCTCCAATTATTTCATAGCAATGTATTATTTAAAAAGAAATTTTATGGCAGCTGTAAAAAGAAATGGTTAGCAGTCAACAGCTGCTACCAGTGCTATATCTAGATCAGATATGCAGAATGAATCTGTGTGTGTGTGTGTGTGTGTGTGTGTGTGTGTGTGTGTGTGTGTGTAAGAGAAAGAGACAAAGAAAGAGACAGAGAATATATACTGTGGCTTGAACTCAGGGCCCAGATTGATTCCCTCAGCTAACACTCTTCCATTTGAGCTTCTTTTTTGTTTGTTTGCTTGTTTTTTGTTTGTTTGTTTTTTGGAAGTTTATTGGAGATAAGAGTCTTGTGGACTTTTCTTCCCAGGCTGTCTTTGAACCATGATCCTCATATCTACACCCCCTGATCCTCCTGAGTACATAACAATACAGGCATTGTATCCGGCTTCAGCATATCATCTTATTTAACTTCATGTAGGATATTAGTAACATTAATTTCAGCGGCTTGCATAAAGTAGCTTATAAGAATCTGACTACAGTGAGCCTAGTATAAAGCAGAAAGAAACAGTTGAAAGCTAGAGCTTCAGATAATTATTTGTGACCTGAAAAGATGTCAAGAAAGGAGAGGTAAAATTAAAGATTTTAATGATTAGGAGAATTATTAAAAATTTCACTGATTATCATATTTAGAAAAAATGAAGTGTCGAAGACATAATTGGAAGACAACATAGATTGGGAAATGACAAACAATAATTCTTAAAAAAAGGTGATATTTGTGCCTTTGGAAGAACTATATTTAGATGGATTGATGTCCTAAAAACTGTTACTAACAATGTTCACTTATAAATAGTATGAAAAATACAGACAACCTAAATAAAAATTATGGTTAGTGAATTGAGTTGGCAGGAAAATCTACTTAGATACCCTATAACTTTAGAAGTGAGCAACATTCCCTACTGTATGGAAAGTGTGAAGAGAAAAATATGTGAAATACCATTTAGCAGAACTGATACTAAGTTAGTGGCCTATGAACTAGTCAACTAATTGTAGTTTAGAATTAAATATAATACTTTCTGATTATGTTAATCACTTACACATGTATAAATTCTTCCTCTAATGAAGATCAACTTTATGGTGTTCCATTTTTTTCTCAAATTTTGATGATTTTTTTTTTGATTAAACACCTATTTTTTTTTCACTGAGACTGCCTGCATTTCATGGCAAATGTCTTTTATGTATAGTAACAGCAGTAGATAATGTCCTCTGGAGATAAGCCTTGGATGTTCAAAGCTACTAAAAAAGATGTTAAGTCTTGCTCAGGGCAAAATTGTCTTTGAAATATAGTGTCACTCTGTCACAGTTGTTAAAATCATACATGCTTATGAGGATAAAGAATGTTTTATGTTATTATAAAACGGATAATGTACATTTTGCTAATGTCATCCTAGTGAATGAAATAAATACCATTTTAATTATCCAGAGCAGGCTTTATCTTTGCTTATGAATGTATGACTGTCATATTTTGAGTATTGACCTTAGTTTTTGTGCAAATAACATACATTAATCTTAAAAGAAAGGAATGGTATTTGAAGCAAAAGTCTATGCACAACTCATTTTTAACTCAAGGATTTTCGTCATTTTATCGAAGGTAAGGACACTATTCCTGGCAGACTTCTCCAAAATTCTAAAGAATGTTTGATTTACACTGAATTCTCCCTTTTACCAATTTTAACAAGTATTATAAGACAAACTTAATCACCACACAAGACAATGTGTTGAAATAATTTATCCTAACAAAGCCCCAGTAATCTTAGTTGGATCTATACTTGAGGAGGAAAACAGAAAAAGAATTTTTAAATTATATTTTATTATCTTTTTATTGTCAAGGTGATGTACAGAGGGGTTAGTTACATAGCAAGGTAATATGTACATTTCTTGTCAAACTTGTTATCTCTTCCTTCACTTTGCTCTTACTTTGGTTTCCCCCATCCACTACCCCCAAGTTGTACAGATCATTTCAAACACATTGTCTTGTGGATATTGTATTGCATTGATTCCTCCCTTTTTATTTGTCTCACCATTCTGTTGTCTCCCTTTCCTTCCCTAATTCAACTAAATATGTATACAACACCAGGGTTTAAGTAGTTGTTTCAAATGGGTTACAATTCAATAAATCAGCTTATAAGTATGATGGTTCTTTTCAACATTCTTCATCTTCCCAAACCCTTCCCTCAAATTTCCTAGTTTCATAAGATATATTGAATATTACAATTACATTTTGCCCTTTCCTCTTCTCATTTACCTGTTTTTCACAATCATTTGCCTCTTTATTGAAACATTAGAGAAACACATAAGAAATTCCACCTTGTTTCCTCACATCATTTCACATGTAAGCATCTCAGTCCTTACAAGGGGAGTGAGAGTACACCTTGTTTTCATCATGAGACTAAAGACCACTCATAGTTTTTGCCCATAGTCAAGTAAAATATGCAATTTTCTGTGAAAAACTCTTCTACTAAAAGTAAAATAAATAGCAACAAACAAAAGCAACGTCATGACATAAATAAGTTTGAGAAGTAGGAACAATCGAGGATAACTAAGATAATTCAAAGGATGATAAAGCGACTTCTAGATGTGGTGGAAGTCATCATAGACTAGACTCTGTTTAATGTCATTTGGTCACCGACTCCTGTTCACTAAATTCCCGAGGTCTACCTAGTTAAGGACAAAATCCAAATAAAAATTTCTAACATGCAGATAAGCATGATTATCAGTATGTGTCAGCTGCCATTAAAGAGAGAATTAAAAACAAGCAAACAAACATTTCCTCTCATGATAATGAGCCAAATATAAGGAAAGACTGTAATGAAGGGTTATGTTAGCCACATATGGGGATACTTGGCCTTACATACAGCTACTTGAAAGGCATAGACAGAAGGATTGTATCTATACCAGGCTCAAGACAAAGTGCAGAAAACCTATCTAAAAAATAATTAAAATATTAAATAAAAGCTAAAAGCAAAATGGTTGGAGAACATGCCTAAAGCAATAGAACATTTGCCTAACAAGCATATGATCTTAAATTTAAAACAGCTGTACAGCAAGAAAAATAGAGATAAAAATACCAGTTATCTGAAAGAGCTTGAAGGACTAAAATATGTTACTTCAACATCTGTGATTAAATAAGAGCAAAGGTGTTTTTAATGTTAGGACAAAACAGTTTTCAAATAAGTTGACCATTGCCAGCAAAGATATTTATAGTAAATACTAAATTAAATGTTTTAGATCACTTGGTTTGTACAAAGAAATTAAGAATTCAAGAAATAAATAAAACCTAACTAAGTTAACATTATTGTAATGGCTTAAAAAGTGCCAGGTGCAGGTAGCTCATGCTGAGATCTGAGGATCACGGTTCAAAGCCAGCCCCAAGAGGAAAGTCAGTGAGACTCTTGTCTCTAATTAACCACAAGAAAACCGGAAATGGTGCTGTGGCCCAAGCGATAGAGTGCTCACTTTGAGCTGAAGAGCTCAGGGACAGACCCCAAGCCCAGAATTCAAGTCCCACAACTGACAAACAAACAAATAAACAAGAAACTGACTGTAAAATTCAAACAATAGTTGGTAATGTATTGTTATGAAATAAAGACATTTTTCTAAAATTAATTATTATTTGAAGACAGTATGCAGTTTATTATTTTTATGTTTGGCAAACTATAGAAATCAATTAAAAGTCATTTCACAGATTGCATAGAGAGGCAAAATATATTTTTCATTATGTTTATAGTTCAATTATCATTAGGGAAGAAATAAAAGAATATACCAAAGTTAGAACAGACTTGTTAACAAAATTGTCTCATGCAAATCGGGGCACCGGTGGCTCATGCTTATAATCCTAGCTATTCAGGAGGCTGAGATCTGAGGAACACGGTTCAAAGCCAATAAACCACTAGAAAACAGGAAAGTCCAATAAACCACTAGAAAACTGGAAGTGGTGCTGTGGCACAAGCAGTAGAGTGTTCGCCTTGAGCTGAAAAGCTGAGGGACAGCACCCAAGCCCAGAGTTCAAGACCCACGACCGACAAAAAAAAATCATTTCATGTATTTGTTTATTTTAAAATTTTCACTTATTATTGTCCTTAGTGTACTTATTTGTGAGCTATAAGTGCATACTATGCAATGATCAAATCAGGACACATAGCAAACACATCATCTCAGATATTGATTGTTTCCTTTTGTAGAGAACATTCAAAACTTATCTTTGTTTACAATTATTACATATTCAGCTATTTTTGTCATCCATAGTTATCCTAATGAGCATTTGGACATTGGAAATTATTCCTCCTATCCAAATGACTTCTGTACATATTCACTATCTACTCTTGGTAGTTTATTTTAGTTCAGCCACATAAAAGTTAATGTTTACAATTTAAAAGTTCTATCATATGACAACCTAAAATTACTACAAACCCATTTTATTCTCTTAAAATATGCATTCCATATTATGTACATTATATAATGTAACTTTACAATTTTAACCACTTTTAGTTATAAATTATATGACACTAAGTTATATGTCCATTATATCATCATAACTATTATTACCATTTTTTTGTTTTTTGATTAATTTTTATTGTGCAGGTGATGTACAGAGGGGTTAAAGTTACGTAAGTAAGGTAATAAGTAAATTTCTTGTCAAACTTGTTACCTCCTCCCTCATTTTTCTCCTACTTTCCCTCTCCCCCAATCCACCTGCCAATCGTACATTATCAGAATTTTTTAACGTATTGTATGAAGTTCTTTCTTTTCTTTTGTTGTTTTCCCTTTTGGTTTATCCCCTCTTATCACTGTCTTTGATTTTGGTACCCTAGGTCTTTTTTGGGGGGGGAGGGGACGGTCGTGGGGCCCGAAATCTGGGCCTGGGTGCTGTCCTTCAGTTCAAGCCTAGTGCTCTACCACTTGAGCCACAGTGCCACTTCCGACTTTTTTCTTTTTGCTTATGTGGTGCTGAGGAATAGAACCCAGGGCCTCAGGCATGCAAGGCAAGCGCTCTACCACTGAGCCACCTTCCCAGCCTGGTACCGTGGGTCTTGTATAAGAGTTTATCCAATTATTGACACTTTTATTCTCCATATAACTCCATTTGTCTCTGTCCTATTACCCAACCATCTCCACTGAACTTACTATTATAGTAATTCATAAATTTGGAGTCAAAGAATACATTTTATGTGTAATATCTTCAAGGTTCCTCCATATATTTATATCAAAATTCCCTTTTTTAAGGTTCAACAGTATTTCATTTTTGTATATACATTTGCTCAGATATTAATACATACTTGGGTTTCCTTTACTTTTTGCTTATGGATAATAATGCTGACCCGAGGTTGAATATACAGATATGTATTTGGGTTATTGTTGCTAATTATTTTAAATATGTACTAAAAATAATTAGTGGATAATAGAGTAATTCTGTTAGCTTGTTTGAGAAGCTGTTTAACTGATTTATATATCTACCAGGAATGCTGAAGTAATCCAATTTCCCTATATCTTTTGCCAACATTTATTTATTATCTTTTTAAAAATTCCCATAACACTATATTGACACATATTCTGCTTAGAGCATGTTGAGTATATTTTAATGTATCTTAAATTACTTTATCTGTGTTTTATTAAAATTGTGTTGTTAAACAGAGGGAATGTTTTATGTATACTAAGCCATATTCATATACATGATTTACACATTTCTCTCTCTACTAATAAGATCTTTTAATAAATAAATCTTTAAATTTTCCAATTCTTTTACCTATTTTTACATTCTTTACCTTCCTTTTTAATGTCCTATTTGAGAAATAATTACTAATTCTACTTTAACAAAATTTTATTTACTATATTTACTTCTAGCGTATTATATTTTAGGTCTTGGACATAATGAATTACATAAAGTAGAGAGTGAACTGGATTCTTTGCCTTTGGATACCCACTGAAAATACACATGCAGTTTTATTTCTGGTATGTGGATT
Source organism: Dipodomys spectabilis (assembly GCF_019054845.1). Classification (NCBI taxonomy): domain Eukaryota; kingdom Metazoa; phylum Chordata; class Mammalia; order Rodentia; family Heteromyidae; genus Dipodomys; species Dipodomys spectabilis. Next base: position 5,906,300 of record NW_024870696.1, on the reverse strand, counting down.
TTTATCTGTGGGTATACATGTCCTCAAACTCCAATACTGCATAAAAAGAAAGATTAAGGAAGATAGAGAATGATATAGCCTCACCAAAAAGTGGTAAATTCTCCATGAAGTAATATGAACCTTAAGTGCATAGAGAAGAAAAACAATTTCCATACCAATAATGATAGATTTCAAGAAAAATTCTATTATAATGGATAGAACAGTGGAGCCTAAAAACAATCAAGAGCACCTAAATGAAATTTGTACAAAAAAATGCAAAATTCAAAAGAAAAGCTACATTTTTATGAATAATTTGTAATATTTAGTGATATACACTAATAGAATATTCATAATTTCAAATAACTGAAATGGAATAAATTATAGTTTATATAAGAATAATGTTTCAGCCGGGTGCCCGTGGCTCATGCCTGTAATCCTAGCTACTCAGGAGGCTGAGATTTGAGGATGGCGGTTCAGTCAGCCCGGGCAGGAAAATCTGTGAAATTCTTCGTTCCAATTAACCACCAGAAAGCCGAAGTGGCATTGTTGCTCAAGTGGTAGAGTGCTAGCCTTGAGCTGAAGAGCTGAAGGACAGTGCCTAGGCCCAGAGTTCAGGCACATGACTGGACCCAATCAATAAATCAATCAATAAAAATCACTGTGTACCAAAATCAAAAACAGTGACAAAGGGGATAAAACAAAGGAAAAAAAATGAAAGGAAAAAGAAATAATTTCATACACTACATAAAAAAGCAAAATTAAACAAATACAAACAACAACAAAAAAACCCTGAACCAACAAACACAACTCACTCATGTTTCCATATCTTGGGAATCACTTTGATTGGCATCATTTTATATGGTCATTTGTACATAGCTATTGAGCTACTATGATCCTCTGCTAGGGCCATCCTACATATACTCCTTGTCACTGTTTTCAATTTTGGCACCATGTCTCTTGTACATATGTTTATCTGATTTAGGGAAGGGAAGAGGAATAACAAAATATTAAAACAACCCACAAAAGTTGAACTAATGGAACAGCAATACCCACAATATACAATGTTGGAAATGAGCTTTTCAACTTGGGGGTGGGGATGATGTGGGGTAGTGAGGGGAAGTGAGAGAAAATGATGGAGGGAGTAACAATGTTTGACAATGTTTGACTCACTACCTTACTTATGTAACTGTAACTCTTCTGTACATCATCCTAACAATAAAATAAAATTGAAAAAAATCCCAGTAAAAGTATATCATAAAAATATTATGTAATACTTTGCATTGATTAAAGAGAAGTGGACTGTTGTGAAACATTCAGGATGTAGAAAGAGCTTATGTAGCCATTTTGAGTAAATGTATTTGAAAAAACATCTTAAATAAATACCTACTGAACACCTTTAGTTTAATATTTTATAGAAGCAATGACTTCCTCTCTAAATAAGAAATGCAAAACAATAAGCAAGAAAAATCCTAGAATCCCCTTCTAGCATAGAAATATTATTTGACACAATGCAAATCCATTAGGGTTTTAAAAAATAAAACCAACTACTAGACCTATACCTAAAATGAATGAGAATATAGACAACCTAATGAAAACACTCACACAAATAAACATAAAAGCAGAAACATATTTTAAGTTGTTATATTATCTTTAATTATATTACATATATTTTACCATTCAATACAATAAAATAAATCTGTTTTTACAAATAATTTTCATAATATTTGATGGAAAGTAGAAAAATGCTCTTCTACAAAAATTGGAGGTAAGACAAATGTCCATTGTTAGCACTCCTATTCAATGTTATACTAGAGGTGGTAAGAAAAAGAAAAAGAAAAAAAATCTAGTACATCTTTTTCAAAAATAAAGACAATATATTCTGAAAGGTAAGTACAATAATTGCCTTCAATGTTAATATCTGAAAATATAAAATACAACATAACAAATAAGTTTAACTATTTCTTAAATATAATTTCAATTCAATTAAAAATGGTATTTGAAAAACGAACATTGCAACTTTGGTAAGGGGAAGGGGAGGAGATGGGAAGGAATGGGAAGGGGAAAAATTGTACTCATTACCTTGCCCATGTAATTGTAACCCCTTTCTATGGTATTTTCACAATTTAAAAAAAATGTGATTAAATTTCCATGCAGCCATGGTAAGCAATGATATGCAGAATTTTAATTAACTGTCATTATAACAACACTTAAAAATGATATTTGTGTTGAAACAGCACAAAACATTAAGTTACATTTATTAAATCTGCAATGCACTGATGAAAGAAATCACAATCTTAAATAAATGAAAATGTGCATTGTGGTTGAAGATTGGTAGATTTCATTTATTCTTTCAGTTTTCCTTATCTTTGTTTGATACTTACCCTACAGTTCCAGAGCCTACAGTTTTTCTTTCCTTTTTTTTGTTTTTTGTTTTGTTCTCCAGAACATAACAGTCACTAAAAATAATATGGAAAGATTAAGTAATAGGTAATACCAGTAAAATTGTCAAAAAGAACAAGATTGAAGTAATCTCAATGCCTCATGCATCAGCTTTATGTGAAATCATAGTAATGTTTGCAGTGTTTGGGAAAGAGGAAGTGTATATATATAAAATGCTGTCACAGAATATAGTTCTTGCTTAAATGGCCAAAGGACTTCCAAGAATAGTGTGAAAATAATTTAAAGAAGAATGATAAAATTTAAACAAATTATTTCTCAAATAATTATATATCCATAGAAAATATAGCCTCTACATCTACTACTTACTGGGTAAAATACTTCAAGCAGTTTCACTCTAAACTTTAATGTAAAACAATGTAAACATAACATGTAAAAAATCATGAAGCAAAGGAAAGTTTCTTTGTGTTCATACTCTCTGTGTGTGTCCTCAAAAACAAACCAATAAAAAATATAAATTTTAACTTTAATTGATTAAAAAATAACATTTCCTCTTTGAAAGGAAATAGTACTAAAATGAAAAGGCACAGCACAAAGGAATATCTTTTACAATTACATATTTGATAAAGGATTTGTAACCAGAATATATGAAAAATGATATTATAAAAAATAATAAAAATATAACTTCCTGAATGGTATTTATATACCAGTTGGAAGAAAATAAAGATGGCTTGGAAAAATAAATACATATTTTGTCTAAGAAAAATATTTGATTTCTGTGGTAAAATAAAAACTCAAGTGTTCTTGAATCTGCTGGAAGCCAAGAATGTGTTTACTTACGAGTCATAATACAATGTGTTGACTTTGTGTGAGTTTAGGAATTTAGTGGCTGGGAATCAAAAAGTAATGGCCTTGAAAGACTGGAGAAGGTGACTGTGTCTGGATTTCAAACAACAGGAGATAAAACCAAAATGGGTTTCTAAAGGGCAGAGACCCTTTGTCATTTCCCAATTACAGGACCTTTGTCCTGCTGTAAAGTTCAAATTAAAAGCATTGGCTTCCTTAGAAGTCCTATGCTTCACATGTTTTAAAGAAGGTTGATATTCAGTTTATATGCTCAGGTAGAGATAAAAAAGGGAAAAAAAGTAGTACATGTAAGAAGAATGTAGGTTTCAAAAAACACTGGGTATTTACCAAACTGCATATTATCCAGATAAAATGTTTTAAAGATCATTTCAAATTTGAAAGCATTTTAAAGTAGTATTAAAATTTCCAAGTAGAACAACTTACTCAGACAACTATTTCGTGAAAACTATACTTTTCTTCTAACCATGTTAATGTCAAGAATATTGCTACATTGTATTTTAACTGTGCTTAATAGACAATTCATATGCCATAAATTAAGTTGCAAGCTCTTTTTAGTGTGTTTACAGTGAGCCAGCTATCAGCATATTCTAATTTTAAAACCTTTCATCACTTCCAAAAATAAGCCCTGTACCCAATGAAAGGAACTCTTTGTTACATTTTCTGTCTTAAGCATATGTTGGAATATTTGATGGTTTTAGTTCGTATAGTGAATTGAAGTCCAAAATTATAAATAAGAAATCCCTGTCATATCCTTCAAAAATATTAAGAGGTGTAATGTTCTGGGTAATGTGATAAAATGTCATACCTTCTCACTTTTGCACCCAGATCATGAATTACCCCTTTGCTTGTATATCTATTCTGTATATACTTCCTGTTCTTCAGTCACAAGAAAGCTTCTTAATTGCCTTTGGCTTCATCTCGTGCTCCAGCGCTGTGAAAGTAACCTTTGTTTAAATTCATGATGTTCCCAAGGCACATACAAAGTGGTGCTCAGATTTTTATTATATCACACTGTTGTAATTGTTCTTTTATTATAGCTTACTGTTCTATAGTTTATGTCAAACTCTATCATAAATATTTATGTATAGGAGAAAAATATGGTATATGCAGTTTCTTACTATTTATGGATTCAGGCATCCATGAAATGTCTTGGAGCACATACCCAGCGGGTAAGAAGTAACAAATATATGTTTGTGATAGAAATAAATTTTCTCACAATTACATTTTTCTTTATTTAGCAGATTACAAATGATAAGAAAGAGCTGAAAGTGGATGATAAATCAGTGTTTACAATACTAAATATAATTGCATATTCAGGAACCTATAAAAATCTATGTATGAATGTATAGGATATATCTATTTTTATTTTGCTTTATTTTAGGTAGTACCTTTCTATTGGCATTGACTGGACTGAACTACAAAACAAACAGAAAATCATGTAAAAACATTTATCTTTTTTCTCATGAATACATGGTTCACACACATTTGTATATATCCTCAAAACTACAATATGAAAAAGAAAATTATAAATTTAATTTTTAATTTTTTAAAACCAAGAACATTTTCTTTTTGAAATAATTCTTAGTCTATTGGAAAGTAAGCCATAGAGTCTGGAAATCTTGTTTTCAAATTATATAACTGAAACTTACAGTAAACATAAAGGAATAATTAACATCAAAATTATTAAAAGAAATGAGAGCGAATCAAAGCCCTTAATGTAAGCCTGAAACCTTGAAACTAGTAATGAAGAGAAAACACTAGAATTTACTGATACAGGTTGAAACTTCCTGAATTTGAGACTCAGCAAATATAGAGAATTGACAGATGTGCTTTCATCAAGCTAAAAAGCTTCTGTAAAGCAAAGTATGTAGTCACTAAAATGTAAGGCAGTATACAGAATGGGAAATCGTTGCCAGCTATACCTCTGACAAGGGTCTAATACAGAGTTTTAAAAATAACCCTCCAAAAGAATCTGTAACTTGATTAATAACTGAGTAAATGAAATGTACCAACACTTCTCTAAAGAAGTAAAACTGGCTATAAATAAAATCATCAATGTTTCTGCCAACATCATCGGCAATCCCACAGGACAATATAATTCTAACTCACATCAGCCAGATTAATCATCAAAACAACAATAAACACTGGTAGAGATTCAGAAGAGAAGAAAAGGAAATGGAAATCAGTATGGTGATTAAAATAAAACCTAAAAATTGAGTTATATATGATCCAGCAATGTCACTTTTGTATATTTATCGAAAGGAATGTAAATCAGATTATAAAAAAAATCATGCTCATTGCAACATTATTCAAAATAGACAAGCTATGGAAAAAGTCCAGATGTCCTACAAGTGTTGGATAAAGAAGGGTGATATATCTATGTATGTAACTGCATACATATATGAAAGTTTGTCTATGTGGCTGGTTTAAAATATGGAATTTGCAAAACACATGATGAAACACTTAACCAATTAACAACACTCTAACCAAAGGCATATTTAGAAGTTGAGAAATGCCATGTTTTACACAGGGTGGATGCATTATACAAAAATAACTTGTATAATGTGTGAAAATGGACTCTGGCCATTTGATGAGACTGAGTAGTTAAGAAGAAGTGGGAGGAGGGAAACCATAAAAGAGTGAATATTTGCCAGAAGCACTGTATATACAAATCTACTTGTTAAAATGCAACTCCATCAAATAACTTTATGCCAAAAAAGTAAATCACAGGGAATAAATATTTTTACATATCTGAAAATATGCAATAATGGAATCAATTTTGTACTATTAATATAAACTTATGTGGCAACAAAGCTGGCCTTGAAAAGCTAGTAAAAAATATCAGTTTTCACCATGAGGTTATTTTGAACCTCCCCAAACACAGACAGAGACAGAGACAGAGAAAGAGACAGAGAGGTCTCCTTAAGCAAATGACTTAATCTTATTTTCAGGCATCAATCTTAAATGTCACCCATTATGGAAGCTCCCTTGAGAATCTTTGTCACAATTATTTAGAATATTTGTCAAAACTCTCAATTGATTTTCTAAAACTTCTGTTTAGTACAATTAAAATTGTTGAGATGAAGAATATGTCTATCTTGTTTACCATTGAGCTTTTAATATTTAATATAACATGTTTCATTATATTTTATAAACAAGTTGTTTTATCAAAGAATGTTATATAAAATAGTAGATTTTTAAATATATGAAGCCACAATTTATTCAGATAGTTTAGATATTTTCTCCACTGAAATTGATTACATTTTATCAAAATATTCAGGGAAAATTGTTGGAATGTTTGCGATCATGTCACAGGCAACTTATTTTTATTTTTTAAAATTTAAAATCTCAGTATTTCCCTAAATCCACTACTATGATCTTATTGTACCTGGTAATTTTCAGTGAAGTAAAAGGATAGCCCTTTCTCATTATTTTACTCCATTTTACATTATTGTATCAGATTATGAATGGTAGATGAATTGATACAGAAAAAGCTTTATATCTCACAGGCCTGGATACTGTGACATTTAATGTACTGTTGCCAACATCTTATGTATTATAATATAGAAGAAGACATCACTTCAGGAGAACAAGGGCAGCAGGAAAGAGAATATATGCCAATGCTGAAATATGTAATACTCATGATTTACCCAACTCCTCCATGAATTGTAATGGAGAAACTCATAGATTTCACCAAGAACAATGCAACTGTCCCTTACTTTAAATGCTTAAACAAAATAACAATCTTACAATATACTGAAGCAATTGCATAGTGTTTATTACTTTCGTTTTGAAGCTCTCATTTTGATTTTCTTCACATTTTCATAACATGTATAAGTTTATATATGTATATATTTAATTATACACACTGTAAAATTTTAAAAAGTAACTGTTTAGATTTTTATTGTTAGCTGGGCCCTGTCATTCTAGCCTGTAATCCTAGCTACCCAGGAGGCTCAAGCCATAGGACGGGCACAAAAAAAGAAAGTAATAATAATAATAAATAATTGCCTAAATATGAAGTGGAACTCATATTGAATGGCTTTACATTATAACAAAAATATAATTTTTAAATGAACTTTCTGTAAAGAGATCAGTGTTCTCAGGAAACTTACAATGCCATTCACTGAGTAGTTTATTTTGATATGGGAGTTTTAAACTACAGAGAATTTGGGATGGCTTATTTTCACCACATCATGCATACAAGAGTCCATATGAAAATTCATACTTTTCATATTTGTGAAATAGCCTGAACTTTATTTTTTTTAATTTTATTTGATCATTGCTTTCTTGTTTTAATTGGAAACCACAAACTCATCATCAGATAATTCTATGTTTGAGTAGTGCAGTCATTAGAGCATTATTCATGAGAAAGTTTCATGCTTAAGACTGGGTTTAAGTGAGTTACTGGTGGCTCATGCCTGTAATACTAGCTACTCAGTAAGCTCAGATCTGAGTCAAGGTTCAAAGCCATCAGGCAGGAAAGTCCATGAAATTATTTTCTTCAATTAACCATTAAAATGCCAGAAGTAGAGTTGGGGCTCATGTGTTATAGTGTTAGCTTTGAGCAAAAATGTACCAGGAACAGAGTACAGTCTCTTATTTCAAGCCCTAGGACATGCAAAAATAAAGGAACAAAGAATGGGTTTAAACAGGGCATTGATGGCTCATACCTATAATCGTAGCTAGTCTGGATGCTGTGAGTCAGATGAATTTTATTCAGGCAGAAAAATAGATGACATTCCACCTCCAAAATAACCATCAAGAGTCAAAAGCCATGTTGAGTGCATGGTTTACATAGTAGAGTGCCAGCTGAGAAAGCAAGCAAGCAGACTGGGTATGAGACTCTGAATTTAAATTTGTGTACGTGTGTGAGAGTGAGTATATGTGTATTTATGGGGTATGTTTATGTGAGAGACAGAGATGGAGACACACAGACAGATCAAGGGAGAATCTCAGGAACTTGGAGGAAGTAACTTCTCAGAGGAAATGAAGAGTATTTAGGATGTCCCAACACTTCGTTCCACTGCCTTCTACAAATTTATCTTTTTTACTAATTATACTGTTTTAAATTGAGAAAATGTGTTCACTAGCAAGGACTAAGTAGTTAAATACTTTACCTCTTTCTAGCAATAAATCATTATGATTATTCTTAATAAATTATAATCAGAATGTTTTAACAAATCGGTAGTGATTGTCCTTCCTGCTTAAAAAAAGGGGGGGGGGCTGGGAAGCTGCTCACTGGTATAGCGCTTGCCTTGCATGTATGAGGCCCTGGGTTCGATTCCTCAGCACCACATAAGCAAAAAGAAAAAAGCCGGAAGTGGTGCTGTGGCTCAAGTGGTAGAGCGTCAGCTTTGAGCTGAAAAGCTGAGGAACAGTGCCCAGGCCCAGAGTTCAGATCCTACGACTGGACCCCCCCCCCCAAAAAAAAAAAAATAAATGGAGAGAACACTCTCTGAATCTACATAGAATTACACATATAGACATACATAAATACTTGATATTTTAAAAATCTAGTACAAAATTATTTGATTTAAAATCTTTAGGGGAATATAAGATCTCTTAGGCTTTTTTCCATCATTTCTAAATTTCAGATGAATATGTAAACAGTAAATTACTTAGGATATTTAGTTTGCTTTAATATTAACACTTAATAAATGTATCTGAAATGTTTTGAATAAATTATGTTTTCTATGTTAAGGCCTAATTCAAAATGAAATACATTACACAGAGGTAAGTAACAATCATTAAATGTATGCTGTTTGCTTCAACATAGTACTCTTTGAATTGCTGAAGCTGACTTCTTTTTCTCCCTCTCCCTCTCTTTCAATCTCTTACCTTCCCATTTCCCCTCATTTCTTCTTTCCTTATATCCTTTTGTTTGTTTTTGCTATGTTAGATTCCAACATGCTCAGTGGAATTTAGTGTATTCTAGTAAAAAAAATTAGACTATTGTCATGTTAAGTTCAGCAGTTTGAGGTTTATGTGATTCCATTGAAAAATCAATTTGTAGTAGATTAGAAATAGGTGAGTGGTTTCATACAATTGGGAAACTGTGGACAAAATTAGTTATGTATGAAATGTAACCACAGGACTTCATCTTTCAAAGGGCTAGTGAATTTTATACAACATAACAGCACAGTCTGTTGCTAAATTCAGCTCAAGCAAAGATGCATATACTGCATGCTTAGAGAAAAATTCCAATTATACATCTCTGTATGTGGCTTAGGTTCATCGTAACAATAGTACTTTCTAAATCCATCCCCCTTACAAACTTGAAAGTAGTTCACCTTAATGCTTTTACAGAAAATATTAAAAAAAAACTTTAGTTTAATATTGTTTATAAATATACTTTTTATATTTATGTCATTATATTATAGGTATTTTTCTGAATCACCTATTTCCAGGATATACATACAGTGTCTGTGTTAACAATTCCCAGTCTTCATTAAGATTTAAAAAAATAGCCATCAAGTAATACAACAGTGGAAGATGGCTTCTCTGGTAGTTAGTAAACAGTCTCTCTGTAATGTCCTGTAAGTATTAGGCAATCAAACATTATAATCATGATTAACTGCTAGCCAACTAGCAAATAGAGCCACAGATACATTTAAATACGGAATCCAGCACAGTACAATGTACAAAGTGAAAGCTCCCTTCTTTTTTATTAGTATATCTATTCAAATAACTTACTCTGACTGTCTAATAAAAGCATTAAGTACTTTCAAAGATACAAAACCAAGTTTTAATCATATTCATGGAACATTTGTGTATTGAAGGATCTTCATCTTAATCAATGAACACTGTGGTTTGTCTACTGAGCTAAAACAGAAAGCAGTTTTATCAGGAGCAGAAAAAAAAATAAAGGGGAAAAGTCTTAATGATTCTTTCCTGTGAATCCTGAGCCAAACCAGGACATTTGTTATTTTCAATAGAAGCATCTGAGCAGATCAATTTCAATGAAAACACTGACATAATTTTACTTCAATCACATGCCTACCTCTACAGGCAAGTATCTTGAAATGTTTTTCTAAGAATATGTGCATACAGTTGCACCATAAAGACAACTTTAGATTCTTAGCTTACATGTGGGGAAACTGACACACTAGCTGCTATATAGTAGAATCCTGAACTCATCTTGGGTGAAGAAAATATATACCAGTTGATAGCTTCCTGTAAAGAAGATAGGAACACACTAAAATGCTCAGAGTCCTATCTCAGTATTTCCAGGATATGGTCACATTAAAGAGTGCCACAGAAGTCTGAAGAAGCATTATCTGAAAAGGTAATATGAAAAATGGTTAAATTTTAGCAAAAATCCCATAGTAAAATTATTTATTAAAGGTTTTCTAAAGGATGAAAATTAAGTTATTTATACAGTCAAAGACTATGCAAAAATATATATGTATTTATAAATATATTTATACATATATGCATATATGTATATATGGGTATATGTATATACATATGAATATATTTCCCCCTGAGGACAGACAGACATAAGAATACAATTTTAATAAAAGTTATATACATAGGCCAGAAAGTACTATATATCTCTGAAAAATTCTTCCTTCGCAGGTTCATGAATTGCTTAGTTGTAGGTCATATGATCACTTAAATTATATCTAAGAGAATAATGCATTATAATTCTAAAATTTCTGCAAGACTTAGGAATTGGATGCTCACTGTATAGTTTTATATATACCATTAGTGGATAATACAAATACAAACTTTTGTAAAATTTTATTGTCAACCAGGAGGCCAAGAGTACTAAAATGAAAAGAAAAAGAAATTTGTTAGGAATGTATTGTTTTTGTTGTCTGGGTTGAGATAAACCTCAGACTTCCTTTCCTTGATCAGAAAATGGGAACACCACAGCTCAAAGGCTAAGAAAGAATGACCAGGATGGAATTCAGTCCTCTTTTACTGAAGAGATTCTTAATGGAGAATATGCTTCTATTTCATCTCCATGGAAACCAAAAAGAAGATGTCAGGTTCCTCCAAATCAAGCAATGTCCTTTGAGTGAACATTGAAAAATATTTTATCTATTTATTTCATTATAAAATGATTATACAAATTTATGAATGATGTGACATTTCCAGACATTTGAGGCAGATTTTAAGATCTGTGAAAATTGCTGAAAATTACTGGTCATTGATGAAGATGAACTATGGAGTGGAGATAGGAGAGACGGAATGGGAGAGAAGGAGGAAAAAGACACTAGCTACCTAGAGTTTCTTCTATTCCATCCTGTAATGTTTTCAGAGTGTCTGCTGAAACCCAGAACCACAACAAATCAAAGAAAGTTTCGACAAATGGGATTGCATGAAATTGCAGAGCTTCTGCATGGCAAATGTCATAGCTAGAAAGATCAATAGAAAGCCCACGAATTGGGAGAAGATCTTCACTAGCCGTACAACAGATAAGGGTCTCATATCTAAAATATACCTGGAACTCAAAAAATTAAATCCCCCCCCAAAAAATCTTCAAAGTAACAACTACCCAATAAATAAGTGGGCTAAAGACTTAAAGAGAAACTTCTCTGAAGAGGAAAGAAGGATGGCCAGTAAACACATGAAGAAATGCTCAACCTCCCTAGCCATAAAAGAAATGCAAATCAAAACAACATTGAGATACCACATCACCCCAGTTAGAATGGCTATAATCAAGAACTCTAATAACAGATGCTAGAGGGGATGTGGACAGAAGGGAATCTTACTGCATTGTTGGTGGGAGTGTAAACTTGTTTAAAGACTTTGGAAAGTAGTATAGAGGTTCCTCAAAAGACTCCCCACATAGAGCTCCCCTATGACCCAGCAATCCCACTTTTGGGCATTTACCCAAAGGATCACAAGCAAGACCAGACTAAAGTTACCAGCACAACTATGTTTATTGCAGCATTATTTATTATAGCTAAGATATGGAACCAATCCTGATGCCCCTCAGTAGATGAATGGATTTGTAAATGCAGTTTATATACACAATGGAATTCTATGCCTCTATCAGAAAGAATGACATTGCCCCATTTGTTAGGAAATGGAAAGACTTGGAAAAAATTATATTAAGTGAAGTCAGCCAGGCCCAAAAAACATAGGTCCCTTGGTTTCCCTTATTTGCAATAACTAGTATATGTCTGAGTGAAGCAGAAAAGGTCAGATAAGTTGATGTTAGGGGAATGAACCCCAAGATAAGTATTCAAATGTTTTTTTTTTCTTTCATGCAATTGTTTCTAACATATTTATAAGATGATTTCTATGTTGCTTTGTGTGTCCATTCTCCACGGTATAACCCCTGCTTTCACTGTATTTGATATTGGTATAATTTGTGGAGGGGAAGGGAAAAAAAAAATTGTTTAACTAGGGATACAGGTGGACCCATTGCAACAATGAGATGTACAAGTCGTTATGTCGAAAAACGAACTTTACAACTTTGGTGAGGGGGAGGATCAGTGGGGGGAGGTGGGGAGAGAATGGCAAGGGATGTGAAGGGTAAACAAAGGAGGAGGCTGCAATGCCTTATAAGAAATTTACTCATTATCTTGCCCATGTAATTTTAACTCTTCTTTATGGTATTCTCACAATAAAAAAAAAAAAGACACTAGTGAAAGTAAATATGCTTAATAACTAATGTATGTAAAGGTAACTGTACTGTATATCACCTCTAAAACAACAATAAAGTAAATATAAAAAATAAAAAATACTGTTTTGAAATGTTGCATTTTATTTTATTCATATCTGTGGGGCACACAGGCAGCAAAGGTGGACTGAAAAGAAGTTGAGTGGGCGGAGCCAGATTTGTTTATGTTCAGTGCATAAACAGCTCATGGAAGCTTAGTGCATGATAAGGTGTGACCTTTACAGTGATTGGTTGGTTCCATTTCCTCCCCTCCTATGCAGTCTTTTGCTTTAAAAAGGCCTTGCTGTGTGTTAATAATGGAGTTCCTGCTTGACTTGACTCCCTGCTGGGTCTGATTGTCTTCTGGGCTGAGGGAGGCTAGGGAATGGGCAAGTGGCCTCACTTACCTTTCCTCTGACCTAGTCTGTCTTTCGTGGGACAGAAGAAGACCCAAGATCTGTTGCTCAACGTGGGGCTCAAAAGGAAAATATACAGGCCAAGGCTAAGAGGTCTCTCAGGGTAAGTGAAACCTTTAGTAGGGGTAATGCTATCTCACAGAAGAAGGAGGAGGAGGCTACGTTAGGCCTAGAGTGAGTAAAGGAGGACTTGGGAAGTGAGAAGGAAAAGGAATGGGTCAAATTCGACTGAGAATGCACTGAAACATGCACAGTGGAAGTCAAAACAAGGGTGAAGGTTACCCCCTCTGACTCGGGTGCCCCTGATGGTCTTAGGCCCCCACCCTATTCCCCTAATTGTGGGGGGGGGAGATACAGCACTCTATGTGACCTGCCAGAAGGACCTGCAAGACCTGGACCCCTACCGACCTTCCAGGGAGAGGCCAAGGGCTGGGGAAGTAACATGTGCAAAGACCTACCCTGTAAAGTAAGGGCCACCTGTGAGCCTGGACCCTGGGACACAGGATCGCTTCCCCAAGTGTATCCAGGCATTTTAGCACCAGGAGCTAACAGACCCTTGGAATGGTATCCATGGGAAGCAAAGGATATTAAAGAGCTCCGCAAGGGGGTGGTGGAGGATGGAAAGAACTCTCCTTGGGCCCAGACCCAAGGACATTGCTTATCACCTGTGTGTCCCTAAGGACTGGCTGGATGTGGCCAAAGCTATCCTTACTAGTTCTCAGTTAATTAAATGGTGTGCTTTCTTTAAGGAGGAATGCAGAGTGCGGGTGGAGAATAAGCGGCAGGCTCAACCCATGATATCTATTACTTATGCCATGTTAACAGGGACAGGGGAAGGGTACTCCACTGGTGTCCAACAGGCTGCAATACCTGGCCCATACCGTGACCAGGTGAGGCAGGCAGGACTTGCTGCGTGGTACAAACTGGATGATGGGCCCACTGAGTCCCCCATAGCAGGAGTGAGACAAAAAACTGGTGAGCCTCTACCTGATTTTAGAGACCGAGTCCAACAGAGTGTTCACCGCAAGCTGCTGGCAAGGGACCTCTGAGATCAGTTTGTAAAGCTACTGGTCTGGGAAGGGATGTAGACCACTGCACAGCCTGCGCAGGATTGAGAGAGTTCCCTGAGCAGATGGGTGGTGGCCTCACAGGATGTGGGAACGCCACAGCACCTGTCCCAATCACTAGCTTTAGCTTTCCAGGCTCAGGCGTCTGCAATGACTAAGGCTATTACCCAGGCACTGGCAATCCAGGGCCGAGGAACCCCAAGACCATCAGGGAGAGGGACTTGTTTTAAATGCAGGCAGGAGGGGCACTTTAACAGAGACTGTTCACAACAATCCCCCGCCAACTGGCCTGGAGGGTCCAAATCGCCTCCTACACCCTGGCCCAGGTGCAGGAAGGGGTACCATTGGAAAAAGGATTGTTGATCCAAATTTGATGTAAATGGGAAGCCTTTAAACTAGGAGAGGGGCATCCTCCAGTCCCATTAACTCAAGGAGGAACCCCCTCTGCTGTAAGGCCCAGGCAGCCTAATGGCAGGGCGACCCAGGCCCATTGGACAGTGCCCCTGGTGGAAAGACTCTGCCCTAAAATGAGTATTTTCATAGGTGGGAAGTGGTTTCACTGCCTAATTGACACGGGGGCAGATTGAACCATACTCAGGGAGGAGGAAGTGCCCTTGGACTGGAAGCTTGCACTCCGGCCCTACCCCGGGGTAGGGGGCAATTCCCAGTACAAAGAGACAGTTGCCCTTATGAAATGGACTAGCCCAGATGGAGAGTTGGGAAAGATACGCCCTTTAGTGGCAAAGAACCTCACTGCCAATTTACTAGGGCAAGACATGCTAAGATAAATGGATGCCGTGGTCACTACAGACCATGGAGCATCCTATGATGATATCTTGAATGGAGAAGAAGCACAAAGGCTTAAACAGGATCTAGAGGGAGCTAAGGAAAAGAATTTTTTTTTGGGGGGGGTCCAGTCATGGGTCCTAAACTCTGGGCCTGGACGCTGTCCCTCAGCTCTTCAGCTCAAGGCTAGCGTTCTACCACTTGAGCTATAGTACCACTTCTGGCTTTTTGTTTTTTTTTTGCTGAGGAATCGAACCCAGGGCCTCAGGCATGCAAGGCAAGTGCTCTACCACTTAGCCACCTTCCTAGCCCCAGGAAAAGTAGTTTTTAACTTTCATAATTACAGAGAAGAACATAAGGGACCCACTCGGGTGCACCCCCAATCCTAAAGGCCACTGCCCCCAGAGTACCTCCCATTAGGTGGAAACTGGGAAGCCCTATTTGGGTGGAGCAGTGGCCATTGACCAAACCTAAACTTGTAGCCCTCCACATTCTGGAGGAGGAACAGATAAACCTTGGGCACATATGCCCTTCTATGAGTCCTTGGAACACATCCATATTTGTTGTTCAAAAAGCATCTGGGGCCTGGCATATGCTCCAAGATCTACATAAGGTAAATGAAAGGATGGAGCTAGTAGGAACGCCCCTAAGAGGCATGCCCTGGACTCCTGCTATACATTCATAATATACCTTGGTTGTGAATGATATTAAAGATTGTTTTTTTTTTCTATCCCCCTGCATCAGGATGACTACGAGAAGTTTGCCTTCTACAGCCCTTCTCTTAATTTTTCCCAGCCTGAATGGACAGTGCTGCCACAGGAAATGCCCAATAGCCTGGTCTTTTTTTTGGGGGTCCGGTCATGGGCCTGAACTCTCGGCCTGGGCGCTGTCCCTCAGCTCAAGGCAAGTGCTCTACCACTGAGCCACCTTCCCAACCCTCCGGACTTTTTCCAATACATGGCCACATTTTTAGGGCCTATGATGGGTTCAGATATCTCCCTTGCCTATGCCTAGATAGATGATATAATTCTGAGGCACCAAGACCCAGGACCCCTGGAGGGCCTTCTGGCCCAGGTTCTCGTCATATTAAAAAGGGGGGGTTTTACCATAGCCCTCAATAAAATTCAAAAGGTACCTCCTTTTAAGGTGCTTGGATCCCACCTTACCTTGACTCAGGTCAGCCCCCTGAAGCCTTTACTGGATATTCCAGCCTCTCTGAACTTAACCCAACTTCAGAGCCTTTTAGGGGAAATCAATTAGCTGTTGCCATGGGTTCCTGTCCCTAAAGATAGTCTTGTGCCCTTATTAGCCCTACTAAAAGACAGGACCCCCCCATGAAGTTATTACAATTACAGACAGCCATCGGGCAATATTTTTACAATTCCAAAAAGCCCTGGATAGTTTCCCTAAGGAGGTATGCTATTTTTGAGCCCATTTCCCTTTGGTTATTTGTGGGTGTCACATTGATTTCTGCAATTTTAACTCAAAGTGGGGAGCCATTAAAGTGGGTTCACACTCCCCTGGGGGGCACACCTCGGGTGTACCCTCAGGCAGACCAACTTGCAGATGCTATCAACAAGGGAAGGACCCAAGCCCAAAGGCATTATGGCCTTGACACTCACTCCATTGTTTTTCATTTTCGGATGGCAGGCATTGAGTGGCTCACTGGAGCCAATGCTCGTCTTGCTTTCTCCTTGGAAGGATTTCTAGGCCTAATTGACTGCCATTACGGGCCATCCAAATGGACTGTCATGTTATGGAGACTTCCCCTCAAAATGCCTTCTCTATTTTCTCCTACACCTATTCCTGGCACCTTCCATGTTTTTACTGATGGAGGTAAAGCAAGCTTTGTGTATACAGCCTTTGAGAAACAACAAAAGGCCCAGAGCCAACAAAGAATTCGACCTTGTCAAGGGTCAGCACAATATAAAGAAATGCTTGCCTTAATTATGGCCCTTCAGGACATTAAAAATTCTGATAGCCTATATATGATTAACTTGCTCCCTCATATTCCCCAGGCACATATTAAGCTGAATGAAAACCCTATTTCTCCTCTTATGGTTATCCTTAAGGGTCTATTAGAAGGGCAGGAGGCTCTATTCATATTCAACATTTGAGAGGGCATTCAAAACTTCCTGGGTTTTTATCCTTAGGCAATAAGTGGGCGGACCAGTTAGCTACTGGCCCACAAGCATTAATGTTACAAAAGGCCACCTGTTTGCATGATTTAACCCACATTAATTGGAGAGGTCTTCAACACAGATTTCCTCAGATTCCTGTAAAGGACTTCAAAAGGATAGTACATATTTGTAAAACATGCCAGCCCTTCTTAAAAGTACTCCTGTTACAACCACCAGGGGTAAATCCCAGAGGCCTTAAACCTAACATCCTCTGACAAATGAATGTTACTCATTTCCTAGCTTTTGGTAAGTTTAAATATATCTTTGTCTCTACAGATACCTACTCAGGAGCATGCTGAGCCACAGCACATACAGGAGAAAGAACTAAACATTCACAAGCACATTTTCTTCAATGCTTTGCCACCTTGGGTCTACCAGCACAAGTTAAAACCGATAATGGACCCTGTTTTGTTAGTAAAGCAATGTCAGAGTTTTTTGACAAATGGCATATTAATCATACTAGAGGAATTCCCTATAATCCCCAAGGCCAAGCAATTATAAAAAGAAATCACCAATGTCTTAAGGAGCAATTATTAAAACAAAAAGGGGGAGTTAGTCCCCATATACAGTTACAGATAACTGTTTACCGTTAATATTTTAAATTTTTCAAAAGGGGCAACTGAATCCAGATTTCAGAAGCACTGGGGACAACTAAACCCTAAGCCCCAAGTGAAAGTCAGGTGGAAGGACCCCCTGACACAACAATGGACAAACAATGGAGAGGACCTGACCCCCTAGTTACCATAGCCAGGGGATTTGGATGCATTTTTCCCATAGAGGAGACAGCCCCCATTTGGATCCTGTCCAGGAACCTTAAGTTTTTACCCATTTCCTCTATACAGGAGGATGCCCAAGGATAAACTAACCAACAAGAAAAGAAAACGGCTATGGTGGCTGAGGCTTGTCTTTAAAGGAGGGAAAGCTAAACAGATAATTACTAACCATCCCCAAGGGCAACCAGCCCTTGAGAAGCTCTTATGTTCTTTAACAATTGCAGATGGTGATTCTCCAGCTGATGGCTGCCCTGACCCTCCCAGTCCTGGCAATGGCTACAGAATCCACATCAACCTCAACAAGTGACCTGGGCAGTGATCAGCACTGGCAATGCAAAAATCATCAACAGCACCACAAGATAAGCTGTCCCTTAGACCTTGTGGCCTGACCTTCATTTTGATCACCACCCTATGTCATTATGTATGGACTGTTTAATATTTCTGTAGGAGCTAATTATTTTAATGTTACCTGCTCTAATTGTTATTTTACTAATTGCTTGTACAACCAACTTTTCTTATGCTTTCTGTCTAAAACCTGCTCTAGAACAAGCCCCACCTCTGGACTCTGAAGTGGCAAAGACTACTATCCCATCCCTGACTCTTGGCCTGGGAATGCTTTTGATGATGGTTTTTCTATGCCTTCCTTGCATTATATGTGCACTGCACATATAGCCAGCCAGTTACATAAGATCAAGCTCCAAGTGAATAAATTTCCCCCGAGAGGAACCGCAGCCATGGTAAGTGGAGGGTGCCAGTCTGACCAACCTAAGACAGGGCCTTCAGCTTCACTCTGAAGAAGTTCCCAATGACAGACAAGGCAGACAAGGTGATCCACCCAACCTAAGATAGGAGGGTTCCCTTCTTTAAACAAAGACGGGGTGTTGGGAGCCAACAGTAAAGCTCAAAGGTCATCTTGACCCCTGTGCTTGCTTGAAGGCACGTAAAAGGAACTGGCTTACTTGAAAGACACCAGGTGCCCAGGATTGCTTTGCTATGTCAGCAGAGTTTTCAAAAAAAATTTCCTTGTTTTTCAGGACTATAGTAGAACAGCCTGAGTGTAAGGGCCCACGAGGATGCACCGTGCTTCATGTGTGGAACTCCCAACACCCAGGCTGCTCCCATGTTCTGAAGATGATGAAACACTGACTTTTACATATGTCCCGGAATTAATCAAACTGCTTTGGACATTTCTAACTGTGGTGGGGCTGATGTTTATTACTGTACTATGTGGGGATGTGAGGTAACTGGGACCGGCTCTTGGATCATGCACAAGGGCCCTCCCTATTCTTGTCTGGACAATCTTGGCCCCCAGACTTGCCTCAAACCCCCTGCTTGGCCAATGCTATTCTTACCAATGTAATCCTATTAAAATAACCTTTACAGAGGAGGGGAAAAGAATAACTAACTGGGAGGTGGATCTGCCATTAAAACAAAAAGGGGGAAATCTGTTGGGCACATAGGTAGCAAAGATGGCCCTGAGAGGAAGCTGAGTGGGCAGAGCCGGATTTGTTTACGTTCAGTGCATAAACAGCTCATGGAAGCTTAGGTACATGATAAGGTGTGACCTTTACAGTGACTGGTTGGTTCCATTTCCTCCCCTCCCAGGCAGTCTTTTGCTTTAAAAAGGGCTTGCTTTGTGTTAATAAATGAGTTCCTGCTTGACTTGACTCCCTGCTGGGTCTGATTGTCTCCTGGGCTAAAGGAAGCTGGGGAATGGGCAAGCAGCCACACTTACCTTTCCTCAGACCTCCTCAAGTCTTTTGTGGAACTGACAAAGACCTGACACATATCCATTGTATATTATTTATAAATGACATGGTTTAAATCAAATATTTAATGTATCTATTTCATACTTTAGAGCACATGAAGATAGAAATACCTCGAAGAACCTCCAAGCTATATACATCCATTGGAATATATATGTATATGTGTGTTTGTGTGTGTGTGTGTGTGTGTGTATACATAAGTGTATATATATGTATGTATATATATATATATATATATATATATATCTGTGAAATACTCGAAGATGGACAACTATCATTGTATATGTACACATATGTATCTATATATGTATAGACATGAATATGTAATATACAAACATAGATATATACCTATAATTATACATATGTGTGTGTGTGTGTGTGTGTGTGTATAGGTATATAGGTATTTTTTTTTTTGCTGGAAGAAGTAAATGAGGTATTGCAATTGACAATCATTTCAAAAAGTAGCTGCTTCCTATTTAATGCTCACTAAGCCCCAAATACATTTACTAATTATTCTTATAATGCCAAAGTAAAAGAAATAAATATAAGCTAATGGAAATAATTAAAGCATGAATTATATTTACCAAATCTGTGGGTCTGGAATATTATTGTTTGGTTGATCAGTAGATACAACCTCATTGTTTGAGAAAACATGATGAGTACCACAAGATGAATCTGAAAAGAAAATAGGAACGCATATTGCAGATATTGATTTTGTTCATAATCTTGCTATAATAATTTACTAATAGTTAATAATTGACCCAAAACTTGTAAATGGTCCCAATTTGAGTTGCCTGCACTTATGTGTGTGTGTGAGTACAAGTGTACTTGTGCATTTGTGCATGGGTTATATCATCTAACTCATTCTGATATGCAGCTCTTGGTAAAGCCTTGGAAAACTAAAAATACATTTATCTAAATGAATAATTTGGATGTAATGTGATGAATATAAAGCCATAGGAAAGAGAAAATTCAGTAATGATTTCAGTAATTGAGTAAATTGTAATTTCCTGAATATTTACCCCAACTTTTTTCAGTATATTGTTCCAAAATTTCTTATAATGCTAGAGTACTGAGTAATCCCTGAATGCCAAGATGACATGCTTTACATCTGTGATTCTCAGCATGGATTTCCTTGATTGATGCTGTGCAGTCCCAGGAGGAATATTTTCAAGTTTAAAAATACTTCATAATATTTAATACATATTCTATGAAACTGGAAAAATAGAAGGCATGGATGGGGCTGAGAGTCATGGAGGAGAACATAAAAGTGATGGCATTGATCAAGGTGTATTACACTATAAATTGATATGTTGCATTGAAACCCCTTTGTACAACTACTTGGAAAAATAATAGAAGTACAGTATAAATAAGAAGTTCTCTCCTTGACTTGGAACACAAAACTCATAATTTTCCTCGCAATTCTTTTGTAAGTGACATCATTTTGGTATTGTGCAGAAATTCCATATT
Source organism: Dipodomys spectabilis (assembly GCF_019054845.1). Lineage (NCBI taxonomy): Eukaryota > Metazoa > Chordata > Mammalia > Rodentia > Heteromyidae > Dipodomys > Dipodomys spectabilis. Next base: position 5,884,980 of record NW_024870696.1, on the reverse strand, counting down.
TGTTTCTCTTTTCTCTGAATGTCTTGTAAAAAAAATTATCATTGCTATTGCCTTGTTTTCAAGGTATTAGAATAACATAAAAAAGGAAAGAAGATATTTTTACATAGTGAAAAAGACCAAAATATGAATTTCTAGTGTAATACAGAAAAGTTTCCTTCTGGGGTATTCTACATTTCCTGTTGCCACTTATGAATGATGTGGGCACCTTGAGGTCATAATTGTTCTATTGAACACATGTACATGTTACATACCTCAGTTTGTTTTGTTCCATGGGTCTGTGATAAATAGAACACACAAGTTCTTATATTCTGGCAACTGCTATCTCTTTGAATAATCAGCCACCTCTTGTCTCTCATTGAAGAGCATCATAGGTTCTACAGCATCCACCTCCCAGTGCTATGCCAATGTATTTGCTTGCAAAGTAAAAGCTTTTGCTCTTCTCAGTCCTTGCAATTAACAAATTGAAATTGTCAAAGATAGACGTATTCTTCCTACAAAATTCATCCATTTAATAATTGTGTTTTATTACTGTTTGGGTTTCATTAGAAACAATTCATGAATTTTTGATTATGTATTGGACTGTACATAATTAACCCTAATATCTGGCATAATACCTGAAAGCCACATTTCTAACTCCTGAAGCATCACATTTGAAATGCTGCAAGCAATAGACTCATTTCAGTATCACTTAATGTGTTTTATATAATCTACCTATGTTGAATTTAGGTGTTTCTGAGTATCAGTCTGGTTAGTACCCTCAGGAAATACCTGGGTAAAATATGTTATTAAATAGTGTTCATTCCAGTGACAACCAGAGGATTATCCTGGATCATAAATTTATTTTGGAGATTTCTCTCTATAATATACACTTTACAGTATGAAAATTGTCTCCTGTGAGGCACTTGCATCCATTTTTATGCCTGTTTTATGCTGTTGTTTTTCACTGGAATTACAAAAACTACCTGTATGACAACTAGATGGAGTGTACTCTAGCTTCTATGATATGCTACAAGGTACACAGTTGCTAACACATTCACCAATGGAAACATCCTGTGAGAAATGGTCATAACTTTCACAAAGAAAATCAAGAGCAGGAAGAAAAAATTAATGGGCCTTTGAATTAAACAGAAATATAATTTTTGGCTGTTTTTCTATGACATGGAAAATCAGATGCTATTTCTGGCATTTTAAAACTTGTGTTTATCAAAGCAAAACACAACAAGTATGTTAGAGAAAATAAAATAGATGTCACTGTTAAATAGTGAAATTATTTGTAAAAATGTAACTAAAATGCATTTTATTTTGATTTCCCTAAAATTCTGCCTTGCATCATAAATGAAGCCCAGAATGCAGGCATAATTTGCTTGTCAGTATGATTCACTGAAATTATACAAATAAATTATCCACAATTCAGTTTAAACAGCTCTACTTGCCCCCAAAAGAATTTTAATGTGTTACAGCCAATCATGAAAAAGGTCATATTTTCCTATGTTTTGATTTATGAACTGTGTTGTTACTGTAGTCAACCAGGTTTCTTCCATTTCCAGTTTCATATTTTCTTTTGTTGTTGCTGATGTTTATATTTTTGCATAAAATAATGACTTAATTTTTCTTAATTGATTTAGTTTTGCTTCTAACAGTTATTTCATTATTATCATCACAATAATGATAATAAATGACAAGAAATATTTGGGTAATTTTACTATCTGAAAAATTTATCTTCAAAATTTTGGCTTAAAGTAAAATTACTGAAAAAATGTAATATTCTACTTTTCCAGCTATGCAAATTCTGTGAATTATGCACATACATACTGTAGCAATGATTATAGATAAACAGATAACTTTTGGAGTGGAATATTCAATATGTTTTTGAAAGGTTAATTTATTTAAAAACATTTTGTCCTCAAAACACAGATAAAAGAATGAAACCAAAGGAAGAAGTCTGCTGAGCAACTGTGGCTCCTGCCTACAATCCTAGCTACTCACACTCTTATCACCAAAAACTACTGAGAAAAAGTGGTACTGTGGCTCAAGTAGCAGAGCAGTAGCCTTCACCACAGAGAAGCTCAGGGATAGAGTCCAAGCCCTGAGTTCAAGCTTCAGGACTGGCAAACTAGAAGAAAGGGGAGGGGGTGATATTAAAAAGATTGATATGTAAATATAAGTACTCACTAATAATACATAACCATGAGGCAAATGTTTCAATTAATCTATGTGCAAAAGATATGGGAGTACACCTGGATTAGTAAGATATAGAAATGACAAGTATATGAATGAACCCTTAATGTTGCATGCCATTAGAGAGAGAAATAAAAAAGAAAACTATGGAGTAGGAAAAGGGATAGATATGCAAGCAAAGTATGGAGACTGTCGGATTGTTCAACTATTTTCTATGAGTCTGTGATATATGATACTTGCCATTGACCACACATCAAACAATATAAGATGTATGATACAAAAAGAATCACCAACATGAAATTTGAGCTTTTCTTAATATATCGATTTGGGTCTTACAATTGTAAGAAATATACAAACTAAAAGGGGTTAATGCTTCATGTATAGGTAACAGCATCTTTGCACCTTGGAATTTCAATGCTCTCTTGTGCTTTTTAAACTCCAAATAATCTTTATGAAGGGCTTACCAGTTGGGGCTACCCGTACTCAAGGGAGAAAATATTTACAACATGCACACTAAGGAGACATTTTGATTTCTGCTTTATGTGTTTTTGCCATATCTTTTTAATCTTTCAAAAGATCTTTATTAACACAATTGAGTTGTTGAAGGAGAGCATTTATTGTAACATTTCCATATGTGCATATTATGTATCCCAATCAAGCTCACTCCCCACATCTCTCCCTCTATACCACTTCTTTGTTTCTTCTATTTTTTTTTCATTTTTTGTTGTACCAGTCTTGTAGCTTCAATTCACAGCCTGGACACTTTGAGCATGATAGCACTAGACCACTTGAGCCATAGTCCCTTTTCCAGCCTCTTTGGTGGTTCATTGGAGATAAGAGTCTCATGGACATCTCTGCCTGAAGTGGATTTGAACCTCAGTCTTCTGATCTCAGCCTTCTGAGTAGCTAGGATTACAACATGTGTGAGCCACTGTCACCCTGCCAATTTCCTACTTAAAACAATAGGTTTCAAGCATCTCGAGGAATGCGGAACATGATGGTCACTATCAACCTACAGTGCAAAAAAACAATGATTTGCCACAGCACTTCTGGACAGCTCCCAACCAGTACCAGGATAAGTGAGTACCCCACAGGAAATGCCCCCCACCTCCCTCCCTCTGCCACTGGAGACCAGCACTGGTGGTAACCCGCCAGAACTTGACTTGGACCCCCCCATACCACTGGGCTACAGGAACTGTGGAAGCTGAGATCTGTGCAAGTATGCCAGCAACCAGTGGGCACACCCAGCTCACAAGGCTTGATCAAGAGCACCCCTGGGAGGGAACGTGAGCATTCTAGGCTACTGGTCCTTGACTAAAGGTGGGAACTGCCTAGGATATCCAGTAGGCAGTTGAAGGAACCCTACCTGTGTCCCAGGCAGGAACTCAAGCTATTTAACTGCTTGTCTCTGAATGGTCAGGATCTGAGTGCACACCCCAGCAGAGGGTGGAGTAGGTCTGCTCACCAAAACCTAACAAGAGTAAGCCCTACATGAGTCAGACCAGCAGCTGGGAATGCACATCTCTGACCAGGTACTCTCAACCAGCCCAGTGATGAGAACCAGCTACATCAATTGACCCAGGAACAAATCCGGAACCAATCAAAGATAGCCACCTAGTGACCAAAACAGATTCTGGAATTGGTTTTCAATAATCCCTGAACCCACATGTGAAAAATACAGCGAAAAATTACAAGATTCATCAATGGCCAAGATAGTAAATCAGACTCAAAGGCAAGCAACCACATAGGGGAGAACGCCAGTGGGAGCAAAAAAAAAAAAAAGAAATGGAAGACAAATGCTACATCCAAGAGATGATAGAGGCAATGACTCAAGAATTAAAGCAAGCCTGGTGCTGGTGGCTCACGCCTGTAATCCTAGCTATTCAGGAGGCTGAGATATAAGGATCGTGGTTCAGAGCCAGCCCAGACAGGAAAGTCTGTGAGACTATCTCCAAGACACCATTAGAAAACCAAAAGTGGTACTATTTGGCTCAAAGAGGAGAGAGCTTGCTTGAGCTGAAGAGCTAAGGGATAGTGCCCAAGCCCAGAGTTCAAGTCCCACGACTGATTAAAAAAAAATTAAAGCAAGAAATAGTTCAGAAATTTAAAGAACAAAGGAACAAGCTATCCAAAGAGATCTAGGCCTTCAAACAAGAAATGCACTCAAAAATAGAGGCAGTACACACTTTACTAAAAGATAAATTAATACTCTAAGAAATGACATAGAAATTATAAATGGTTCAATTTTTTCCATGCAAAATTCAATTTCCTCCATGCAAACCACAATGGAAGCCACAGTGAATAGAGTGAATGAAATGGAAAATAAAATATCAGATACTGAAGACAAAATGAATGCATCAGAAAAAAGTTACAGATATGGAAAAAAACACTCAAAATATGCCAAAGGAAAGCCCAAGAACAACCATACTGTGCCAAGAAAATTAGCCTTCAGATAATTGGAGTGGACGAAGGGGAGGAATACCAGAATAAAGAAATACAACACATATTCAGTAAGATCATCACCAAAAATTTCCCCAGTCTCAGAGAACATCTTAGCTACATAACAGAGGCTTACAGAGCTTCTAACAAGCAAGATCCCAGGGGGAACACTGCTAGGCGCATTATAGTAAAAATGCTAGATTTTATCCATAAAGAAACAATCTTTCATGAAGCAAAAGCAAAGAAGGAGCTATACTACAATGGGAAAAAAATTAGGATCAATGAAGATCTCTCCAAACACACATTGAATGCAAGAAAGGTCTGGGAAAGTACCATCTGAGCCCTGAGAACCAATAACTGCCAGCCCAGATGGGTATCAATTACATTTGGTGGAGAAAATAGCAAAGAAAAACTAAATGAATTCATAAAAAACAAGCCAGCATTACAAAGAATATTAAGAAGAGGACCACAATCTGAAGAAAACAATCAAGATCAGGGATCCATACCAGATAGATATCATTAGGAGACCAACTTAATAAACACAGGAGGAAAGGAAAGAAGAAAAACTTATGAAAGTAGGAAAATGACAGTAAACACAATATGCCTCTCTATGATAACAAAAAACATTAATGGACTCCATTTACCAATCAAAAGAAAAAGAACGGCAGATTAGATCAGAAAACAAGATCTATCAATTTTCTGTCTTCAAGAGGCCCACCTCAGAACTAAAGATAAAAGCAAACTCTGAGTGAAAGGATGGAGGAAGGTCTACCATGCAAATGTCCCCAGCAAGAAGGCAGGAGTTGCCATCCTAATATCTGATAACATAAACTTTACATTAAAATCATTATGAAAAGACAAAGAAGGTCACTACATATTAATACAAGGAAAAATCCAAGAAGTGGATTTCACCATTTTCAATCTATATGCCCCAAACATTAGTACACCCAATTATGTTAAGCAAATACTCTCAGATTTACAGGAAAAGAAGGGTCCAAATACAATAATACTAGGAGACTTTAATAATCTACTCTCACCAAAGGACAAGTCTAACAACCAAAGAATTGGCAAAGATGTCTCCAAATTATATGATGCCATATCTCCAGCGGACATAACTGACATGTACCGAGTGTTTCACCCAACAGTATCCCAGTGCACATTCTTCTCATCAGCCCATGGGACTTTTTCTAAAATAGATGATATCTTAGTTCATATAAGGAATTTAAGCAAATACAACAGGATCAACATAATCCCCTGTATTCTATATGACCATAGTGGAACCAAACTAGTTCTCAATAACAAGGCATAGAGTAGAAAAAAAATCAAACACAAAGAAATTAAACAGCAACTACTGAGCAACATCTGGATTACAGAATAATTCAAAGAAGAAATGAAAAAGTTCCTACAATTCAATGAAAATGAAGACACATCACAAAGAAACCTATAGGACCCGGCAAAAGCAGTCCTGAGGGGCAAATTTATTGCTCTCAGTGCGCACTTCAAGTAGCAGACACAGACCAAGGAACCAATCTCATGATGCAACTAAAACTGCTAGAGAAACAAGTAAAACAAGTAAAAGTTGAATCTAAAGTTGCTAGATGGAGCGAGATAACCAAAATAAGAGTGGAAATTAACGAGATAGAGACTAAGAAAACTATATATAAAAAAAGGCCAATATTATATGTAATAGGGAAAAACTACAACCAATTCCCCTAAAAACAGGAACAAGGCAAGGATGCCCACTGTCTCCACTCCTCTTCAATATAGTTCTGAAATCCTTAGCCAGAGCAATAATTCAAGAAAAAGACATTAAAGGGATCTGCATAGGGGAGAAAGAAGTTAAAACTCTTTATGCAAATGACATGATTTTGTATCTTAACGATCCCAAAAGCTCCATCCCCGAACACTTAGAGCTTATAAACCACTTTGTCAAAGTATCAGGATACAAAGTTAACCCACAAAAATCATTCTTCTTTCTGTACATCAACAATGTTCAAGCAGAAAGGAAAATCAAGGAAACAACCCCATTCACAATAACCTCAAAAAAATAAAGTATCTAGGAATTAACCTAACCAAAGATATAAAGGATCTATTTCATTAAAACTATAAAAGCCTAAAAAAGTAATCATAGAAGATACCAGGAAATGGAAAGACCAACCATGTTTCTGGATAGGCAGAATTAATATAGTGAAAATGGCCATACTGTCAAAATTGATATACACGTTCAATTCCATTCCCAATAAAATCTCAATGAAATAGAGAAAACAGTCCAAAAATTCATATGGAACAGCAAAAGACTTAGAATACACAAAGCAATTCTAGACCAAAGAAAATGCAGGAGGGATCACGTTACCGGATTTCAAGCTCTACTATAGAGCCATAATAAAATGATAGCTTGGTGCAGGCACAAAAAGTGACCTGAAGACCAATGGAACAGATTTGAGGACCCAGAAATAAAACCACATACATATAGTCAGTTGATATTTGATAAAGGAGCCAAAGACATACTGTGGAAGAATCATAGCCTCTTCAACTACTGGTGCTGGTAAAACTGGCCGGCCAGAAAACTAAAAGTTGATCCTAGCCTGTCACCATGCGCTAACATCAACTCAAAATGAACTAAAGACCTTAACATCAAATCTGATATTCTGAAACTACTGCAGGACGGAGTAGGAAAGACATTTGAACTTAAAAGTACAGGTAGGAACTTCCTGAACCGAGTCCCAGGATCACAACAAATTGGAGAAACTAGATAAATGGGACCACCTTAAAATAAAAAGTTTCTGCACCGATAAAGAAATAGCAACCAAACTAGAAAAAAAAAAAAAACAACTAATTGGGGAAAAAAATTTACCAACAGTACATCAGACAAGGGTCTAATATCTATTACATACAGGGAAATTAAGAAACTAACCTCTCACAAATCTAACAAACCAATCATGAAGTGGGCAAGGGAGCTAAAGAGAGACTTCTCAGAAGAAGAGATAAAAATGGCAAAGAAACATATGAGGAAATATTCATCATCATTGGCTGTAAAGGAAATGCAAACAAAAACAACACTTAACCCCAGTCACAATGGTCGACATACTAAATTCAACCAACAACAAATGCTGGAGGGGATGAGGAGAAAGAGGAACCCTACTGCATTGCTGGTGGGAATGTATGCTAATACAACCACTTTGGAAAGCAGTCTGGATGTACCTTAGAAAGCGAAATATAGACCTCCCCTATGACCCAGCCATACCACTACTAGGCATCTACCCTAAACAATAAGAGCCAGTATACAAGGACACATGCACCTCCATGTTTACTGCAGCACTGTTCACAATAGCCAAGATATGGAAACAACACAGATGCCCCATTACAGATGAGTGGATCCAAAAATTATGGTACCTATATACAATGGAATATTATGTAGCCATTAGGAAGGACAAAATAATGGCATTTGCAGTAAGTGGATGGAACTAGAATGAATTATTTTGAGCGAGGTAAACCTAGAACAAAGGGACAAATGGCATATATATACATATATATATATACATATATATATATATATACATACATACATACATACATACATATGCACATAATGGAGTGAAGCCAGGAGGAGGGCACAGAATAAGTGGGAAATGGAACAACATACAACAAAGGGGCCTATCAGCTTCACTGGACATAGAAGAAAAAGAGGAAAGCAACCCAAAGACAGCAACGGGAAGGGAAGAATGAGAGGGAAAGATGGAACAGCTTACACTACGCAAAAGGAAAGACATGTACACATCACCTGATGTGGAAGAAATAATTGTATTGTCAAAGTTCATAGAATTCACAAACTTTATAGACTATGATAATGCAATTTGCCTTGTGAAAGTTAAAATGTGTTTGTGACTTTAAGTATCACTCTTCCACAATACTGTGAAATATGTGAAATTTATGTAATCACCTAATTGCGATTAAAAAAAAAAAAGCAAAGAAAAGTGAGAGAAAGGATGGGTTAGGAGCGATGGGTGACAATGTTGTCGGACACCTTGTCTTCATTGTCTGTTTTGCAGAATGGGAACGTCTTTGTACAACTACTTAACGATAATAATGAAACATGTTAAAAATAATATATTTCAAGATCTGTCAATGAGTGCTTTGATGTGTTCATGACTAGGCATGTAAGGTAGAATTAAATACATGTAATTTGTAAGAGAGAAGAAGTAAAAATCCTGGGGATCAAAGAAAACAACAACAATAGGCTTCATTTTTAGACTTTTCCATCTGCATATAACACATAATATACTGCATCTATATTCACCCTCATTCACCTCCACCATTTGCCTCATCCTCACTCCACTTTTACATTTGTATCACTCAATTCTTTCATGTATATCAATTGTAGCATGAGCTTGCTTTACTAATAGATTTTGCTGATTTACCATATATATATTATATACATATATATATATATATATTCCTAATTGAAATTCTTCAATTGTGACCTGAAGTTGTCTCTTAAAACAAATGTTTCCCTCCATATATATATATATATATATATATATATATATATATATATATATATATATATATATATGTATATCCTTATACATGAGAAGTATAGGTTTTTATCATGTTTGACCCTTTTTCTTCATTTTACTGATCTTAGGGCTTGAAGTTAGGGCTCTTCTCTGACCCTGAACTTTTTTTTTTTACCATAGACACTAATGCTCTAACACTTGAGCCACAGCTCTCCACTCCTAGCTTTGGGTGGTTGATTGGAGAGAGTCCCACATACTTTCTTGCCAGGGTTTCCTTAAACCTCCAACGTAAGATCTCAGCCTCCTAAATAGGATTACAACTATGAGTTATTGGCACTCAGATGATTTCATTCTTTTTAAAGTGAATAGTCATTTAGTTTAATACTTAAAAATTTTGTATGGACAGATGTAGTGGCACACACCTGAAATCCCTGCACTTATGAGATTGAAGCAAAAGGCGGAATGATTGTTTCAAAAAAATAAGCAGAAACAGAAACAAAGACTAAAACAGTGATCTATGTATTATATATACATATATACTTAACATATTTTTCTATCTGATAATTTTCCTAATAGTACTCTAAATTAATTGCTGTGAACTATTATTTTCATAATAAAATAGTTATTCTACTAAGATAGCAAGTTTTTCAGTACCTTCTTTTTCATTATTCTTCCATACTTCCAATAAATTATTTTAGTATTTATGACTAATTTTTGAGTATTTTGTTTCCAAATGTGTGTGCTTCATATGTGTTTTTACAAGTACTTTCACATTTAAAAAATAAGTACATTCTGAATTAAATAAATTAAATAATTAAATAAATGAAAACCAATTTCTCTGGTGAATGATACCATGATATAATTCTGAAATAATTAGAAAATTTTTTGAATTAATATTTGCATACTTTTTCATTCCATTTTTTCATCACTTCATCCTTGTTTTAATTTGGATGTAAGTCTCGAATTGATCTCACCACATAACCACACATTTAAGGCATTTGAACATTGTAACTTAATATATTTACACATAAATTTTGTATAATCAAATATATTTTTAATGTTTTGTCACATTTACTGTGCTGTATTTTATTCTTTATCATTTTATTGTTTCCAAGTGCAGTAATATTTTTTTGTTTGATGGGTTTGTTTGGACAATTCAACATACATTAAATCCTTATACATTATTTTGACCTTTTAATGAATATATAATTTGATAAATTTGTGCTTTGATCAGTGACCATAAACACCTACCCAGTCACACAAGATGGTATTTTTTATCACTACACATAACTTCTCCAAATGGCCTATTTTATGATTTAATTATTTTTAGGCTACAACTTAGCAATTTTACTACCATTAATTTGGAAAAATCAATCTGTGCTCAGATGTATCTTTCTCTTCATGATGATAGACTTAGTAAAGTATTTTCACTGGCAAAATCATAGTATTTTAAAAAATATTTTAATCTTTTGTCTTATTCCCTAATATTCATCAAATAAAAACATATAATCATTAAACTGCTTAATTAGAAATTAGGTAGATAAGCTCTTATTTCAATATTGTTGCAAAAACATTTTTATAAGCTCTATAATGCTGGCTTGTATTTAATTCATTTCTCATTATTATTACTAAGTAATTTACATTTTCAATCATTGCTTTATATAAAATCTATATTCCATCATTGATAATTTTTAACATTATTTTTAACATCCTTTTTTGTTTTTTTTTTTGTTTTTTGTTTTTTTTTGGTCGGTTGTGAAGCTTGAACTCAGGGCTTGGACGCTGTTCCTGAGCTCTTCAGCTCAAGGCAAGCACTCTACTGCTTGAGCCACAAAGCCACTTCTGGTTTCCTAGTGGTTTATTGGAGGTAAGAGTCTCACGTAGTTTCCTGCCTGGGGTGGCTTTGAACCGCGATCCTCAGATCTCAGCCTCCTGAGTCGCTAGAATTACAGGCGTGAGCCACTGGCTCCCAGCTTTTAACATCTTTTTTTTTGTGTGTGTTGCAGTTTGAAGATTATGTTTAATTTTAGGCTTCCTAAATTTAAATATTCATTTCCATGCTTGTGAATTCTATGTCATTTCATTGCATGCATTGCTTCTCTCTCTTTTTACCAGTTTCCTGCCTAGGACTGCATTGTGATATCTTGGGCATCTCCCTGCTGTTTGCATGCCACTTAGCTGTTTGTTTATGTGTTGCATTGTTTAACCTCCATCCAGTCCATTCTAAGTGGTTTCACCTGATTTACCCCCACTTTAATACATAATTTAACTACTCTTTATTAAAATATACTTGAAATTATAATCTTCTTCAGAATTTGCTGTTTTTTTCTAATCTCCCATGTCACTACACAATCACTTTGACTTTCAACTTTTCATGTCTTCCATATTTGATCATGCCACTAAAAACTTGTTAGTGATCATGAATTGTGCCGTTTCCAAACAGTGTTTCTGATTTTTGAATGTGAATTTATTTATTTAATAAATAATAATTTATTTATCTCAGACATAAATAATTTATTTATGTCTGAGATGTTTGGAACTTTGTTTTAAAATGTGTCCTGCAAGAGGTAACTGGTTTATTTCTCTATAAACAAGTTTGGGGTTGCTACCAATGTGAAAGTGCCTTCAGTTTCACTTTGGGGATGAGATTATCTCTATCGTGTGTCATTATGCAAAGATGTTAGTTAGCTGTTTATTTTATGTGGTGAAATATATAAACCATAGAAGGGATAGTACATTTATTTTGACTCATGGTTTCAAACGTTTCAATCTGTGTCACATGTCTCCATTGATTGTGCTGTATTTAAAGCCACCTCTTGGAAGAAGGGTGCACAGCAGAAAAGCTGCTAACTACTTGGCATCCAGCAAGCAGCGTAAGAAAAAAAAATAGAAAGGTTTGGTACACACACACACACACACACACACACACACACACACACATACACATGTGCATACACACGCAGATGCCAAGGAAGTCTTAATACAAAAACTTTGGGGACCATTTCAGATTCAAACTCTGAAGCATGGATATTAGAATTTATTTTCTTAGGCTGGGCACTGGTGGCTTAAACCTGTAATCCCAGCTACTCAGGAGGCTGAGATATAATGATAATAATTTGAAGCCAGTCCTGGGGAAAAAAGTCCCTGAGACTTTTACATCCAATTAACAACCAAAATGCCAAAAGTGGAGCTGTGGTTTATGTGAAAGAGTTTTAGATTTTAGCACAAAACCTCAGGAACAATGCTGAGGCCCTGAGTTCAAACCCAAGATATACCAAACGATAAAAACAAATAAATAATGACAATAATAATAATGATATAATTCACTTTCTAATTTCTTCCCTTAATCTAGAATCCAGTTTTAAACTTCAAATTCAAAATTGAATTAGTCTACAAAATGAATGTATCCTTCCACTTCTTTTGTCAGTTGTGGGGCTTGAACTCATGGCCTGAGCTCTGTCCATGAGCTTTCCTGCTCAGACTCCTAAGCTAGGATTATAGGGGAAAACCCACTGTGCTCAGCTCCTCTTCTTTTTGAATCTCGAATTTACTTTGGGATTTTCTAATATTTATTCCCCCTTTGTGCAGTATGTTCTCTGTTCAATTTGCAGCTTGTTAAACTTTTTAGTCTAACAATGAAAACAGAGGCAGTACGCTGAACAATGCCTTTACAGATCAATACATTGAATATCTTTTCACAACAGGTGTTTGCAAGGACAGCCTTTTAAATTTACTTTACTTTCAAAATATTTTGAAACAAAATCTATCAAGCATTTTACTTATTTTCTAGTGGCAGTGTTCTAAAAGACATTCACTTTGTGTTATAGCTAGGCTAGGATTGTGTTTCTTATTTTATTTTGTTAATGCTCAAAGCATTGTTTCATTATGCATGGCAAAAAATCAACGACAAAGCAGTATTTTAAACTGTGATTTTCTATATTATAGCAATTGGAAGAATGCTTCTCCTCATTCCTAACAAATCACAATGAAGAAAATGTACATAATAATGAAAGTTACAGAAGTTATGAAAATTATAATAATTATTATATACTATTTTCTGCATAACGTATTCAGTTAGTGTATAGCCTCTTCATTTTATATTATGTTTTTCAGTTTTAGAGCTGGTCTTATATTTGCTTTTGCAATTTTCTGATTTCCTTAATCCTACCACCATCAAAGACAAATGATTACACCTGAGACAAGCTGAAATAATGTTTAAGTGTTCACTAAACTGATTTTTATGCAATCCTTTTGTTTTCCAAAACCTTAATTTAAAATTAATTCCTGAGGACCCAGCTGAATGTTCCTTATAAGGTTAATCTTCCCAGTAATATAATTTTTAAAATATGTGTTTATGCTTATTTATGGTTTATACTTCTTGGTAGCTAAGTTTCTTTACAATGATTTTTTTTCAGTATCATATGCCCAATTTTTTGTGACTGTAACATATTTATTTGGTCTTTTAGCATAGCTAAAATGTGTATACATATGCAGTTTATTATAATGTCATTTAAATTTATCAACACCTAAGTAAAAATAGATTTAGTTTATATATATAAGTGCATTATGTCACACACACACACACACACACACACACACGCACACACATATATGCATAGGTGATCAATAGATTAAGTTTAATGGACTTTCCAAAAGTGTCAGGCTTCCAACCCCAATCCTCAGATCTCAGCCTCCTTGAGTAGCTAATGTTCCAGGTGTAAGCCACTGATGCCTGGCTGATGTCAGACATTTTTGAAAAGTTTTATTATGTGGAACCTTACAATGCATTTCCCCTCCTGGATATCAAACAAAGTAGTACATGTAATACAACATTGTAATGATATGAAATCAAAAAATGAAGCTTCCTTATATCTTTGAATTCTGAATGAAATTTCAATGAGAGTCTTTATAGAAAAGATGAATTTGATAGATTATTGATTGGTTATAAATGAAAAATATTAAAAGCAATATAAATAACATATCCTAAATTATGGAAAATGTATGTACCAGTGGTCTATACTTTTTAATTTAAATTTTTATTTGTAATACAGCAGAATGGAGAAAACAAAACCAAGTTATTTAATCACAGGAAATTATTCCATGTAATTAAAACCATATTGTAGTGCAATCTGTATACATGTATGAAATTGTGACTTTTTTGAAAAACATCAGACATTTTATATTAAATATATTTCATATATAAATATATCTCTGTATCTGTAAATAATATGATGTCAGGAAATGTACCATGTACATATGTATGTACATTTCTATGTATGTACATAGAAAATTGACACATTGTACTATATATACTAAAACTCTCCTGCTACCAGGATTTCTGCAATTGCTATATACCACAAGGTTAGCCTTGCAGAAGGAGATGAGTTTATTTCCAAGTCGATAAAGTAACAGTGCAATACTCCTATAGAGACTCAGGGAGATAGTGCCACCAAACTAGTTTAGATTTGCAACATCCAGCCTGATAAAGTGTGAATGGTGATTAGACCAATAACATGATAAATAAATTTGTGTTAAATGTTATTTGTGAACAGGAGGAAACTAAGTGAACCATGTAAGACTAAAAATGGTAGGACTGGGAAAGGCATGTGGCTTAGTGGTAGAGTGCTTGTCCGGCATGCATGCATCCCTGGGTTTGATCCCTTGGTACTATTTAAACACAAAAAATGAATAAAACTTTTAAAAAGGCAGAAGTGGTGCTGTGACTCAAGTGATAGAGCACCAGCTTTGAGCATAAAGAGGCTCAGCAACAGCATCCAGACTCTGAATTCAAGCCACAAGACCAGCAATAAATAAACAAATCAATCAATTCATTAATTAAAATGTAAAAGTGAATGGCTGATATGATCTGAAGAGAATATGATGGAAATTAAGTACAACTTGTGGGGAGGGCACTGAGGGGAAGGAAAGTGGGAGAAAAACGAGGGTGGGAATAACAATGCTTGAATACCTTATGTATGTAACTGTCACCCCTCTATACACCACCTTGACAATAAAATTAAATTTTTTAAAATGGCAGGAATTACATAGCACTAATTAAACTTGTTATATCAGATAGCAAAATTTAAAAATATTGTCTTAAAGTGTTCATAAATAAATAAAAAGGAATAAAATACAGTTTTAATAACATGCATATATATATATACACAAAAGTTAATGAACAGTATGTCAATAAGACTTTTAAAACAGAGAACAAATACAACTTTAATATTTATTCAAATGATAGAAGCTGACTTGTCATATAGAACATAAGAGGTGCATTTTTCAATAGTTTTGATCAAATTTTTATTGAAATATGTTTATAAATTCAGAATCATGTTGTAAAAGTTTGACCACGTAAGTAAGTTTCAATAGTTATATCTGCAATATTTTTATTTGTTTGTTTGGTTTTTGTTACTGGAGATTGAAGCTTGGACCTTGTACTTACCAGGCAAGTACTTTGCAAGTAGCTACATCTAGCTCCAGTTTCAGTATTTTTAAAGTCAAATTATAGCACTTTTAGTTTTGAACCGTTGCAAATATTTCTATAGTGTATGCAATGAGATGGTGTTTAGTACACTTTAGCGGTCAACATTAGATTAAAAACTTGACATTTTGAATAAGATAAGTGGAATGCTATCTGTAAGAAGCAAAGTTACTGGAAAACACAGGGATAGAATACAACCATTTTGTTTTACAATAATTTTTCCTAAATAAGTAATTTAGTATGCTTTTAGAAAGTTGCAAGAAATGGACTATAAAAAATTTAGTTGTATTTTAAACTCTCACTTGGCTCAAACAAGTCATAAAATTGAGTTTTGTAGTCCTTATCGATAACATAATAAAACTTACTCTAAGCCAAGCAGAACAAGTATATTTTATCAGACAGTTGGTGCATTTATAATCTGGAAAAGAGCAAAAGGAAGGTTAATAATAAAATGTAGAAAATCAAGAGAAAAAGCAAGGTATTTCAAACTCTAACATTTTTATTCCATTTTTTTTACTTTTCTTGAGTCTTAATCTGCTCATTTGATCCTACAGAATTTAAATGTTATTCCTTCATCAACATATGCCTTCCTATTTCATTGTTTCTAAAAGTTCTTGTACATGGGCTTAGGCAATTCTACTCAAGTCGCCCATCCTGAATCTCTGCCCTCACTTTCATTGAATAAGCATATTAGGTCAACATTATAATATAATATAAATGAGGTGCATACATTTCTTGTTGAACTTGTTTGTTACCCCCTCTCTCATTTTTCTCCTACTTCCCTGCCCCCCAATACCTCCCCCAGTTGTACAGATCATTTCCAACACATTGTCTTGTGAATATCGCTGTTGTATTACTGGTCCCCGTTTTGCCCTTTGTCTCATCATTTTGCTGTTTCCCTTCCCTTATGATTTTTTTATTATTTTATTTATTTATTTATTTATTTATGTCAGTAATGGAGGTTGAACTCTGGACCTGAGCGCAGTCCCTCAGCTCTTCAACTCAAAGCTAGCACTCAATTGAGCTACAAGGTCACTTCCAGTTTTCTGGTGGTCTATGGAACATGAGTTTCACGGACTTTCCTACTCGGGCTGCCTTTGAACCGTGATCCTCAAATCTCAGCCTCCTGAGTAGCTAGGATTAAAGGCGATTTTTGATTTTTGACAGGGGATTACACTTTGAATTCTAAAATCCATGAATGATCTAAATTGCATATAAACAAGTTTGTGTGAAGTAAGCCAGATCCCATGGTTTCCACTATTTTCAATAACTAGTACATGTGTAGGACAAGCAGAAAAGACCAAAAGCTATGTACATATGACCATGTAAGATGACAGTAAGTGAAATGAACCCCAAGACAGGGACACAACTATCCTTTATCTTTCTTGCTATTGTTTCTAACTTATTTATAATGTACCATGTGATTTTGTTATTGCTTAGTATGTTCCTCCCCCACAGTATAACACCCTGTTTTTACTGTATTTGATGTTGGTACACTGCATCTTGTCTATACACTTCTCTAGTTTGGGGAAGGGTAGGGAAAAAAAACAATATGCTTAAATAAGTATACAGGTTGGCCCACTGTAACAATGAGATGTACAAAACACTATGTTGAAAAAGAACTTTACCACTTTGGTAGCGGTATTAGGGATAAGGGGTTGGTTGTGAAGGTGGGAGGGAAGGATGGTAGGGAGAAAAAAGGAGGAGACAACAATGCTCAATAGGAAATTACTCATTACCTTGTAACTATAACCCCTCAGTACAGCATTTTTACAAAAAAAGTCCAAAAATGAAATATACTCACTACCTTACTTATGTAAATGTAAACCCTCTTGTACATCACCTTGATGATAAAGTAAAAGAAAAGAAAAGAAAAAGAAAAAGAAAAAGAATACAAATCAGAGTGAGGACGACATAGGGAGGGGAAGGATGGGTGAGAATCTTAAAAGGGGAAACAAAGATAGACATAATCTGCTGTTTCAAATGGGAGCTCCTTTGTAAAACCAGCTAAAAATAATAATAAAATTACAGGTCTTGTTATCATTTTTTAAATAATCAAGACACAACTCTATTAATTTATACACTTGAAAATCATGTTTTGGAAAATTAAAACTTAATTATCCAATAAAAGTGGCATATAGATTAATATGCCTAAGCTATAATACATAAATATCATTTGAAAAGTAAAAGATATCCAATATAGAAATAATTGTAGGCAATGTTACTGAATACATATTCAAGATGTTGCCTTTTTTAAACTAGTCTTTCTGTTTCCAGTAGTTTCAATTATTGTAAACCCAACTGAAATTTTCATAAAGAATAACAATGATATGTCTATGATATTTGATATATTCAAATATAACTATATAAATGTCTTTGTCATATATTCATACATAAATGTATAAAATAAATGCATATATAAACATGTGATATATTTGTTTCATATAATATTTGATATATAAAATTTTTATATTAGTGCTGACACTAGACATAGCACAACTATGTGAGAGTAAACTGTTAGCCATATGGAAATACATGAAAAAGAGATGAACTTTTATTTCCAACTATATGAAATAAAACTGTTAGCCATATGGAAATACATGAAAAAGAGATGAACTTTTATTTCCTAACCTACCAAACATTGGAAAAGGCACAATGAATTGCCCTAGACAGAATTTTGGAAAAGAGAGTCAATGTAATAAGAGAATATGCTAATAGAAAAGTAGTTAATCATTCTATAACACATAATACATAACAATAGTTTGCATTTTCAAAGGGCTATACTTCTATAAAATAGTTTGTTGTTATTGTTGTGGGTCATAGTTCTTGAACTCTGGGCCTGGGAGCTGTCTCTGAGCTCTTCAGCTCAAGGCTAGCACTCTACCACAATGCCACATTTTAAATTGATTGCTTACATTCTGATTAACAGTTCTTCCTTTCCCAAATCAGATAACCTTATATACAAGAAAAATGGTACCAAAAAAAAATCCCAGTAATGACAGGGGATAAACTAAAGGGAAAGAAAGAAAAGAATAACTACAAACAGTACATACTCACACCTCTTATTTCCATATCTTGTACTTTATTTTGATTAACATTATTTTATAAGGTCATATGCATTGAGCTATTGTGATCCTCTGCTAGGACTATAACCTAAACATATACTAGTTACTACAAATGAGAGAAACCTTGGAGCCTATGTTTCTTTGGGTCTGGTGTACTTCTCTTAACATGATTTTTCCAAGTCTTTCCATTTCCTTACAAATGGAGTGATACCATTCTTTCTGACAGAAGCATAGAATTCCCTTTTGATATAGATAACATCTTATTGATCTGTTCATCTAAGTGGGGGGGGGAACTGGACTGATTTCATATGTTAGCTATGGTAAATAATGCTGAATGAACATAGATGTAGTGATAGCTTTGGAATTGCCTTGTTTGTGGTCATTTGGAGTGAGATTGCTGGGTCATAGGGGAGTTCAGTGTTTATCCTTTTGAGGAACCTCCATGTTGTTTTCTAGAGTGGTTGAACAAGTTTACCGTCTAACCAACACTGTCATGCTATTGCCTTTTGGGCACATCCATGCCAGCATCTGTTATTATTAGTTTTCTTGATAATGGCCATTCTAACTGGGGTGAGGTTTCAGAATCTCAATGTTGTTTTGATTTGCATTTCTTTTATGGCCAAAGATGTTGAACTTTTCTTCATGTGTCTAAACACTCCCTCTGCAGATGCCATGATCCCGTATTTAAAAACTACATAGACTTCTTTCTCAAGTTACTTGAGCTGATGCAAAACTTTGGCAAAGTAGCAGAGTACAAAATTAGCCCACAAAATCAATAACTTCTTTGTATGCCAACAATGAGAAGAGCGAGGCTGAAATCAGGAAAGCAACTCCTTCTGATATAGCTTCAAAAGAAACCCTGGAAAATTAACCAAAGATGTTCAGGGCCTCTATAATGAAAACTTTAAAAACCTGAAAAAGGAAATAAGGAGAAATTTAAGGAAGTGAACAAAAAACCTCCCATACTCCTGGATTGGGTGGATTAAGATTGTGAAATACTGCCAAAAGTTCTCCACAAATTCAATGCAATACACATCAATATGCCACCAATGTTCTTTAATGTAATAGAAGAAGCAATCAAAATATTCATATGTAATAATACAAGGCTCCAAATAGCAAAAAATAATTTCTTATCAAGAACAACAGTGCTGGAAGAATATCAATACCAAACTTAAAACTCTATCATAAAACTGTAGTTCTTAAAAAAAAACAGCCTTGTAATGGCACATGAATGGGCCTGAGGTCCAATGGAATAGAATTGAAGACACAGGATTGAACCTACCAACCTAGGGCTACTTAATTTTGATAAAGGAAACCACAAACAGGATGGAAGAAAGCCTGGTCAACAAATGGTGTTGGCAGAATTAGCTACACATGTGCAGAAAATTGAAGTTGAATCCTTATATATCACCCTGTACCAGAATCAACTCCAAACAGATTGAAGACCTCCATGTAATATCAGATACCTTGAAAATACAGGAAGGAATAGGGAAACATTAGTGCTTTTTGGCACAGATAAAAACATTCTTAATAAAGATCCAGATAAACAAAAAACTCAAAGAAAGGGATTGCAATAGAAAGAAAGAAAGGAAGGAAGAAAGGAAAAAATAAAGGAAGGAAGGAAGGAAGGAAGGAAGGAAAAGAAAACACCTCCAATATTGAGAGCACCTATTACTGGGACCAGCCTTTGGAAAGTTCTGACCATTTCCAACAGCATCAGGAGCTAGGGACAAAATTTCTATCTAATACTTGGACAGTTCTGGGATATTCAAGACCCAATTTTAACAATCCTCAATATATGCATTTAAGACCAAATGAAAATTTGCATTTGAATCTTTATGAGTGCAAAGGGTAAACGAATCATTCACCACAAGGAATACTCTACTTTTGAGAATGGCTTTGAAAGCTGTATTTCTATAGATTCACTTCTAATTCGGAAGAAGACAAAGAAACAACAGGTGAACAGCAAGAGTGACAGCCGAGTAAGTTGAGATGAAGGGTGCCTTGATCTAACGGAGCTGCAAGAGAAACTTCTGGAAGAGATGCCAGGTGATCCTTGTTAGCCTCACTGCATTTTCTAATTTTTTAAACAGAAGAAAAGCACTTAGTCTCCAGGCTGAGTTTTAAAGCCCTATAGTGATGCTACACACAAATTTTAGCCTGAAGGAAGAGCACCGTTTCTGGAATTCCTTTTCAATTTCAAAAGCTAAAGATTTATGTTCTGTCTCTGCGATAAGTACAACGCCATCAAGAAGGACATGAGGGGGAAAATAACAGGGAGCTTCTAGAAAGAGAACACTGCTTCTACCGAGCACAGCATAGGCTAGATTTGAAAATGTCATTTGTATTTCTCTGCTTCATTTCTTTATTTTTCCATGGAAAGCAATATAGTTGATAGATGTTTTTTTAAACTCATTTTTGGTCCAGGCAAATTATTGTTCATATATACCATAATCACATTATTTAAGTTGTAATCATTGCAATTGTATGTGCTGTTGATCTGGTCAATTTGGCTACAAGTACTAGGACTCAACCCTCCACACATAGGACCATTGTAGAACTGAGGCAAGACTACACAGTCCCACCACCATTAACACACAGCTTCACATGTGATTTCCATGGCCATGTTTTCATACATCAGATGAAATGAATTCATCCCTGGTATGCTAAATGACATTTTCAGGAATAAAGGCAACCTATCTCTGAAAATTACCAGGAAGTTATGTACACCTAACGAAACATTTTTCTCTTTTGACTAGAATATGCCTCGAGGAATCTAAAAACTTTGTTAGGATTTAACATTTCTTTCCCCAAAGCAGGAAATCATTTCAAAAATCTTCCCCTCAAGGTATTTATAACCATCCAGTGGTCTCAGAGGGTAAGATATGAAACAGATAGTTCCTTAGAGGAGATACACACAATTTAATGACATAGGTGTTCTTTGTCCCTAGAATAAATGTCGTTAAGATGTTGTTATTATTTTTTGAGGGCTTGATATTTCTCACTGTGGTTATGATTATCATTCGGACTATTAAAGTACAGCCTAATTTCACTCTCTACTGAATGACATAATAACTTCTAACAAATAGCTTTCTTCACCTTGGGCCTTTTGCTTTCTTGTATCTCAAGGAAATCGGATGCCTGCAGTCTGCAACTTAGAAATTAAGAAATGAAAATTGGTGATTAACATTTGACTGTAATTTTTCAAATGTTTTGTTGATGATCATTTATCACAATAATTAAAAACTGACTATGTGCCATTGGTTATAAATATTAATACAAAGATTAAGGAAGAGTTAGAGAGGATTAGTGAATATGTAAACTTCAAAGGAATATGTATTGCAGAACTTTTAGTATTTTTAAATCAAACTTTTAGTAATAGTAAACTATTATTAAATAGGAGGTTCAAATTTAAGACTTCCATTTTTGAGAACTTTAGCATATATAATATATAGTATAAACTTTAAATATATAAGTATTATACATATAATGTAATATTTTTTTAATGGAGAGATTTTATTTAGACCACAAAGTTCATATAGCTTTATTTATTATTAGTATTCCAGTTGATCATTAAGAGGAAATAAAAGATGATCAGATCTAAGCAGACTTTAACTTCAGTGAATTTTTAAGAGAAAGTTTAGGATAAGTAGAAGATAAAATTTTAGCAGTAAGTTAACACATTTATACTTCAGAGGTTGACCTTTCTGATAATGTCTGCTTAAGCAGTATAATATCATCTTATTCTAAAAGCAGCTCATTTTAAATGTCTTCTGAAACTTCAATATATAAATTCTAAAACTTTATCCAGGAAAGAATAAAATCTTCATTAATGAATTTAGATTAATAATGAACTACCTCTCCACCATCAAATAATGATATACAAAATGTATGTTTAACTTAAACATCTTATGTTTTGAAGGAAACATCTAAAAACTTTAAAACTGAAAGGAAAGAAGATTTAAATTAAGTTTAAAGGCAATAATAATCACTGTGTAGATTCTCTTTAAGAAAAAAAATCATTTCTACTCTCAGAGTTACAGTCATTTACTTTATGGAATGCTTTCCTCTGAGAAGTTTCATTTGGAGTTTTCCATTCAATTTCACTGTTACCTCTATATTGCTCAATATCACTGTATAAAAATCCAAACTTGATTGGATTGAGAAAACTACAAATGAAACTGCCCATGTAATATGCAATGTTTACCCTTAGTTATTGATTGAATTAGCAATCCTTATCAAACTATATGCAAAATATTTTTGGTATTATAACATAAATTTTGGGGATTGTACATTAATCAAGAGGGAAAATACTTATTTTTTGCAGTCAGATGATATTTCCCTCTGCCATTTTATTTTTAATGCTTACATTATAGATACTTCTTAGGAAATAAGATGTTAAATAAGTGTACACAAGTACTGTATCGATAAAGGATGTTTCCCCATTCTTGGGCAAACATAGCTTACCTATCTAGGAAGCATATTACAGGACACAGGACCACTTAGTTGTGGTATACTTGAATTTTCATATGTAAAATATTCTGAATATGGACTCATGACCTATAAGCAACATCAGAGACATTTTTTATTGTGATTACCAAACAGAAATTATTGCTAAACCAAGTTGAACTTATATTCTTAAGAAAAAATAATATACTTATACATTAAAGAAAAAATAATAAGAGCCAAGGAAATAAGAACTAAGTGACAATATTTGACAAATTAGCAGAATATGAAAAAATAAGTTATACATAGTACAGTGGTCAGAAAATCGGAATAGTTAATACAAATTCGTATTGCTCAAAATGTGTCCCACAGAATGATGCTCATCTTCAAACTCTGTTTTCTGTACTGAGGTAAATAGAGCTTTGAGATCAGTGTTCTACCTGGGTAGAAGGTGATATATCCATATTAAACCATAAGGTTTTGTTTCTATAAGCAATAATAAGATTTGCTGATCCAAGTAGCAGTCCCTATTGGACTTGACAAGTGTGGGAGATCTTTAGATTTTGCATAGCTGAATGCAAGTTCCAGATATACAATCTTATGTTATCATACACCACAATAAAACATACATGCATGGATTCCATACCAATCAATTAAGGGGAAAACTTCCAGTATAACAACTTCCTATATAATCAGTTTCTTAGTCTAACTTTTTTTTTTTTTAAATCGATCGTGGGGTGTGAACTTGGGGCCTGGGCTCTATCTCTCAGCTCTTCAGCTCAAGGATAGCACTTTATCACTTGATGCACAGTGTCACTTTTGGTTTTCTGGTGGTTTATTTGAGCTAAGAGTCTCACGGACTTTCCTACCTGGTCTGGCTTTGAACTGCAATCCTCAGAGCTCAGCCCCCTGATTAGCTAGGATTAAAGGTATGAGCCACCAGCGCCCGGCTAGTCTAACCAATTTCTCAGGAAGATTTATTTTTTTAAAGGGGAATTTCAGGCTTTGACTTCCAGAACCACAAACAATAAAACAAATGAAATAAAATAATGTAACTGGGATATGAAAATTATTCTTGGAACTGTGGGTGGTTAGCCCGAGCAAGGGCCAGGGCTATGTCCAGTACTCTGGAAGAAGAAATTATACTTAAAAATATTTTGTGGCCAATTTGTTATTTACATGTTTTCTTACTGAAATGTAATAAGTGATTCTGCCATTCTGTAAATCCTTGAACTACCTGCCGTTTACACTTTGTTAGTTAGGTACAACCATCTGCTTTAATATTGTTGATAAACATGGAGTTATATCCTGAGAGTATGGGTGCACTGAGATCTAGGTCAGAAGATCATATCTGCCTGAGGCAAATGTTAGAATTACCACTATCCAGACATCAGGAGTTATAAGATGGGAATAAACAAATGCACATCTTATTTCATAAACTTTTATAAAGTTGACATTAGCTTACTAAGAGAAATATAGATCAATATTATTAGAAGACTTTTGTGCATGTGGGAAATTCAGTTAAAGACAATAATCTGCTGTCTTTGCAAAAACTACATAACATCTTTCATGTGCTGATGGGACTCAATATATAAACCAACATGAAAATGAATAGGTATATTCCTTTCTTGACAAAAGAGGCTAATGGAACTTACCCAGCTAAAACTTTTCACATTAAATCGAAATTATACCTCTAAATCTTAGAAGTAGTGAAAGCTAGGCATACCTCTTCTATGTTAAAACACTGCAAAAATATTGGTCAAAGCAAAAATTTATAGGATGTCATTGAAAGCATTCACTCTAACAATAAAGAAGACAGCAGGATGGTGAAATGATGGTTGGGATTTATCATAAATCACATGGCACTGTAATAATTCCACAGCAGTTAGATTCCCTCTTACCACAGTACATCTTACATCCCATCATCTGTATTTGCAGTGAATAATTGTTCTTCATAGTTATAGTTCAGTGTTGAACTTTGGAACTCATAAGAAAAATGTTTACTAACAAAAGAAGCATGAGATAAACATGTTTTAAAGCTATAGAGAAGATTAGTATTTTGATGGCATATGACTTCAAAATGGAAAGAAGTAGAAATGGATCACGGTGAATCAGTTATTGCTAGAACAAGCTAACAATTTTATCCAACAAAAATTCTCAGAAGAAAATAAGGATCTATTATTAACCCAAGCTTTAAAAATTATCAATGAATTTGCCTTCAATTATATTATATTATTTGCAGAAAGAACTTTGAAGCTGTTAAGAAAAGAAACAAAAAATATTCTCTGAATGGAGAATGTCTTCTTCACATCTCTTTATTCCAGATCATTGGTCTTTACTGGTCATCAGTTTCAGGTGGTTTCAAAGCTTCATATAAAATGAAGATAATTTTCAGAATATTCATTTTTAAAAGATTATCAGTCTTTCCTCTAGAGTGAAAGACATTCTCAGTGTATCATTATCACGGTTCAAACAATCTACTCTCAAAACCAAATTTGTGCTTGCTTTGTAGTGTAAAACATGATTTTATTGAAACTATGATCCTCTAAAATTCTGAGACGATACTTGGGGCTCATAACTATAATGCTAGCTACTCAACAGGCTAAGGTTTGAGGATCTTATTTCAGTGCCAGCCAGAATACAAAAGTCCATGAAACCTTTATGCACAATTACCCAGAAGAAAAGGCAAAAGTAGAAGAGAGGCTCAACTCGTAGACTTTCAGACCTGAGTGAACAAAGCATAGTGAGAATTGGAGGCCATGACTTCAAGTCTTAATACCCTCACCTAAAACAATAATAGCAAAAAAAAATGAGATAAAATAATTATGTGTCCTTTAAATTCAGTACCTATTGTCCTTTATAAACAAAAGAGCAGACACTTAATAAAGGCTAAGTGAATGCAGGTACAGAATTTATAATGTTTGTTTGCTGAGGGACACCAAAGCCCCATATTTTTGCCAACAGCCACTAGAAACTCAGGAATGGAATGACACAGATCCTCTCTGGAAGCCTTCAGAAGGAATTGACCCTGGTGAAATGTGAATTTTTACATTTCCACCTCAAGAAATGAGATGAGAAATTCTCAGTTTTAAGCCATCTAATTAATGGTACTTTGGTGCAGCAGTTTTATTGAAAGAATATAACCATTAAGCCAAAGGAGCATTTAGAATTGGTCTCATACTATTACCTCTTAAAAACTAATGACTATTCAGCAAACAATATGCAATGGATTATGAACTTGGCGTTAAGTTTTCTGTTTTTTAGAGTAAATAACAACAGATATTCCTGAGAAGGTACTCATCGGGAGAACAATGTCTAAATGTGTCCATGGCCAGCTAGATTAAGTAATGATGATACACTAGCTTTGACTTCATTGAGCTGAGGTATCTTACATACTTCATTATCTCTTGTAAATTCATAACTGGTGCAGTGGTAGAACACCAGGAATTCTGGAATGTAGACTTAAAAATCAAGAAACATTTTTATGGATATGACAATGGATTGTGGGTTTCTTTCTTTGTTTTTTTTAATAGCAAAATCAATCCCATGTTTTGTATTGTGAATTTTGTTTTAGTCTGAATCTAGAATGAAATACCAAATGGTTTTTACAATGGACTGAGCACTACATAATGACATGTGCATAGCTATAGGTACACACATTTTTTTTAACTTAATTCAGATTGTTAAAATATTTAATCTTAACCTATAGAAAGCTATATATCAGGCATAGTTGTTAAATCGCTGTCACTTATTTTTAAAGATGAAAGCACTAATAAAGAAAATAACTAAAGTCAAAACAGGTTCACTTATATGGCTTTTGATATTCTGGCAGGGAAAACTTTTACAATTATTGGAGTGCAAATAAAACTGGGAGTACATGAAGTCTGAAGTTCAAGAATAGCCAAAGTAAAATCAATATGACATTTCTGCAATCAAATGTATTTCATAGTATTCCTCAAGGCAACAGAGAATCTGAAATGTTTACAAAGAAAACTGAATCAGCCTAAGGGCTAATGTGTGAGTCAGTGTGTGTGTGTGTGTGTGTGTGTGTGTGAAAATAAAATTTTAGAATTGAACAAGAGACCAAAAGAAATTCCTACATAAAATAACCAAAAATAACCCACAGGAAAATAATTAGAAAAACATGTATTAATTAAAATCACTGTATTTAATGTCAATATGACATATTAATTGTGTTTTTTAAATCCTGGAATTGTTCTAATTCTCAGTTGCTTTATAGAATTTTTTTTTGTCTTGTCTAAAGTCAATCTGCTCTTGTAAGCAGTTTGTAAAGTATCTTAGGGATTAAGGTATTGCTCCTCCTTATTAAAGCTTTACTTTTCTCTTAGCAAAAATCCTATCATTTGAAAATACTTTCCAAATTACACAATCTCAGGAGAGGATAATTAAGTATTGTGGTTATCACTACATCCTCATTAAGTGACTGGAGTCAGGAACTTGGGGACAAATGAAGTTAAAATTCAACATATATCCTATAAAATTAAGACAAGTGAGGGAAGGGTGAGTTGGGAGGGATGAATGAGAATGTTGAAAGGGTGACATTGGTCACAAAGTATTTTATTCACAAACTGCTTTGTTGAATGGCAACTCCTTTGCACAGCTACTTAAAGATGACACAAATATTAAAACAAATAATAACTGGTCACTCCCTTTTTGGTTGGGGGGCAAGGGATCTGATATTCTATCTCCTTAACTAGTCAGACATCTTATTAATCATGGGCTCAACTATTTTCTGTATATATGTCTTTTCAATGTATATGGTTCATGTGTGTGCCTTTTTGCTTTGATGGCCTCCTTTGTACCCATAGTAGTACTACTACCAGATAAGCACTATGCCCACTGATTCTGAATTGTATTTGTCTTTTTTCTGATGTCTAACATTAAAATCTCCTAGGAAAACTTCAGGTAGGATCTTTGAAATCCTCAATTGCTATACCCTTTATAGTATAAGCAAGTTACTTCAGATTATATCACAAGGGATTTTTCCTGTGTTTGTTTCATAGATAAATGGAAAAAGAGTTCCTCAACTTGCAAATATCTTAGGAATACACTGAACTGTTTAAATTCTCATCTCACTGAAGACCATAAATTATTGATAATAATAGGTATTTCTAAATCATAGAAAATAATACTCATGATGATTATATTGTTACTCTAATTATCATTTATGAAAAATTTGTGAAATATTCAATATCATTACTAAAACTTTGAAGAAGAAAATGAAGCAAGAAAAAAAAATACCCACTTACCCACTAATTTTCATTCAATCTGTGAACATTTATTGAGGATTTATCATTTGATGGATATAGCTCTGCATGTTAGAAATGAAGAGTTGAATAAGCCAACTCTCTATCACAGTTACCTAGAGTTTGTGCCTAGAGTATTAGCATCCCCAAGGCCAGCTGTAAGCATCTGGGCTAACCCATGGTGCAGCGGTATATATGTAGCCTTTACACTCCCTATCATATGATGATCTTCTTACCAGAAATAAAGACTATGAAATCAGCATGGTGCTCTGAGTCTTTCATGACAAGTTAACCATCGAAGACAAATGCAAATTATTTCACTGAAAGATTCCACAGTCTTTAGGAAAAAGATAGATAGATTTATACTTCTCCCAACCGTCTGAAATATGTAATTGATCACATTTGTTCAAATTTTAAAGTCCATTTCTAAGTTTTGGAAAAGATGAAGTGTAGCCTCTAGCCATCTAAGTTTTGTTTGTTTGTTTTTCTTTCAAAAGCCCACATTTTTTTATCTGGATAACAAAAATTACTCTAGCCACATATACTTCCCCTCACAATTTATTTTCTTATGCCAATTTAAGACAACTGAAAATATGTCTGCCAGACCTTTATGTTTATTTTAAATTGAGTTTTTATAGAAGAATCAAATCAAAACTTGCACACATAAAGTAATATATTTTGCTATATGTATATGTTACAAAATGTTTTAACTACGGTTAAACATATCTATATTTATGTATCAATCAACCATATCACATTTCTTTTCCTCAATTATTTTTTCTGATTGCTGACAGCCACCATTTCACTCTACACATCTGTGATCTCAACATTTAGATTCATATTTAGGTTTGAAAACATATATTTTCTTAAATTGTATGTAAATATATAACATACATATACATATATACATATTTATTAAATGTATATTCATGTTATATTTGCTTTGGTTATGTGTATATTATTTGTACATATATTTATACATTTGTAAATGATTTTTATATTTTTATTTATCTCTACATTTTATTATGTAATCTTTAAATATTTTATCTATCATCTATTAGATCATGTATCAAATTTGTTTCTAGTGTTTCAAAATCTACCTGATTATTCTTGTTGTTGCTATCATCATCATCATCATCATCATCATCATCATCATCATTTGCAAAATTGAATATTGAGCCCAGGGATGTGTTCATCTTCACCTAATAATCTAAGTCTCAGTTACACACCTAAACAGTACCATATTAATTTTAAGTAGAATTAAGACTTTTTACAAAGACAATGTTAGTTTTTTGAAATTACTATTTCTACAAATCCAAAATAGCTTTGAAGAAAAGCATCTATAGAAAAAATTCTTAGAGTTTAAATTTTATATATGAAAATAAATTTCAAACCATAGAAAAGAAGCAGTGTCTACCAGCTCATTTTTTGGACATAAAAATTCAGTTACTGATAATTCATTAGCAATGAAGCTTTGGTTAAATGGAGCCATCCGTTGTTAATAGCCTGTGGTGCAATAAGACTCACTGTGAGCAGGTGATGATTACAGTACTTAGCACTTCTGGAGAATAAAAGTATAGTCAGTGTAATGATTCTAAAAATTACTTCATAAGTGTCACACAGTTAATTACAGTTCAAAGAATCAGCATCTGGTTGAAGTTATAGGTGTAGCTTTGAGGAAGTAGTATTACAGGAAATGCATTTAAAGAACCTTTAATTACAACATAAAATATTCTCCTCCTTGCTCTGGGTACTCTTCTGTAGAAAGCCATAACTGGTATTTACTAAAAGAACCAAAGTATAAAAACAGTTCACATTGCCTTGTCTTCAGTGCAGGAGATATAACGTTATTAGTACACCATTTAGATATCATAGTTCCCCAAAGAAGTTAAAATTGTGGGACTCAATAAATTTTTCAAGAATCAGAAAAAAATATAAATATGTAAATCTGCTAAAATAGCTGTATTTGAGTGTCTAAACATGTGTTATATATAAAATTATCAGAAAACTTATGTAAAAATATGAACAATTGAAATTTGAGGTTAGGGACTGGAGGGTGAAAATGAGGGAGAAGAAAGGAAAGGGTGACAGTGACCAAGAAGCATTGTACTTGTAACTTTATCAAATTGTTAACTTTGTACAACTATTTAATAGTGACAATAATAAAATGACCCATAAAATTTAAGAAGCATTCACTTATTATGTTGTATGAAGTGTTTACAAAGAAACTTTGTTAGGTGGTATGGAAGTTTATTTCTCTAATCCTAGCTATGAAAGGTAAAAATAGGGTTTTCCTGGTATGAGGACAAGCCAGTGGCTAGACATTTTGACCCACACCTTTCATACCAGTGACATGGAGAACCTCGATGCTGGATGTTGGTGCATATATATCACTCCAGTTATGGGGAAAGAACCATATTTGGGTGCATTGGAGCCTGTTTTGTCATCCTACACACATGGAAAAGCACAAATCAGAGGATTGAAGTGCAGGCAGCCCAAGGATAAAGCAAGAACCAATTTCAAAAATAACCAACATGAAAATAGCTGGCTGAATAGTGCCAGTGTGAACCATCTGACTAGCAAGCGTGAATTTCTGAGTGAAAACCCCAGTACTGCCAAAAGAGAAATTAGCATTGTGAAAACTATTTACATAGGATCACTCATTCACAAGGAGGTATTTTAGGTTTATTCTGAGTGCATAGGAATTATTTCACTTCTTTATCTTGAAATTAGTGTTTGTGTAAAGCAAATGAGATTAATTTTATAACATACCCATAGGTTTTCTATCACACATAATGGATCATTATATGCATCATGTAAAATTATGTGGTATTGGTATTTTCCCCTGAAATGTTAGGGTAATGAGCTTTTTGTTGTCGTTGTTGGTTGTGGGGCTTGAACTCTGGGCCTGGGTGCTGTCCCTCAGCTCTTCCACTCAACACCAGTGCTCTCTGTACCACTTGAGCCACAGCACCACTTCCGGTTTTCTGAGTGGTTTATTGGAAATAAGAGTCTCACAGATTTTCCTTGCCCAGGCTGGCTTTGAACCATGATCCTCAGATCTTAGCCTCCCGAGTAATTAGGATTACAGGCGTGAGCCACTGGTGCACAGCTAGGAATATACTTCTTAATTGTCTGATCGTCTTATGTGTGTGTGTGTGTGTGTGTGTGTACGTGTGTGTGTGTGTGTGTGTGTGAATACTCATGGCTTGGGCACTGTCCCTTAGCTTGTCTCCCTCGATGCTAACAATCTACATCTTGAGCCACCCCTCAATTTCTAGCCTTGTGCTGGTTAATTGGGGGTAAGAGTTTCAATAATTTTTCAAGTGAGTTGGCTTTGGAAGAGGATTCTCAAATCCCAGCCTCCTGGGTAATAAGATTACTGGGATGAGCTGCAGCTGATAGTGAACTCCGTGAATTATAATCACTAAAACAGGTCCTTATATCCCAGTCGTTGACAGCATAGAAACCACACTTTCCAAACTTACGATTAGTAAAGAGAAAAATTCTAATAACAATGAATAACCCATATTCTTTCTTCCTTTATCTTTCCTACCCATTAAAAATAATCCTGTATTTAATTTCAATGTGATGGAATTCAGGCTTTGTCTCATATTGCAACAATTTTTAATCACTAGGAAGTACACTTGAATAAATATTTCAGAATAATCTCTGATCAGTATACATGCAAAAAGGAAAAATCATTAAAATAGTTGTAATTAGTCATAATTATTCAATAATCATAAACCAACTACCAATTTAAAAAGACATTTATTTACAGACCAAGGCAGTGAACATTATTAGATTATGTATTACATTTAATATACATTAATAATGAATAACAATATTAGTAGCATATATGTATATTTATACATATAAACATCTATAAACATAGCTATTCATACATACAGACATATATTACATGTAAACATACCTACCTGTATCTAGACATATATATATGTGCAGATGCATAATTATGAATATGTCTCAAATATGATAACATTCATATTACAAATGGTTTGCATTGTACAGTAGTGAACATAAATAAATGTCATAATTTCAGACAGAAACATTTTAAATTTAGGAAATAAATATTACATATATTCACAGACTTGTCTTCAAATATTCTATTATTTACTTATATCATCAAATTTTAATAATTATTTAATAGCACATTAAATTATTTTGAGAATATGTATGTTGTCTTGCCTTTGGAGACACTGAAATTTGATGTGTAATAATCATGGTTAAAAGTATTTTATTTGTACATTTTTTCTTGTAAAAATGTTGTACTGAGGGGTTATAGTTACATGAGCAAGGTAATGAGTACATTTCCAATTAAGCATTGTTACCTCCTCCTTTGTTTTCCAACTACTATCCCTTCCCTCTCACTTCCACAACAACCCTCCTTCCCCCACCAAAGTTGTAAAGTTTGTTTTCAACATAGTGTTTTGTATACTGAAGACCCAGGAGGTGGCAGAGAAATGAAGACAGATTGAAGCCAACCTGGGCTACCTAGCAATTGCAGACCACCCCTCCCTACCTAATGATACTATGGCTCAAATACTGAAAACAAATAAACATAAGTGTGCTATTAGTGATATGCATGCTTAGACTAACTCAATTTTATCTAATTGCATCCCTAAAAAGTGTGTGTGTGTGTGTCTGCGTGTGTGTGTGTGTGTGTGTGTGTGTGTGTGTGTGTGTATACCTTCCTTGTGGCTTGAATTTAGGGCCTCTAAGATTTTTATTTTTTACCTCAAGGCTAGCATTGTAACAGTTGAACCATTCCACCTCCAGCCTTGTTTGTTGAGTAATCAGAGATAAGAGTATCATTGATTTTCCTGCACCAGCTGGTTTTGAAACAGGTTCCTCAGATCACAGCCTCCTAAGTAAACTATTAATTTCAGGAAAAACCCAGTAGATGTGGATACAGTGTTCTTATTGGATATGATGATGATGCTAGTGAGCAGTAAAGAATTTTAAAATTACTTTATGCTACATATCCCAAACTATCACACTACTTTCATATAGACGTGCTTTTTACAAAAATTATATATGATAGCTTTTCTATTTATGATATACATACATGTATATATACATATAACCTACATCTATCTATCTATTTGTCTATTTATCTGAACATTCAGAAAAACTAAAAACAGAAAAAATCTACACCTCAAAGGGAAAAAGTTAACAATAGTGTATAGCATAACTTTGTCTGGTGCTCTCAGATAATATTCTTACTTTATATCACAGTACTGTCAGTATTTATAGAGTTTAAATGAGTTGCCAATAAAAATTATATGTCTATATATATATATTTGAATAACAACATTGCATTTAGTATTATGTGCTTTAAGGATAATACAGTGGAAGAAGCTGAGAAAAATGCTCTCAATAAACAATAATCATTAAACTTTGTATAATTTAAGTAGATTGCATCCATAATAAAACCAATATAGTTAAATAGTTTAATTGAATCTATGGAAATAATAACTGTGACTCAAATTTCTTCAAGCCATATTTGACAACTTTAAAAGACTTGTTAAATGCATTTAACATATATTTAGTATATTAAGCATACATGAGAGTATATAAGTAATAAATTAGTTAACTCGACACTGTTTTTAATGCTGAAAGCAAATATTTCAACATTTATATTCTAGAAAAAATAAATAAATGTACCCTTTGTGAAACAGGAATGTTATCTCCTTTCTGTAGAGACATGTGGAATACTTAGTGAAAATGTTGGAAGTTTGCAGACAGAATTATTAGCTTTCTCATGATATTTTGGTTAACCAGAAACACGGGAAGTGACTGTCAAGTAATTTATAATTATAAATCATTTTATTCCTATAAAATGTAATATATAACAGATGTTATTTTTGTACATAAAAGTACTATTTTAAGGAATATGTGGGAACTGGTACTTGTAATGCTAAAATATAAGCAAGTAATAACTATGTATGTGTCTTGAGAATGTACAGTCATTTATACTCAGTGATATTGAAAATCAGTGAATTGATGTATATAACATTAAGTTCCATGAAAATCTTACTATTAAAAAGAGGCTAATTTCTTAAGCACTGACAAATTCTCCAAGTGGTTGATGATTGCAATAATAACTAGAATATATACTAATTAGTGTCCCTGTGGCTTATAATAATAATCATTTACCACATACATTCTCCTTACAACTTTACTGCTATAATAAATAATAATCCATGAAGCTACATAGGATATCTCCTAGGTTACTTGAATTAAGAATGAGAGCAGAATGTGAACAGCTTCAAAGTTTTTTTATTAAAAAGTAACTGGAAAGGAAATTTTCCAACCTACAAGATGGCATCTCCTGAACTTTTCTCCCTGTACTGGCTTTGAACTGCCATCCCACAAGATGTTGCCTCCTGAATAGCTAGGATTATAGATGTGAACCCATAATTGTTGGTGCATACTGACTCTTCAGAATTTTTTTTAAAGTATTGCTGTTTGTTAGGCCCTTTTTCTTGCAGAGACTCTTGCATTTGAATCAGTCCTATTTATTGAATCATTCTTTGCTTTGTTTGGAGTCTGGATCTTAGAAAGTTTCATGGAATGCAGGTTTTTATCAGCTATATGTCAGACAATACTACTATCCAAAATGTATTTAGAGTTAAAAATGAAGCTCAAACAAATAAATCCTCAAAGAAACAACAACCTGATTAATAAATGAGGTAATTTCTTAAAGAGAGGATTCTCAGAAGAAGTAAGAATGGCCAATAGACATATGAAGAAATGTTCAACACATCTGGCCATAAAGGAAATTCAAATCAAAACAACGTTGAGATTCCACCTCACCCTAGTTAGAATGGCCAGTATCAAGAAAACTAACAATAACAGATGATAGCATGGATATGGCTGAAAGGGAAATTTATTATATTATTGTAAAATATAAAATATTGTAAAATGTAAAATTGGTCAATCACTCAGTAAAGCAGTATGGAGATTCCTCAAAAGAAAAAAGATAGAGCTTCCCTATCATCCAGCAGTCCCATGCCTGAGCATTTATCCAATAAAGCATAAACAAGGCCATACTAAAGCTACCACCAAAACCATGCATATTGCAGAATTAGTTATCACAGCCAAGATATGGAATCAACCCAAACGGCCTTTGATGGACAAATGGATCATCCTATCTATCTATCTATCTATCTATCTATCTATCTATCTATCTATCTATCTATCTATCTATCTATCTATCTAAATGCTATAGAACTCTACTCATCCATAAGGAAGAATGATGTTGTACCATTCATAAGGAAATGACAAGACTTTGAAAAAATTATATTAAGTAAGGTAAGCCAGATCCAGAGATCCATAGATTGCATGTTTTCCCTCATTTCTGAGATCTAGAATATGCCTATAAATCTATAAGTAAACACACTGAGTAGTAAAGCAAGGGGTAAGCAAGGAGTTTCAAATGAATTAACTGAATCGTAATAGACTCTATGGAGAATACAATAGTTTTTGTTTTTTTTTGGGTCCGGTCGTAGGGCTTGAACTCTGGGCCTGGGCGCTGTCCCTCAGCTCTTCAGCTCAAGGCTAGTGCTCTACCCCTTGAGCCACAGCGCCACTTCCGGCTTTTTTCTTTTTGCTTATGTGGTGCTGAGGAATCGAACCCAGGGCCTCAGGCATGCAAGGCAAGCCCTCTACTACTGAGCCATCTTCCCAGCCCGAGTTTATTATTTTTTTTATAAGACTAAGTTAAAGCCCAACAAAATAATCACCAGGAAATGGGTACCTGCAAGAGGGGAGGGTGGAGATAAGGAGAGAGATGTTGAAGTAAGAAAGGGGAAGAAGAAGCACTGAGGCAGTAATTCATTGTTTATAGCACAGAATTCAGAAAAATAAGGAAGGGGAGGGTCAAAGTGGGTGAAGATGTCGATGTTGTAAACAGATCAAATGCACTGTACACATAAACTGCTTTGATAAAAAAAAAAGAATCTCTAACCTGCAATTAACTAAAGGAAAGGGTAGGCTGACAGGAGTGGGTGAAACATTGAAAGGGTGACACTGATCACCATGCACTGTAGTCATAAACTGATGTGGTGAATGACAACTCCTTTGTACACTTCCCTAAAGATAACAATAATATGTATATTGTTTCATTGATGTCTGTGCTAATGCCACTGATTTATGCTGTAATCCTAGCTACTCAGGAGGCATCCAGGCCCCAAGTTCAAGCCCTAGGATTGACACAAAAATATTTTCAAAGTTACCATTTGTATGTAAGCCAACTTATTGGTTTCACAAACAACATCAAAATAAGGAAAGTTAACGAATTTCCTTTCAAATAACTTGGTACACTCTTTATAAACTCAAATTTTTGCTTAAAATTTCGGTTGGGAGGTCTGCTAAATCACTTGTGTAAATGAAAAAAAAACTTAAATTTGTTATCATAAAGCTAGTTGTCATCAATGAAGTTAGCAGATGAAACCACAATAAAAGGTAATATGAAAAAATACAGAGAGGTATGCATTTTATAACATTATATATTACTGTCATATTCTGTTGCTGTAATAACTTTAGTGGTGCAGAAAGTTATTTCAAAAATATTTATAGATGACTATCCTAAAATATTTTTAATAAAAAATTCCATTGAGATTGAAAATATAAACTATTTTGTAATTTCTGATCTATTCCCTATTTCTCAAAAGTAATTCCTATTTCTGAAACCCTGGGTTTTCTTCAGAATTTCATTCTCCATTATGCAATTACAAGATCTGTTTGGGTTAAATATCAATAAAATATGTACTGGGTTAATAAAAAGAAACAATATAAAACCAAACTTGTGTTAAAATAGTGGAATATGTATTGTTTTCTTTTTTCTAAACAATGCTTCTGATATACCTAATAACTCTTACAATAAAAAAGCACCACTTTGAAGATCATGTTCAATGCAAAAATCAAGATATATTTAAATTCAAGTGTACATGGAAGAAGGTTTCCCTTCATTACAATAAAATTGGCAAAAATAACTTTGGATTCAATTTGCTATTGCTTCTTTTAGCAATTCCATCTTTTCATGTTTGCTATGGAGTTAATATTGCTTAATAATCATTCTCTTAAGAAAACAACAATGTAGCAGAATTCTAATAAATATTTATTTTTACATTATTAGCAAGTTATTTTTTAATTATGTAAGGAATGTTGAACTATTTTTTGTTTATTTTAATAGTGAAAATAACGTATAGAGGGATTACAATTGCATGGGCAAGATAATGAGTACTTTTTTTTTTTACTTTTTTTTATTGTGAAAATACTCTACAGAGGGGTTACAATTACATGGGCAAAATAATGAGTACATTTCTTATCAAGCATTGTTGCCTCTTCCTTTGTTTCCCTTTCCCATCCCTTCCCTCCCCTTCCCCCCAAAGTTGTAAAATTCATTTTTTGAAGTAACGACTTGTACCCAACTTCTTTAGAGTGATATTCTTTTTCAACTCAATGCTTTCTAAATATAAAGAAATATTCAATACCAACTTTTCAACTGATTTATCCATTCATAAAAATGGGTCTGAAATGCTTAGTATTTAAACCAGATGACGTTTAATAATTAATTTGATATCAAAACAGTATTTTTATCACTGTTCAAAAGGCTAACATTTAGTACAAAATAATTTTAAATAAACTTGCCATTCAAATTTCTGATTTTAAGATCATAACAATAAAATTTTTTTTTCTTCCACTATGCTTTTTTCTTTTTTAATATATTTTTATTGTAAATATACTGTACAGAAGTGTTACAGTTACATGTGCAAAGTAACGAGTCCATTTCCTCTTGAGCATTGTTACACCCTCCTTTATTTTTCCCTACCATCCCTTTCCCCCACACCTTCCTCTATATTTTTGAAAAACACAAAGGATAAATCCCTCAGTGCTTCAATAATGAAAGTTCTTTATCCACACAACTCATATATGATGAAAAAGTTCCAATTTCTTTCTCAAAATGCCATCATATATATTTGCTCATGTCTTAAAGCATTATTATTCTACTGTTATCTTACAAGTGTTGACGAAGGAACCAAAAACTTATTCTGAAAACAGAATTAAAACTGAAAATAAATGTTTCATTATTTTACATTTTAATATCTACAAAGGGGTTACTATTTGACCCATTTATGTATAAACTATTTCCATCTTTTGACTCCGCAATTCTCCAATATCCCACTAGTTATATTCAAGCTTCTTCTTTGACTTTTTACATATATAAACTAAGTATTATCACTGTTTTTTCTTTCTGTCTTTCTTTGTGTGGGGTGCCAATCCTAGGGCTTGAACTCATGGCCTGGATGCTGTTCCTGTGATTATATTGCTCAAGTTGTAGGCTGGCACTCTACCACTTGAACCACAGCTCTACTTGTGGTTTTTCTTTACTTTCCTCTTCCCCTTCCTTCCTTCTTTCCTTCCTTCCTTCCTTCCTTCCTTCCTTGCTTCCTCCCTCCCTCCCTCCCTCCCTCCTTCCTTCCTTCCTTCCTTCTTTCCTTCCCTCCTTTTTCTTTTTCTTTCTTTATTTATTTTGCAGGTTGTTGGGCTTGAACTCTGGGCTTGGGCACTGTCCCTCATCTCTTCAGCTCAAGGCATGTGCTCTCCCACTTGAGCCGGTGTCACTTCCGGTTTTCTGGTGGTTAACTATACATAAGAATTTCATGGACTTTCCTGACCTGGCTGGCTTTGAATTGTGATTCTCAGATCTCAGCCTCCTGAGTAGCTAGGATTAAAGGTGTGAGCCACCAACACCCTGCTCAATGCTCCCTTTTTGAGTCATCTATCCCCTCTCCTTTCCTCCTCCCCTTTTCAAAATATATTTGAACTTCCTGATGTTCATTCTTTGAACTGTTGTCAAAGAATTTATATCATTGATTTCTACTTTAATGCCAACTTAAATTTCAACCTGTTCTGTAGCAAATGTGGCTACTTGTCATCTCCAGTGCTACCAGTATGAATCTCACAGAATCAGTTTCAGCTTGCTGGGTGCACCTGTGGTTTGGACTAACAAGCATAAGGTACTGATTTCAAACTCAA
Organism: Dipodomys spectabilis; assembly: GCF_019054845.1. Lineage (NCBI taxonomy): Eukaryota > Metazoa > Chordata > Mammalia > Rodentia > Heteromyidae > Dipodomys > Dipodomys spectabilis. The sequence goes on along the minus strand of NW_024870696.1, from coordinate 5,845,517 downwards.
ATAATGATCCCAAAAAATCATAATAAAGGAATAGATTTCACCCACTGCTTAGGTAGCAGCATGTTACATATGTCCAATCTACAAAACAAAATTTATTTTTAAGTTATCTTTGCTTCAGATTTTATCATTAGATCTTATCTTCTTCAAGCAAGAGACAATATAGATTCACTTTATTCTTTGCTACCTTATTTTAATAGATTTTTATCATTGCCAGTATAACAAAATGTGTACTTTGGCCTCCAAGCCCCTTGATTTTTGTCTTATCCATTTTCTTTTTTGAGTCTCGGAATGGCTTACTTCACTGTGGGCACATATGCCTTTATATTACTCCTAAACTATGACAGATGGATTTCTCCCACTGAACTCTTGCATTTGTTACTACTTCTGAATATGTTCACATATTTGAAGTATTTCCTTCTTTTATTTCATATTTCCTCTTAATTATATCTTCGCAAAGAGTCTACTCCCTTTACTTTTTCTACTCTCTAGTCTTTTACCTCTATCAGTCTATCTATGATAGTTTTTAAAAGATCTGCATTTTCCATTATGTGTAATAGTTACAAAGGTATAATTTTTGGTTTTTGATTTTTGTTGGCCATGAGGCCTGAACTCTGGGCCTACGTGCTGTCCTTCAGCACTACAGCGCTCTACCATTCCAGCCACCTTGCCACTTCCAGCCTTTTCTGCTTATGTGTGCTGAGGAATCAAACCCAGGGCCTTATGCATGCAAGGTAGGCACTCTACCACTGCACCATCTTTCCAGCCCTATTTTTTTTTTAATTTTTTAGATGGAACTGGATTCAGGGCCTTGAGCTTCTTGGACACGCAATGTATGACTTGACATATGTAACATGTTCTTTGTGTTTGTCAGATAACTAGTAGTACAGGGGTGAGCCACGCTGCCTGGCTTCTTCTTATCTGAGATATCTGAATACAAGTTAAATTATAAATAAAACTATTAATAATGATTTGTTGAATAAATGAGTAGCCAAATTTATACCAGAAATTTGGTATTTTAAATAACTATATGTTGAATGATAGTTTTTACTTATGTTTGCTCCCAAAAATATAATTTTTATTCATTTATAATTATTGGTACCTTTTTGTATCTGAATTAAAGACTCATTACTATATTCCATGCATAACTCAGAGTACACTAAGGACTTCCAAAAAGCTTTTGAGCTGATTCCTATAGTCGTTCTATGATTACATAATCTGTAAAGTAATTCCAAGGATTTATTTTTCTTTTGAGGTTTAATTGAAAGGACTGCAATTTATCAAATAACTTAAACACAGCTTATTGTTATAAATATGTGAGTCAAGAGATATTGGGAAATAAAACCTGGGAGACCATTTATTGTTTTGTTGTTTCTTTGGGTTGTTTTCCTAGAAGCATAGGAGATAAATTGTCCTTTTGTATTTTGTGCATAACTATTATTTGTAAATATTCACAAGTTACCACACAGGGAATAATTAGCAAAAACTATTATCTTTTCAATTAATTAATGCACAAAAGTGCTACAACATGCTATAAAGGCACTCACAAATCCTTGCATATATTTAAATTTTGTTAATGCTCTCTAAAGGACAAATTTTATATGATTTCCATGCCTCTAGAACATGTAAAGTGTTTTACAATAGTTTAATGACATTAAAATGCTAATTAAGGATACTTAACAGAAATCAAAAGCTTTTATCTGATGGGCTCAAAGTGGTTGGAAAATAATTTCTTAGCACATTACAGCTCTGTAATTTAAAATTCTACCTTGACTTTTAATTTTAAACATTACCTAGGAAGAATTAAGAGTTCAGGAATAAAATTAAAAAATTGTAGACTACAAATGAAAAGTGCAGAAAAACAGGATGAAAATTATTATATCTATATAACAAATATGTAATTCAAACTTTGTTCTGGTAAGCATAATATTTAATAAGCATTTTGTTTGATATTATGTGTTTTACAGGGATTTTAATGTAAAAAAAAACCAGTAACATAACAATTAAGCTCTATTCAAAATTCCTTCCCTGTTCCATGTTTATTCTAGACTTACAGTTACTAAAATGACTACCAGGTTACCAGTTTTTGTTCCCAAATAAAATGTATCTCTATACACATTAGCAATTTATGCATACACAATAACACATGTATATCAATAGGAATGACTGATAATGGTACAGTCATACCATGTTAGAACAATGTTTGATGAATGCAAAAGGTGATCTTGGATTAATTTTCAAGTTCTAAGCCAGTTTTGAATTTCTTTGATAATGTGTGCATGCCTATAGTGTATAGTTGATTTTTGTATGGTTTTAGAATTTATGTCTCATCTGCCTTAGGTGACACTTGTCACACAGTTCTGTCTTTGATTTTGAAATCACACTTTCAGTTAGCTTACAATGCTTTATAAAATTTTAATAAAATAACCTTACCACGTGCACACATGTCACTTGAACTATGTTACCTAGAAAAATATTTTGATATTCCTACCTTATAACAGACAAGGTACTCAGGTGTGTAGATGCTTTATGAAAACAATGCACAGCTCATGAAACCATCCCTGAGTTAATTCACAGAGTGGTGTAATGTGACCAATACTTTAATGTGTCTTCAAGAAAACTGTGGAAGACAGCAGTTTTCTATGAATTATATATAACTTGAATTTCATAGGCATGCACGTTGATAACAGAAAGAGGAAAAGGTAAACTTTGTCTTCAATGCTGTAAGCATTACTGTTAACAAAATATTACATATGTGCATACATACAAATATGCACACATGATATATACATGAGAATGCCTACTTGAATACATTTTTATTTTCTGAAATTCAAATTAGAAATGAGCAAAAACCACCTTTTTGTGAAAATACCATATAGAGGGGTTACAATTACATGGGCAAAATAATGAGTACATTTTTTATCAAGCATTGTTGCCTCCTTTGTTACCCCTTCCCTTCCCTTCCCTCCTCCCCCAGTATGTCATTTCCCTTTACTAAGGTCTTCAAAACTTCTGTATCCCTCTTGGTTGAAATAAAAGTAAACCCGTAGCATTTCTTGCCCTACATAATTTGTTTCCTGCTCACTATTCCATTTCCATGTCTTGTCAGGTAAAAAATAATACCTCACACATTTATGATCAATTTTGAAATAAATGCATATCCCCAGCTAGTGAGAGTTCGGTAATTTTATTTGAAGGGATTTTGCTCATTCCTGGAATGAATACTTTTAAAGTTTTAGTCATTGAAATAAGTTCAACACAGATAGCTAAAGAATGATTTCATTTTTAAAACATCACCTCAGCATGACATTTCTCTGAGATGGAATATAATAATTTAGCCCACTTATGACAAATGTTTCATAAAAGGTATTCATCAGTATAAAGGACATACTAAATGTGTCCTTGTTTTCAAGAAAGCTCTATATTGAGATTTAAATTTCTTACCTCATCCACATACAGAGGAAGTTCAAAACTCTATTTAAAACAAACTCAATAATGGAGAGATTAGAGATTAGAATTCTTAATTAGATAATGTATACTTGGAAATCTGTTCAGATGGTACACTGATCCACATATTTATTAACAATTTAGAAACAGATACTTGACTAGGCTGACTTTGAATGGCCATCCATAGATCTCAGTTTCCTGAATAGCTAGGATTACAGGTGTGAGCCACCAACACCTGGCTTGATTACATTTGTTGAGATAAAATTCCAATACCTTACTCATGACCCTTCTTCCCCCACCTCCACAGATTGTTCTTCATTTCTTTCCATGTTGATGGGTAGAAGCATTTGCATAGCTCATGTTGAATATCCCTTTTCCAAAAAGCTTGGAGCTAGAAGTGGTTGAAGATTTAGGGTTTGGTAATATTTGCATAGCTTTTATTTGCTAAGGATTTGTAGCCTGAAAATCCAAATTCTGAAATGATTCTAATTATGCAAATTTTTGAAAATATACCCTGTCCCACCCAGACCTATCTTTGCCCTTCTTTGTCTTGCTTTTACCTTGGAAGATTTGTCCCTAAATTCATCTAGTGTCCTGTCAGTTGAATTATTTCAGTTTAATGAAAGAGGCACCATGAGGATTTTGGAGAATTATAGCAGAGAGGAATTGATTTTATAATCTCTCATCTTTCTCTTGTTAATGCCACCTTTCTGGAAGGAATTACCACATTGAATAACCACAGTTCCATTTCAAATGGACTTTCTGACATATCACACTGTTTCTGGAGTCTTAAGATCTCATTATCTCTGATGACGTCAGAGCTTTCCAGCTTAACTGCCACCTGATTATGCTGGCATTTAGGAGCTCTAGCACCCTTTCTTCATTCCCACAATGTTTCCTACCTGTTTGAAGTCATCTTGAGCCATCTGAGTAGTTTATATTTTCTGCTGTGCTCTAGATGTTTATTCAGAAGCTGCAGATTAAACACCAACTATGCACACAAAGTAGCAAACAGTGTCCAGGCAGCTTGAGTCTAGCAGGGGACAAAAATGAGCAAGTGGTCTGTGCCATGGGGAGCTAGGATTTCTCCTATTCTGTCCTGAAATGTTTCCAGGCTGTCTGCTTTGACTCCGAGGTCTTTGATCCATTTGGAGTTAATTCTGCTGCAGGGTGATATATAAGAATCTAGCTTTAGTTTTCTTCAAGTGAATAACCAATTTTGCTAGCACCATTTACTGAAGAGGCTGTCTTTCTTCCATTCTATTTTTTTAGCTCTCTTATTGAAGATTAGATGGCTATAGGTCTGTGGGTTCATTTCTGGGTTCCCAATTCTATTCCATTGGTCCTGATGTCTCTTCTTGTGCTAGTACCAATCTGTTTTGTTTACTATGGCTTGGTAATAGAGTTTGAAACTTGGTATTGATATTTCTCCAGCACTGTTTTTTCTGTTAAAGATCGTTTTTGTTATTTGGGGTCTTTTAATATTCCATATGAATTTTTGGATTGCCTCTTCTATTTCAGAGACTCAGAAACACAACAAATCAAAGGAAGGTTGGACAAATGGGATTGCATGAAGTTGCAGAGCTTCTGCATGGCAAAGGACATAACTAGCAAGATCAATAGAAAGCCCACAGATTGGGAGAAGATCTTCACTAGCCATGCAGTGGACAAGGGTCTCCTATCTAAAATATACCTGGAACTCAAAAAATTAAATCCCCCAACAACAAATCCTCAAAGAAACAACAGCCCAATAAATAAGTGGGCTAAAGACTTACAGGGAAACTTCTCTGAAGAGGAAATAAGAATGGCTAATAGACACATGATGAAATGCTCAACCTCTCTAGCCATAAAGGAAATGCAATTCAAATCAATACCACCTCACCCTAAAATCAAGAACTCTAATAACAACAGATACTGGAGAGGATGTGGACCGAAGGGAACCCTACTGCATTGGTTGGTTGGAGTGTAAACTTTTTCAACCACTTTGGAAAGTAGAATGGAGGTTCCTCAAAGACTGCACATAGAGCTGCCCTATGACCCAGCAATCTCACTTTTTGGGCATTTAACTGAATGATCACAAACAAGACCATACTAAAGCTACCAGCACAACTATGTTTATTGCAGCATTATTTACCATAGCTAAGATATGGAACCAACCCAGATGCCTCTCACTAGATGAACGGATCAAGAAAATGTGGTATATATACACAGTAGAATTCTATGCCTGCAAACGGAAGAATGACATTGCCCCATTTGTTAGGAAATGGACATACTTGGAAAAAATTATATTAAGTAAAGTAATCCACAACGAAAGAAACAGGTCCCATGATTTCCCTTATTTGCAATAACTAGTATTTATCTGAGACAAGCAGAAAAGGTCAGATAAGATGATGTTAAGCGAAATGAACCTCAAGATAAGGACACAAGTGTTTTGTTTTTTCTTTCTTGTTATTGTTTCTAACATATGTATAAGGTGTATTTTTGGTTGCTTTGTATGTCCCTCCCCCACAGTATAACCCCTGTATTCACTGTGTTAGATGTTGGTATTAATTGGGAAGGGGAAGTCGTGGAGATGGAAAGGCAAGGATGGTAGGGGAAAAATAAAGGAGGAGGCAACAATGCTTGATAAGAAATGTATTCATTACCTGGCTCATGTAATTGTAACCCCTCTGTACAATATTTTCACAATAAAAATCTTATTTTAAAAAAATGAACAAGTGGTTTTGTGGCATGAATTTAAAAGACAGAGTCTGGGATACTGTAAGGGCCAGTAGGTGGTTTCCAGGTCGGGAAAAATATGAGCCCCTAACATTTGTGTCCATAACAATGTCATTCTCCTTGATTTTCACCTGGAAGTTTCTATCATCCAGGTCAAAATCAAGCCAGTATATGGAACATGCTCGTTCCTGAGACTCAGGGAGATAGATGATTGTGGGTTTCAGTGTGACAGGGGGAGAGAGCAGATATCATATGCCCTGAAGGGAGGAGAAGAGGCCCAAGTTTAAAAAAAAAGAAACAGGGAAGGAAGGAAGGAAGGAAGGAAGGAAGGAAGGAAGGAAGGAAGGAAGGAAGGAAGGAAGGAAGGAAGGAAGGAAGGACGGAAGGAAGGAAGGAAGGAAAAAGGAAAATATACTATCTTAATGTAAAATTTCAAAGATTTCTGATGAAAAATTACTGTTTTTAATGAAAAAGCAGTAACACCAACTTACTAATTTAAATCTAATAAAAACATAACACAACACGGGTCTGACATCTTGAACAATTATTAATTATCATTTCTGGAGAAAAAGTAGCTTTATTGAATTATCTAAAATATTTCATCAGAATACAAGGGAAGATGGGAAAGAAATTTAGGATTATTCCTGAGAATAAGTCAAAGCTATTTTTATTAGAGATTGTGCATAGTTTTGAGAGATATCCCTTAGATAGGCTCAGGAGAAATAAAGGTTATGCTTTTCTCTTTCTCCTTTCCTCCCTTTCCCTCACTTACCCTCCCCTCCCCTCTCCTCACCTTGCCTGTCCTCTTCTTTCCTCTCCTTTCTTTTCTTCTTTTCTTTCCTCTCTTTCTTCCTTCCTTTCCATGTTTCTTTCCATTTGAAATGTTCCTTTCACATCTGTATTTGACAAGAGTCATGTAGCTAGATATGGGTGACTACAATTAAAATTAAGGGAGATTATACATAGGTGGATTGTGATTGATTACACCTGTAATCTGTATTACTCAGTAGACTCAGATCTAAAGATGGTGATGCAAAGCCAGTCCAAGCACAAATGTCCACAAGATTGCATTTCTGAAACCCCACCTAATGTTGGGCTGGAAATGTGGCACAAGAGGTTGAATGTCAGTCATGCAAACAAGCTCAGCAAGCATGATATCTTGAGTTCTAATCCCAGCTCCTGCAAAGCTTGTAATGCTCTTCTTAAGAATGGAAGTAGGTTTATTCAAAGGATGACCCTTTCAAACTCTTCTTTCATTAGCAGAGACCTATAAAATTCATGATCCACTTCATCTGGAAGTTCGGGAACATCTTCACATTAAAATCGAGGCATTGTGACAGACTACTTTCCCTCTCCATTTCTCTCTGCTATGAACATACACTATTGGTTTGTTGAAAAGAAGTTGAGCAGATTTCTGGCTTAATGAAATTATTTTTAAGTGTGATTCAGTTGCGAAGAAAGGAGAGTAATGTGGAATGAATCTAGCAGCTGGCCCTGGGCTGCTTTCTACTAAACTAATTTCTTGCTGCAAAAGAAAAAAAAGTTCGCCCTTTTTTGAGTCATTGTTATTTCTTATTTCTGTCATTGACAGGCAAAACAAGTAATACTTGTGGCTATTTTAGGAATGTTTGATTTCCTTAGCATCTGTGAGAAGATTTTCTTTGGGAGTTTTAACTAAATGGAATGCATGTAATCTCGGAGTTTAAGGAAGTAATGAGATGTGTCAAATGGCAAAGACACATTAATTCCTCTATTTTTTTTTTTTTCTGATGGAGAGGATTATTCAGTAAACCTTATATCCTTTTTTAACACATTTCCCTCAAATTTGGTTTTTCAATGGTTCTGTTAGCGAAAGGATTGTAATGCCTTAGCAACAAGTCCATAACAGACTAAATTTGAATTTTAAATTCATCCTCTAAAATTTGCTTTCATTTCTTCTACCTTTATGTTATATAAACCATTATACTCATGTTACATTTTAATATGTAATCATGGTTGCCAATGCATCACAGGTTTGATTTTAATTAACAGTTTGTACCATTTCTAATAATGACACAATTATGAATACATTCGACCAAGCACATTTTCAATCCTGGATATGTATCAATAACTCCTGTAGTTCTAGCAATCTTTCTTTAATTGTTATATACAGCTTCCATATTTATATACATAAATTGAGGAAGAGAGATTAAGTAGACTTTACAAGTGGGAAACAGAAGAGTAAATATGAAATTGAACAGTTAGACCTAAGAGAGGTGTTAAAAATTAATAGCACTTTATTTTACATTTGTTATTTTCTTTTTCAGTCTATTCAAAGAAACTCTACCTTATACTCTACCTAGTAACATACATTTACCCCAGAAATCAGAACTCATGATTAACATAATGCAAACGGTGAATTGCTACAAAAGAAAATAAAGACTTAATTCTTTTTTTCTTTTTATTCTTTAATCATTTCTCTTTTTTTATCATCAGGGTGATGTACAGAAGCATTACAGTTACCTTACATAAGTAAGGTAATAAGTACATTTTTTGTCAAACTCGTTACCCCTTCCATCATTTTTCTCCTAATTTTCTTCCCTCCAGTCCCTCCCCAAGCTATTCCATCATTTCCAGTATATTGTCTTGTGAATATTGCTGTTGCATTGCTTCTCTCCTTGTCTTTTGTCTCACCATTCTCTTATTGCCCTTCCTTTCTTTAATTCAGATAAATGTACATACATTACCAGAGTACCAAAATCAAATACAGTGACAACAGAGGATACATCATAGGATACCGACCATACTAAAGAAACAAGAAATCACAGAGTACATTAAAAACAAAAACAAAAAATAAAAAATTCTCTTGTGTCCATGTCTTGGAGTTCATTTTTCTTAGCATCATTTTATATGGTCATATGTATGTAGCTATTTGAGCTATTCTGCTCATCTGCTAAGATTATCCTAGACTTATACTAATTACTGAAAATAAGGGAAACCATGGGACCAATGTTTCTTTGGGTCTGGATTACTCCATTTAATATGATTTTTTCCAAGTATTTCCATTTCCTTACAAATGGGGATATCATTCTTTCTGAGGGAAGCACAGAATTCATATATATATATATATATATATATATATATATATATATATACACACACATATGTATATATATCACATTTTCTTGACCCATTCACTCTTGACAGCAATAGTTGTCATTTCTTGAAAATCATGTAACATAAGTCAGTTCACAAATGAATTGGAGTATGTAACTAATAAATACCCCCCAAAGTTAAGAGGTATGAATTGTGTATCAGGTATAATGTTATGTAACTATGGTTACAGCAGGTGGAAGCATGCAGATTGGGAGCTCAAGGAGAGTCTGAGTTCGTAGTAATAACCTGTCTCAAAAAATGGTGTACTGAGGCAGTTGGGAATTACAATTATTTCTGGATCTCTGAAAAAGACTTTGAGACACATTAATTAAGGTTGCTTTTCTTTGTCTTTTTGTTTGCTTCTCTGTTTATTAATGGGATAATAATAGGAGTTTACCCTAAGACAGCCAACAACAATAATCACCACCAAAACAACAAAACTAATGCAAAATTATATAGAAACTGGTATATATTTCTATATGATGATTGACAAGCCTTCAGATTACTCATCACAGGAAACCACAATTTTCTTTCTTTTTTTTACATTTTCTTTTTTTTTATTGTGAAAATACTGTACAGAGGGGTTACAATTACATGGGCAAGATAATGAGTACATTTCTTATTAAGCATTGTAGCCTCCTCCTTTGTTTCCCCTTCCCATCCCTTTCCATCCCCCCCCCCCCCCCCCCCCCGCCCCCAGACCCAAACCTCCTCCCCTCCCTTCAACACCAAAGTTGTAAAGTTCGTTTTCGACATAACGACTTGTACATCTCATTGTTGCAATGGATCCACCTGTATCGCTATTTAAACGATTTTTTTCCCTTCTCCTCCACAAATTATACCGACATCAAGTACAGTGAAAGCAGGGGTTATTCCATTGGGGAGGGACATACAAAGCAACAAAGAAATAATCTTATAATGTGTTAGAAACAAGATGCCCCTCAGTAGATGAATGGATCAAGAAAATGTGGTAAATATAGACAATGGAATTCTATGCCGCCATCAGAAAGAGTGACATTGCCCTATTTGTTAGGAATGGAAAAACTTGGAAAAAATTATATTAAGTGAAGTAAGCCAGGCCCAAAGAAACATAGGTCCCATGGTTTCTCTTATTTGCAATAACCAGTATATGTCTGAGTCAAGCAGAAAAGGTCAGAAAGCTGATATTAGGGAAATGAACCCTAAGATATGTATTCAAATGTTTTTTTTCTTTCATGCGATTGTTTCTAACACATTTATAAGAAACCACAATTTTCTTTGCAGTATTTTAAAACTGGTTAATAATCTCAACAAGTGTATGAAAAATATGGTAGTGTGATCAGAAACTGCATTTCAAAAATGTGCTTTCTATTACCATCTATTCATAAATGTTTACTGATGGTATATGGGTTTTAATTAGTGTTCTATGAAATTCTAGTGAATCTTTTTATGAATGTTGAAATAAAGAATTTTAAACTAAAATATCTCAGATATCATAATTATAAACAGTTCCATGTTCACATAAATATAATTTAATACTGGATAAGATTATTTGTAATTTTTATTCTCCAACAGTCTTCTTTCAGTTATATAGCTTTAAAACCATATTTGCTATGAAAATCAATGGTATAATGCATACTTCACAAAGCAACTTTTATACTACCTCTCTAGACATAATTTTTATCACCCATAAACTAGAATTAAATACATGTTAGCATTGTGCTTTCTGTAACAATAGAATTTAGAATTTCATTATGAATTATTCCAGGAAAGAATTTTACCATTTGAATGTCACTAACAAATCTATTTTAGGATTGTATGTCATATTATATGAAAATCAGATTCTAAAACAGCCTGAAACCACAACTGAATGTGAGCAGTGAGAAAAGACTGAAAATAAAAACAAAACATGGATTGCATAGATCAATGTAGGATCAAGTAATAGAGTAAATGAAAGTGGGTGACCATTGTTCATCTCTTGAACTAGTCTGTTTCCTAGGAAACAAAGCCTGGATGATTGCACTAATGACCCTATGTCTCTGGATTTAAATTCATGAAATTATATGGGAGTATATTTTGTGCAGGCCAAGAAAGGAAATTGTTAGTATGACTATTAGGTAAAATGCAAAGGTTTAAAATGCATAGTTTACTTTCCAAGAGTTTTAAAAATGAATTATTGTAAAAAAAAATTCTCCATTATTAAGGTCCTCAATCTTATCCAGTGGTAGGACAGAAATACAACCAGTCAACCAGCAAGCTGATTAAATAGTTTTGTTAAAATACACATTTCTGTATGGGAAGCTTATTCATTGGCTCAACTCTGGCTCCTACCCTGTCACACTAAAGTTGATTCCAACAGCTATACAGATGGTATCAGTAGGATATCATTTTGACTTGCAGCAAAGAGTTTATTAAATGGCCTCTGTCTGCTGGACTTCGAGCAAAACTAATCCCACAAAAGCAACCACAGCATGTCTTCACAGAGTTTGACAAATACATCTCTGTCATAAATTTTACAACATACAAGAGCCTGGTGATACATTACCTATGATCATTATAATAACCCTCTGTGAAAATATCAAGTAGTCACTAGAAAGATAAAAGCATTTGCCTCCTCTTGAGGAAATAACCTTGGACTCTTGATAGAAATTCTGGCAGCAGATTGGAAAGCATGCCTTTTCATATAGATGATTCCATTTACAAGTGTTTTTCTAAAGTTGTTCTGTGTACACCTTGAGAAACCTGGTTCTTATTGAGATAATTGAATAATGAGTTGTGAATCAATTTGGATGATGAAGAAAAAATATGTGATGATAATTGTAATGATTTATATTTATAAATAAAATACTTAGAATATTTACTTTCATTGTCTCTCTGCTTATATTTCTGGCTTTAGTTTGTCTCAGTCTCTCTCTAATACGTACATACATATACACACATCCACATCTACACATTCACACACATAGACATACATACACATGCATACACACATATATTTTAATAAATATCTGAAAGATATAGCATCTATGGAAATGTATATATAAATATATATGTATAGGCAACGAAATATGAAAATGTTTTAACAGAAATCATTTTAAATATGCATATCAAATGATTCACATGATAGTTATAGCTGTTATAATGTATAAAATAAGTAGCTGCTATGAGGATCTTAAGGAAATTTTTTCATTATAATATATGTCACTATGTGCTGACCTTACTCTCTTCTTTTTGCTTACTTATAATGACTTATGCTAAGTATTTTGTAAGGAAAATGTCATAACAGGGAAGATAAAGACAATTGTTACATAATATTAAAGTGTAAATAGCAAACTTTATTTACTTTTTGTTTACTAACCTATGATCTGCATATTTGTTCATTATTTACAAGGGCTTTGTGTCAATTTCAAGAGTTTCTGCAGAGTCATGTCATTAGGAATTAGGGATTCTCATTTTTATATTCCTAATCTGTGCATTATTTATTTCCATTTCTTGTTTGTTGCCTTAGCTGGGATGTGTTTGTACTTGCCAAAGGATGGTAGAAATGAAAAGAGAAGATCCCCTGCTGTATGTAGTATTCAGTTGGGCTGCCCTGACAAAACTCTACATACTGGGTATTTCCTTATTGTGTTTTGTTCTTTTGTTTCATTGTGTGAAGGCTTTGTGTGTGTGTGTGTGTGTGTGTGTGTGTGTGTGTGTGTGTGTGTGTGTGTGTGTGTGTGTGTGTGTAAGTGTGGGTAATGAGGTTTGAACTCAGGGCCCCATTTTCTCCTTCTTCTTGCTTACCCACAGAGGGACATCTAGTACTTGAGCTAAAACTTCAATCCAGAATTTTGCTGGTTAATTGGAGATAAAATCTAAAAGCCTTGTCCACTTTGACAGGCTTTAAACTAAGATTTTCCGGGTCCTCTCAGTAGCTAGGATTCTAAGTAAAAGACACCAGGGCCCTGCCATACTGAGTATTTTCAACAACAAATAGTTATGACAGTTTTGTCCAGTGTAAAATCAATTCCCTTACAAAGGTATCTGATGAAGGCACTTTTGTTTCTAGAAATTCACCTACTTCCTATCTGAGTAAAACAAAGGAAATACTTTTTCTCTCATTTTCTTGTTACTGTTCTAAACTCACCATGAAGACTCTATTATACTGGACTTCATCTAAATTCAATTACCTTCCAAGACTTCACCTCTGATGCCACCTTAACAGTGGTGGAGCACTGCTATGAGTTTTGAGAACACATAAAATGTAGCCCAAAGCAACTTCTTTCCAATATTTATGATGAAAGCATTCATAGTTCTTCAAGGTTTAAAGTTCACAGCAAATAATTATTGATAATCTTTATCCATTTGAGAATATTCTCATCTGCTAGTTATCTGAGATTTTTTTATTGTTGTTGTTGTTCGTGGGGATTGATTTTTGGGCCTAGGTGCTGTCTCTGAGCTATTCAGCTCAAGGTGAGCACTGTACCACATGAGCCACAGCACCAGTTCCAGTTTCTGGTGCTAATTGCTGACATAAGAGTCTCCAGGACTTTCTTGCCCCACCTGGCCTTGAACCGTGATCCTCAGATTTCAGCCTCCTGAATAGCTAGGATTATAGGCGTGGGCCACTGGTAGCTGGCTGAGATTTTATTTAGTGATAGAAAATACTAGATTAAAATACTAGATTTTGTTAAGTAGTTTTTTTTAGCATCAGATTATATAATTAGATATTTCTCTTGTTTTTTAATCAATGTGATATTATTATTTGATTGTCAAATTTTGAACCAGGCTTGCATGCTTAAAATAAATCCAACATGGTTACTGCAGTCACCATACACATTAAAAAGAAAAATAAATAGACGAAACAGGAACATAAAAATGTAAGAAACTAATTTATGTACTTGAGAAATGCACATGAAGCTTCATAAGAAATTACAGTGGAAAATTTTAATACATTTATTTATTAGAAAGATTCCCTCTTATGGCAACTGACTAAAAACAAATATGAAAGAAGACTGATTTAATTCGGATAATTACAGTGAAAACTAGACCAAAAAAATAGAAAAACAAAATTGAAACAAGGAAAACAGACACAAGCACCAGAAGGAAAATTTAGGGAGTGGTAGGGATAGTTAAATGAATGGATGACTAAGGTAATGATGAGATATATGTAAATTGATTTATAATATGGATAGATTCACCATGTTGTTGTGCATCAGCAGAAGGACAGATTGTCAACCAGTGTATTGATAGGCATTAAACAATAGGGTTTATTATCACTGGTGATAGTAGTCTCCCAAGTAGTACATATGTGCAGCAAAAAGGCAAAGAATAGAGATCTGCTATGGTTGCTGGTGCTCATGTGCTATTACAGTGGACTCTTCCAATAGGAGAAGTATCAGTTTTCTGTAAGCTTCCTGATATGCAGGGCAAAAGGGAAGGAGGAAAAGATGAGGCTTCACAGTTGTCACCAGCCATAAAACCTGGGGCATATCTTGTGAGGAGGTCATTCATATCTCACTGTTACTTACTGGTGGCTCTTGCCTGTAATCCTAGCTACTCAGAAACCTGAAATCTGAGAATATCCTTTCAAAGCCAGCCCAGGTAGGAAAGTCTCTGAAAAGCCTATCTTCAAGTAACCACCAGGAAAAAGGAAGTAGAGCTGTGGCTCAAAGTGGTAGAACAATAGCCTGAGCAGGAAGATCTGGAAGAGCGGAGGGACAGCACCTATATTCTGAGTTCAAGCCAATGGCTGACAAAAATAAAAATAATATATAGAATAAACAATTATCTCCACTCCTCACTCCCTACCATTTCTTATGTTTTCATTAGTTGTGGAGTCAGGATTTCCTCTATTCCCTTGCTCTTTCATCTACTAATGTAATGGGGTCATCCTATACAAGTTTAATTAACTAATCTGAATAAAAATTCCTACTTAATAATTGCCTTTGACCCCAGAGAAAAATTAAAAGAACCTGCTAGCTCAATCACTGTCAAGCCATACAGCCAATGATAACTTGTTCTTTATTTTTATTTTTTTTTAATCCTTTGCTGACGTTTCTACTTTGCTCCTTTAGGATTAAGACCGAATTTTTCTGGTCCTATATTTACAGATAGTAGCATATTATGTAGACATGTTTGAAGAAGTGTACCTTTTTTATAAACATTATTGGATTGATATATTTAGGCCTCAACAACTTAAAATGAATGGATCAAGAAAATACGGTATAAATACACAATGGAATTCCATGCCTCCATCAGAAAGAATGACATTGCCCCATTTATTAGGAAATGGATTGACTTGGGAAAAATTATATTAAGTGATGTAAACCAGGCCCGAAGGAACGTAGGTCCCATGATTTCCCTTATTGCAATAATTAGTATATGTTTGAGACAAGCAGAAACGGTCAGGCAAGTTGATGTTAGTCGAAATGAACCCAAGATAAGGACTCAAATGGTATTTCTTTCTTGCTATTGTTTCTAACATATTTATAAGATGATTTCTTTGTTGGTTTGTATGTCCCTCCCCCGCGGTATAACCCCTGTTTTCACTGTATTTGATGTTGGTATAATTTATGGAGGAAAAGGGAAAAAACAAATTGTTTGAATAGGGATACAGGTGGACTCATTCCAACAATGAGTTGTACAAGACACTACTATGTCAAAAAAGGAGCTTTACAAATTTGGCAGCTAGGGTTATGGGGTGGGGTGGGTGGGAAAGGGGAGAAACAAAGGAGGAGACAGCAATGCTTGATAAGAAATGTACTCATTACCTTGTCATGTAATTGTAACCCTTCTGTACAGTATTTTCACAATAAAAAACTTATTAATAAAAATAAATAAATAAATATAATATGGACAACTTTTTACCACAAAAATACATTTCTATCTCATATGAGATAAATTATTTAATACTTCTGTAACTGTTTGTCCTTTAAGTTCTATTTGAACCATTTTTATAAGAGTACATTAAATCATAGCCAGACACTGGTAGCTCAAGCCTATAATCGTAGCTGCTCAGAAGGCTGTTAATTAAGGAAGGCAGCACAGGCAAGAAGACCCATGAGAATTTCATCTCAAATTAACTAACAAAAAAGCTTGAAGTGAGCTGTGGCTCAAATAGTAGAGTACTAGCCTTGTGAAAAAAGAGCAAGAAACTTAAGGCCAGCACCCAAGCTCTGAGTTCAAGTCACAGGCCAGGGGAAAAAAAAAACAAAATACACTAACTCACATGTTAGCCTATATACTCCTATGTGAAGAAGCTCGTGGTCTGTGGATCAAAATAGTTTTTACCCACTTTTTCCTGTAAGTGGCTCCTAACATGTCCCATTACATCCTAGAGAAAAGGAGGAAAGTCAGTAGACCTAAGATTTGTCAGCCACAACAAATTTTAGAAGCCTGTTATAAGACTTGGGAGAAATTTTATTAAAAACAATCAAGATCAATCAAATTCAAAATGAACAATGTTGGATCATGATAAATTTAACTTTGAAAGTGTTAAAACTAAAGCCAATTTTTCTGCTCTCAGAAGCCATCTGAGAGCTTTGCTAATCCTTGTTACACCAGGCTGTGATCTGGAGGATCCAAATTTGAAGGTCTACCATCAATTACCAAGCAAATGTCCAGAGTAGATGTGTGGTTCAAGTGGTAGAGCATCATCTGTGATGAAAACCCCAAATAAAAGCAAAGGACCCCGAGTTCAAGCCCACTTAATGACCAAAAACCAAAAGAACATTCTTTAAAAAATTATGTTTGAGTAGTTTTACAGAGAAGTTTCATTTAACCAAGTAGTTTATGAATACAATGTTTCTTGATCAACTTCACCCCTTTCAAGTTCTTAGCCATCCCTCCTAATCTTCAACTTCTTTTACTTTTCTTAATTTTGTAGGATATGTATTGGATAATTGTGTGCATTATCTCCCACTTTCTTCCATTCATTTGTGTACCACTTTCCCCTGGACCCTACTCTAGCACTTTTAAGTACTAGCCTCCCGGTGTTTGCTTTGCTGACCATTGCCTTTGGCTTTCTTAGGAATTATGCTACTTGAGTTCTCCTGTGAAAATGCCATATTTCAGTTAATATAGTTGTATACACTTGCATACCACCCAACATATATATATATATATATATATATATATATATATATATATATATATATGTGTGTGTGTGTACATATATACGTATATATACATGTATATATACGTATATATGTACACATATATATATGTTGGTAAGCTAAATCTTACTTCCACATATAAAGGGAAAACTGCATATATGTATATTTGTTTCTTGATCCATTTGTCTACAGAAGGGCATCTGGACTGATTCCATGCCTTGGCTATGGTGAATGGTGCTGCCATGACCATGATATTGCTACTAGCTTTACTGTATCTTGGTTTCTCATCTTTTAGACAAATGCCCAAGAATGGAATTGCTGCATGAGAAGGAAATTCTATCTTTAATTATTTGAGGAACCTTCATACTTAGTTTGAACTAAGTGTTTAGTGGAGTTCCCTTTTGGCCACATCCCTGCCAGCATCTGATATTATTAGTTTTCTTGAAAATATCCATTCTAACTGGGGTGAGTTGTAATCTCAACGTTGTTTTTGGTTTGTATTTCCATCATGGTTAGAGTGTTGCACACTTTTTTTGTGTATCTTTTGGCCATTATTTTACTTCTTCTGAAAAGATTCTCAATTATTATTTTTTTTTTGTTTTTTTTTTTGTTTTTGGGGTCCAGTCGTGGGGCCTGAACTCTGGGCCTGGGCGCTGTCCCTCAGCTCTTCAGCTCAAGGCTAGCACTCTACTACTTGAGCCACAGCTCCACTTCTGGCGTTTTTCTTTTCTTTTGCTTATGTGATGCTAAGGAATCGAACCCAGGGCCTCAGGCATGCAAGGCAAGCGCTCTACCACTGAGCCAACTTCCCAGCCCATCTCAATTATTTTGATGAACAATTCATGCCATACTAATAAAAACTCAGAACAGCCCATCTTAACCAGATAGGCATTTTTATACATGTTTCCTACTGATCTGATAATATCTAAACTCATTAATATAAAAACCTCAAAATGCTTCACAACATTGGTGTGTCTAGTTTCTCAGTCTTGATTGCATTATCATAATAGTTTCCTATATTATTTGACAAGATGATATAGAAAAATGTCTTTTGTCCTTTGGTAAGAAACAAAATTACTTTCATGGGATTTCTTTTGTTTTTCCTATTTCTTTTTTTTTGTCAGTTGTGCTGCTTGAACTCTGGGTTTGGACGCTATTCCTCAGCTTTTCAGCTCAAGGAGAGTGCTCTACCACTTGAGCCACAGCACCACTTCCGATTTTCTAGTGGTTTATTGGAGATAAATGTCTCAAGGACTTTCCTACCCGGGCTGGCTTTGAACCGTGATCCTCAGACCTCAGCCTCCTGAGTAGCTAGGATTACAGGTGTGAGCCCCTGGTGCCTGGCTTCATGGGATTTCTTTTACCAGTTCATATGTCTTATTAGAACATTTTAAATACATATTTCCAATATAATTTTAAACAAAATGACAACTGTATCAGTCTTTTGACATTATTATACACTTCAATATTTTAACTTTATTATCTCATTGAGATGCACAATAACCCATAAAGTTCAGGCTATTATTATAATTGCCATTTTAAAGATCGTAGAATTGAATTTAGAGAAGTAAAACAAATTGCCCAAAGACATTCAGCTAACAAAGAATAAAAGTTGATAATGAAACTTAGATGATTAGAGAGATATTGTATATCAGGAATACCATTTTTCAATGAAATCTTCTCTTGTGGAAAATTAAAAGTTGGTATGTTGGAAGAGAGATTGCTAGAAGTGATAGGTAATTGCTTGATTATTAGTAAACTATGGGCATAATGGATTCTAATATAAGACTAATTTTAATGCTATAATTTTCTGCCTTTGTGTGTTGTGTGTGAGCGATTGAGAGCAAGAGAAAGAGAAAGAGAGAGAGTGTGTGTAGGTAGTAGGTTTGGAACTCAGGACTTCTCATTCTCTTGGCTTTATACACAAGGCTTGTGCTCTACCACTTACATCCACATATCCACTTCTAGAAATGAGTATTTTTCCTTATGAAAAAATGACCCCTACAAGTGTTTAACAAAATTGGCAATTTAATGTCAATTTGCATCTTAATAAAAGTAAAATATTTCAATATATCATCATTTATGCTACATTCAGGTTTGCACTTACTGGTCTGCCACAACAGCTCTAAGGAATTCCTCCAGCTTGACTTTTCCCTGGTTATTTCTAAGATAGATTCTCACTTCCTGCCCTGAGTTTACTTGAGCTTTGCTTCATCTCTTTTAAATTCTGGTAATCATAAGCATGTCCTGGGTGTCTAACTTCAACTTCCTTCTTGGAGATGAAATCTTGCGGACTTTTGTGCCTGAGCTAACCTTATAACTTGATTCTTTCGATGTAAGCCTCTCACAAACTTTGGGTAGATAGTTAAGCACCACACTGAACTTTGAACTTTTTCCTCTGGGGCTGACTGAACCACAACTATCTCATTCAGACTTCCACACAGCTAGGATTAAAGGTGTAAGCCACTATCCATTGGCAAGTGTGAAGAAGCTTTTGTTTTCATCTAATAACGCATTCAATCATTTGAATTAGTGTAGTGCTAAATGTGCCATGTACATGTTTTGCCTTGAGTAGATATAAAAAAACCTCACTTCCATCTCAAGATAATTAATGAACGTGGAACATAAAGTTCCATCGTGTTAATATTCTATAACGTAAAGGAGAAATGTCTTTTGTATGATGATGTGGTGACATTTTATTTATTTATTTATTTATTTATTTTTTATTATTTTACTGAGGCTTGAACTCAGTGCCTGTGCTTTCAAGGCAAGCGCATTGACTTGAGCCATATTCCTTGTTCGTTCTTGTATTAGGTTATTTTTCCAATATGTTTCCATGTCTTTTGCTTGTGTCTGGCCACTGACCCTGATGCTCTCACTTAACAGGGATTACAGGCATGTGCCAAGCCAAGTGATAGGATCTTAATAACTTTCTCACCTGGGCCAACCTCAAATTCCCATAGATTGAAATACAGGCACAAAGCACCCTGCCTTGTGATATTTATATTTCTATAATCGTATTAACTCAGAAAAAGTGTAATTGCAAATAGACTAATAAGTAAAAGAAAAATATGACCTGTCATCAATTTTACTCTTTTTCTTTTGCTGGATTTAGGGCTTTTATTTATTTGTCCTTTTTTCTCTGAAATATCAGCACTATACACCTCAGAACTGCCTCCAGCTTGCTGCCATGCTACCTCCATCTCTTAAGCCTAGGGTTTATAAGTGTGTAACCTGTGACCACTGATTTATTACTTTTCTTACTGAATCTATTTATTGTTAGTGTGTCCTTTCAATTGCTATTTTCTTTTATTTTTTAAAAGAAAGTTTTGTCAGAGGAAAAGGAAAGAGCAACAGAAAAAATATATTTTTTACAAAATTTATTTTCAATTACAAGTGGCATGTAAAATGATGTTTGCGTATGTAGTTTGAAAGAACATCTTTTGTCCAAAATGATGTTAAAATGTAGAAATGTATTCAGTTTGCTGTATACATAGCCAGACTGTTTCCTGAAAATGGAAAGACTTCACTTTGAGTGAAGCTAAGTAGTGTGATTCGATATAATTTTGGTAAACAATCCAAAGTCTTATGAAAAACTTTAACATTATCAACACAAGAAATTGTGTTTTCTTTATTG
The DNA here is from genome assembly GCF_019054845.1 of Dipodomys spectabilis. Classification (NCBI taxonomy): domain Eukaryota; kingdom Metazoa; phylum Chordata; class Mammalia; order Rodentia; family Heteromyidae; genus Dipodomys; species Dipodomys spectabilis. The sequence continues at coordinate 5,824,505 of NW_024870696.1, read as the reverse complement.
AGTCTTCTATATAATGCGCGTGATAAAGCATGTATTTCATTAGATGGAACATGTCAATTTGCTTTTACTTTGTATTTTGTTTTTCTTAGCTTTTATTTTTTGTTTTCATGAATTTTTGTAATTATAAAGTTTATATGCAGAGAGGTTACAGTCACGTAAGTCAGCTAAAGATTCCATTTCTTTTTGAACAATGTCACCTCCTCCCTCCCTCTCTCTAAGTTTATCCCTCCCATCCCACCCACATGTGCACAGTTGATTTTCAAAATCGTCTAGTGAGAATCACTGCTGCATATATTCATCCTTTTCCCCCAAATTTCTGTGTCTCCTTTGCTCTCCCAGAGATAGATAAATGGGAATAAGGAAAAGAAAACAGAAACAGAAACAAAGAAAAAGCTCTTATTTCAATTTTCTGGAGTTCGTTGTGATAAATATTGTTTTATATGATCAGATGCACATAGGTATTGTACCTTTGAGTTCCTCTTCTACGAATATCTTCCTTTGGTCACACTGTGGGTGAATGGCTAGAGACTTGCATGATGTATCATATACTAGTGTATGTCAAATTCATGTGAACAAGTTGAAACACTCTAGTTTGTGTGTGTGTGTGTGTGTGTGTGTGTGTGTGTGCACACGCGTGCCAGTCCTGGTACTAAAGCCCTGGGTCTGACACAGTCCCCTGAGCATTTTTCCTTAAAGCTAGTGATCTACCATTTGAGACACAGTTGTTGTTGTTTCCTTTTTCTTTTTGCTTTTGGTGCTTAAATAGAGATGAGGCTCACAGACTTTTCCTGGTTTATGTGGCTTCCAACCTCAGATCCTCAGATTTCAGCTTCTTGAATAGTGAGGATTACACTAGGCCTAACCCTAAACTAGGATTACAGGTCTAACTTTACCTTTCTGCCATTTCTTATGAGGTTTTTTGCCACATCACACAACAGGATGATCTTCTGGTTTCCGTATTTCACAGTTGCAGTCAACAGATTAGCTTTTCCCCTGCTGTGTGCATTAGCTACTCTAGTCCTATTCTCTGCTGCCAAGACTCATTTTTATGTTTTGCTTTGTTTTACTTCCAGTTATGGGATTAGAAATCAGGAACAAGTGCATGCTGGGAAAGAAATGTTGTACCAGCAATATCCATTGATATACATCCTTAGGCTTTCTTTTCTCTTCATTTTTAATAGCAATTCCTATTTCATGTTCAAACATGATTTACAGCAGTTGTAAATCCAATACTTCATGTAATAGCCAATACATGAAGATGTTATAGACAGACCCAGTAGAAATTATCTATTTTTAAGATACTTCTTTATTGTTTATTGGTTTAGGGTCTATCTCTAGCAACTCAAATTAAGATTTTATAGCAATGGCTGTGTTTGATAGCCATGTGCGGTTTATCATCCATTCTATGAAACTAATTAATGGAATCCAAAAGATTATCTAGAGAAAACAGAGTTGGATGGGTATATTAACCTATATTGTCTTGAAGTTTATTTCATATTTCTCCATCTGGCGGTTCATTTTAAGTGACAGACACATTGTTACACTTCCTTTTGAAGAATATGGATGTTGTGAGTTTAGAAGAGAAAGGAAATGGAAATTAATGTGTTGTCAGCATGAATGATTCCAATTACTTGGCATAAATCAGAACACAGGCAGAAAAATACCTCCAAGTGAAAAAAGAAAAGTCACAAACTTATTCATTATTTTCAAGTGATAATCTTTTATACTTTACTCTGGCTTTTGGAGCATTCAGTATGGACAGCTTTTTTTGGGGGGGGGGGGGGCGGGGGACTCAATATTGAGCCCCGCAGAAAAGTTCACCTTTGTCAATGTTAAAACTATTTCAACATACTCTATTTGAGGTGATCAGTAAATCAGGAAAATATCATCGTCCTTTAATCAGAAAAAGAACAAAAGATCATTTCTGTCAGTGAAAATATCATTTAGAGATATTATTTAGAGAATATTATTTAGAAAATATTATTTAGAGAATTAGAACAAATATTTAACTTTCACTTATTATAAGGTGTTCCTCTCCTTTCTAATTGTTCTTCCTCCCTCTCTCTGAGACACTGAAGAAAGATTGGAAATGACCTAAATGGGGTAAATATTTCATCAACTTTTTCATGAAAAACACAGTCACACCAAAGCATGATTGATGTGCTATTGATTGAACCTCCATTCTTCAAAGGCGTTGGTGATTTTTACTCTAAACAACACAGCACTGAACACCCCATCATGCTTTCCCCTAAACTACACAATCAGAGTTACTTCATCTTAAATTAGAGCCCTTGTTTTTGTTTTCCTATTGAAAATCATTGAACTTCTCCCTCTCTTCATCATAGCTTTTGAAGAACTTGTTTGGTTTTGCTGTTGTTGAAAATTCTCTTAGTACTTTTTATTAAGGTTGCTTATTTACTCTTTTTTTGGAGACAGTCATTGAAGTATATTAATTATCTCTCAGAACTTTCATAGTTCTTGGTATTGTAGTTTTACATGGGAGAAAATTGTGAGGAACAGTAGATGGAGCATGGACTCATGGAGCATACACTTTAGTTACCATAAACAAAGAGTAATCAGTTGCTTAGGAAAACACTAGATATGTCATTAGGAAAGCTTTATGTCATCAAATGATGGATAAGCAGGAGATCTGAATCCAGAGTAACTTCCGTGTTGGAGTCCAGTACTTAAATTTACCAAAACTATGTTTTAACACAATATGAGGTAGAAAATATATACGTGCTTTCTGCCATGTCATGAAAGAATATATATGTCCTTAAAAATTGAGATCACACAAAAGTATAAATGTAATAGTGATTCACTTTTGTTTTCAATCCGGTTTATAATACTTAATATTCTTTCATTCATTAATGCTGCGGCAAATCTGAGTATTCTAGATTCCAAAACTACCATAAACAAGTTAAAGGTGGGTACCAATAGTTAATGCCTATAGTCCTATATACTTAGGAGGCTAAGATCTGAGGATCGTGGTTCAAAGCCAGCCTTGGTAGGGAAGTCTTGGAGACTCTTATCTCCAATTAACCACCCGATAACCAGAAGTGGCACTGTGAGTCTAGTGGTAGAGCTGAACAGCTGAATAGCTCAGGGACAGTTGTACCCAGGCTCCACAGCCAAAAAAAAAGTTTATGGCATCTGATCTCAGTCATTTTAGGCTACATTAAAACTATAAGTATCTGAAAGATGAAAGTGTTATATTTATTATATCTTATTCATTTTTTAAGGTATAAAATAGTAAATATCCATATAATAATTTAAAGCCAAATTTATCTTTATAATGAGAGTAAAACATAAAATACAAACACGTTCCTTCATAAGGGTTGTACTATATATGCATTTTTATGATTTGATATATTCCACTTCCCTGTGGAGTTACTTATAAAAACGTTGGGACGTACTATAAAAGATTACTTTTCCATTTCTCGTCTTGATACCTGCAGTCTGATTGTACTTAAGCCCCTGCTGCTACTCTGAGGACTCACATTTTCTGAAATACTTAGTAGATCATCCACTACATAGAAATTATTTTATTTGTAGAAACAGAGAGATTGACACATATCTATTCAACTCGCAGCTACATGAAACTTCTCATTTTCTTCAACATGCCCTTTCTATCCAGTGAGCTCCTGCCATCTCTTTTAGGCATTACTACTGAGTAAGCACAGTGGTAGCACTTGCTATAAAAATGACAGCAGTACTCTGACCTATGCTCAAATTGCTTAGTCCATGGATTCAGTCAGTGAACTGGAACAGCTTGAGAGTTGGGAGTGTTGTTTCTGTTGACAAGCTTTTCAGTTTGACATCTCAGACACACAGTATTTACCAGTTTACCATTACAGAGATGACTGCCTTGTAAGAGCAAAAGTAATGACTCAACCCTTTGGATAAAAGATTGAAGCCTTTACGCTAAACAATGTGTCTCTCATCTCTCATCTCATCTAAAATGAATGAGAAAAATATATTCAATCATAAACAACTATTTCATTTTATAGTAGGATTTAAAAGGATTCTTTGATCTAGAAACTAGGAGCAATAAAGACATTGTTATAAGTTTTAAAGAAGGAAGCTTCTGCATAAACACTAAGAAAAGCTTTTGACAAGCTCGTTTCATATCTGGATATTCAACTTACCACTTGTGTTTTTGATTATTTAAATACATTAGCTTCGTATGGGTACACACATTTATAAATTGATATGAATTATTAAATAACAAGCAGCTAACTGTCTCTGCCAGGCAATTGAGAACTTCATGGAAATTGTAATTGTTCTTGTGACTTCTATGTCTTCCTCATTAAAGCACTAATCAACAATAGGACTTACATAGGACTACACTGTGCCCTCTGAAATAAAGTCTTCTTCAAAATAATATTTGTACTGAATGTAAGGCATTTTTAGTATTTACTTTATAAACCACCTGAGTTATAATATACCATGCTGTTAACTGAGAATATTTTGTTTGCTATCATTTATGGTATAGACTTTTCTTCCTCACTGCCTAGACAAGTGCCTTGCAAATTTCATACACTAACCAAACTACCCTTCGCGTTTCTTGATTTTTGTTTGCTGATTTTGTCATGAAAATGTAGTGAATTTATTAATAGATTCCAATATTTTTGTTGGAGATTTAATTTTTTCTCTATATAAGAAAATGAAGCTTAAAATAGTGGAAATTTGACATGCTGTTTGGATACACACACACACACACACACACACACACACACACATATATATATATGTTTATATATATATATTTTTTAACCACGCTGGCTAAGAATTCTGACACTGTGAGGAAGAAACAAGGTAAAGGAACCATTGGGGTCCTGGTCCTGAATTTAGAGGAAAAGATCATTTTTTTCTTATTTAAGGTAATGTTAAGCTTTGACATGCAGACTTTATTATATTTATATGCTTCTTCCATACCTAACTTGTTGCAGATATTTAAATAATAATGACTGTTAAAATTTATCAAATGTCTTTTGTAGTCTCTTGAAATCATCCTTTCTCTTGGTCATTAAGAAGTTGTGATTCATAAAAATTAGTGGTATGCATATGTTAAAATATCCTTGCATCCCTGAGGTGAACCTAAATTGATCCTGGTGAACAATTTTGTCATGAGCTCTTGGGATTACTTTGTTGATATTTTATTGGAGTGTATAGCATTTTTGGATCAATCATCTGCCAGCCTCTTTACCATTTTCTCCATTCTTGATTCATTTTGTAATCCATTGTCACTGGGACAATTCCTGTCATTTCTTTTTTTTTTTTTTTTTAGTGGAAAACTTGACAAAAATGCATTTATTAAACTGTTATGTCAGGAAAATAAAAATTCAAATGCAGAAATTTCAGAATATAATTAAAACATGTACAAAAATTAACATTAGCCAAGAACTTTCCATGATGAGTATTTAAAACTATGTTTATAATATTTGAGAATAAAACATTTGGAGGAAATTTATTAAGCATTTAACTGAAAATGAGATGAAACATTAAAGATATATATAAGATAAACACAAATTAATGTACAATTCCTATCATTTCTAAAACATTACTCTTATACCAAGTACCATTTGAATTTTTCTACCAGCTTCTGTGCACACAGCATTCACCACTGTGAGTACAGGTATTCTTGTCAGACCGCTTACATTCTGTTCATTTACCCACGCATGGCATTGATACAAAGACAAGATTTCCATCATTTTCCTCTTCGTATGTCTAGTTTTCATCTTGATGGATCACTTTTTTCAGTGTATACACATTCTGATACTAATCAACTAGCCATTGTTTCAATTGTTCAAAAGAAAACAAACAAAAAAAATGGGTCTACATTCTGCCACCAATCTTTCTCTTCTGTTCTCTTGATTTCATTCTAAGTAAGGTCTGATACATTTTACTATTGCATGTAATTGCTTTTTTATAATCTTCACTATTTTCTTCCTTGTAATTTATTCCAATGGCTAATACCTAAAATTTATTTCAGCTTATATGTAATCATACCTTAAGGTATTTCTTCTTCTACTTGATTTTTTGAGACTTTATGTTCATGCTTTTTTCCCCTACAATAAACATCTCAGTCTCCAAAATTTCTCATTACTTTTTCTGATCTAGTAATGTGAAAACTTCCTAATGTTCATAATAAGCATAGACAACAAGCCCAGGTCTTACTCAATCTATCATCTCTTTTTCTCTAGCTATACTCATGGATTTGGGGATTTTGTTTAAGTCTATAACATGAGTCAATGTTTATTTTACAGTGTTGGCATAGATTTCTCTTACACTACTGGGTATAGATTCAATTGTCTAGTTTAAAGTACATATTTAATAACACCATAGAATGATATTTCAAAGCTTATTGTTATATCTGTTCCATCAATAATATTCTAAAACATCTATCACCAGAACACACACACACACACAGACACACACACACAGCACCATAGTTTGATAGCAGCACTGCCCTTTCTAAGCTGATGTTAGGCGAAATGAACCCCTCGATAAGGACTCAAATGTTTTTACTTTCTTGCTATTGTTTTTAATATATTTATAAGATGATTTCTTGGTTGCTTTGTATGTCCCTCCCCCATGGTATAAGTCCCATTTTCACTGTATTTGGTGTGGTATAATTTGAGGAGGGAAAAGGAAAAACCGAATTGTTTAAATAGGGATAAAGGTGGACCCATTCCAACAATGAAATATACAAGACATACAAGACGTTATGTCGAAAAACGAACTTTACAACTTTGGTGGAGGGGGGCAGAGATGGGAAGGGATAGGAAGGGGAAACAAAGGAGGAGGCAACAATGCTTGATAAAAAAGGTAGTCATTACCTTGCTCATGTAATTGTAACCCCTCTGCACGGTATTTTCACAATTAAAAAAACATTAAAAAATACTGATGTCATCATCTGATTCCTTTTACATTTCACATTTAATCTACCAGAAATACTTTCCTATATAACTCCCACTTTTGCTACTTTTATTTCAGAATTCCTATTCTGCTCTCTAATTTGCTTTCTAACATTATTCTTTCCCCTACACATTTTACCTTTAAGAATTGTATCAAAGCCAGGTGCCGGTGGTTCACACCTGTAATCCTAGTTACTCAGGAGGCTGAGATCTGAGGAGCACGGTTCAAAGCCAGCCCGCCAGAAAAGTCAGTGAGACTCTTATCTCCAATAAACCACTAGAAAACTGGAAATGGTGCTGTAGCTCAAGCTGTAGAGCGATCACCTTGAACTGAAGAGTGCAGGGACAGAGCCCAAGCCCAGAGTTCAAGCCCCACGACCGACAAACAAAAAGAACCGTATCAAAGAAAATTACTTGTGTAATATAGGGATTTTGTTTGTTTGGTTTCTTAACCCAGATTTCAGGCCCTATCTACAGACTTGCCACTTCCCTTCTGAGGTCTCACTCTGTGCCAATCAGCACCTGCTCTAATTGCTTTGATGTTAAGGATACTTTTTAATATATATTTTTATTGTAAAGATACTGTACAGAAGGGTTACAATTACATGAGCAAGGTCATCAGTCCATTTCCTATGGAGCATTATTACACCCTCCTTTATTATAATCCTAACATCTCTTTCCTCCCCAACTCTCTTCCCTCTCCCCCTGCTGCAAAGTTGTAAAGTTTGTTTCCAACATACAGTATTGTCCTTCTCATTGTTAAGATGGGTCATCTGTATCCTGTATCCAGCATTTTGTTATTTCCCTTTCTTTCTCCAAATTAGAAAATTAGAAAAATGTATATATAGAAGATGCAAGACACTGGAATCAAATACAATGATAACAGGGGTTGTACCTCCGGAGAAGAATATACAAAGAAACAAAACAAATCACATAGTACATTATAAGTACATTAAAAGAACAGCAACAAAGATAAAACCTCTTGTGTCCCTATCTTGGGGTTCATTTCACTTAGCATCAAGTTTTATGGTTATATATACATAGCTTTAGCCCTCTTCTGCTTGCCCTAGACATATACTATTTATTGTAGATAAGGGAAACCATGGGATCTATGTTTCTTTGAGTCTGGCTTACTTCACTTTTGCATACTCAAATTAGTCAGTTCCTATGCAAGCTGGGACACCTAGCTTATCATAATGCACTTTCTGTATTTATGTTGTTCACTTGCCTAATTTGCATTTAGCTTTTCCCCAAACCTAATCTCTAATCACACTGGCTGGTGATTTTCTGTTGCTTAGAGCAGAAAGGAGTAATGCCTTGCATCTAACTGAGCATTATAGTGTTTTATTCTTTTATCAAACAATCTTTAAAAATCTTGTCAAAAACATTGACCTCTCTGTTGTCTTTACTTTCTTCTAAACATGGGAAACTGGCAGGAGAATAGAAGGAAGGAGAAAGCATTGCTTGGAGCATTCATTCCTGTTCCCTCCTTTATGGAACAGATTTAGCCGTGGTTGTTGTCCAACACGGGGCATGGCTCCTGTGAGGGAGTTATTTTCTAACATTAGATTTCTCACTGAGTTTGGCTCACCTCATATCTGCCCTGTCCATTAAAGTGTTGGGTAGATATTTTCTTCTTGATTCATCATACCCTTTTGATATTGTTAAACCCAATAGTCTTTTAGAAGTTTATGTCTCTCTTTCTTAGATTGTATTTTATAATTTCATTATTTGTTTTGAGATTATTTTTTCCGTGTATAGACCTTGCTAGGTCTATTAACTTCTACTGCCACAGTGTGTCGATTAAGCTAGAGTCTGTCTCTTGAGCATTCCTGATTAGTGTATTAACTTTGCCTCTCAGCACATATTCAATTTCTATAATGTATGAAACTGTGTTAAGCAGAGGACATAGACAAAGAAACATAAATTAGACTATAATTTCTACTCCAGTATACTTAGGTTGTATAAAGTAAAAGAGTATATTTTAGTACAAAAATTACTTACATATATGTAAGTATGTATGCATATATATATGTTAGAAAACTCAAATATAAATTAATCTTTCTATCTAAGGTATTTCAGATGGTTAGCATTGTCTTTTCTCTAAGTGACCTGAGTAAGCACACTCTTTAACTCTTCTCTTGCATTAATCTCTAACACTTTTTCAGTACTTTCTTTTAATCAAGACTGCAATTAAAACACCTTTCATACATGTAGTTGTGATCAATTCACACCCCAATTTTACAACCATCACAGATATCTATTATTTGTAGAATAGAGGAAACAACAAACCACTCACTTGGTTTGCCACAAATCTTTACTCCTGTTCAATATCATTCCTCTTCATTTTCTCTCATTTAAAAAATGTTCACGGGCTGGATGTCCCTGTCTCAAGCCTGTAATCCTAGCTAGTCAGAAGGCTGAAATCTGAGGATCACAGTTCAAAGCCAGCTCTGGCAGGAAAGATTGTGAGATTCTTACCTTCAATAAACCACCAGAAAACTGGAAGGGGCACTGTGGTTCAAGAGCTAGAGCTGTAGCTTTGAACTGAAGAGCTGAGGGACAGCACTCAGGCCTAGAATTCAAGCCCACTACCAACCAAAAAAAATTCACAACCTATAACATGACACATTTTTGTTTCTTGTAAGTGGAAGGCCCTCTCTGACTTTACTCAACAAATTATTCTTTTTTTAAGCTTATTTTTAAAAATTTAGCTTAAAGGTGATGAATGGGAGGGGGTTTCATTTACATAAGTAGGGAAGTGAGCATATTTCTTTGATTGGTTCTATTTCTGGGTCTCTATTAAGAAAATTTCGGCCTGTGCCAAGGAGACCTAGGGTTTCTCCTATTCCTCCCTGTAATGTTTTCAGGGTGTCTGCTTTGATTTTGAGTTCTTTGATCCATTTGGAGTTGATTTTTGTGCAGGGTGATATAGAAGGATCTAGCTTTAGTTTTCTACAGGTGATTAACCAATTTTGCCAGCACCATTTACTGAAGAGGCTAACAACAATTCATTCTCATGGTCACTGTCCTCATGAAGTTCCTTCTGTCCAAATCTGGCTCTTACTGCATCAGTGATGTCACTCTCATTTGGAGTACTAGACAGTCAATAAAACGATGAGACAAAGGACAAGGGGGAAGCCAATGCAACAGCAATATTCACAAGGTAATATATTGGAAATTATCAGAAAAACTTTTGGGGGGGGCCTGGGAGGGAAGGGAAAGTAGGAGAGAAACAAGGGAGGAGGTAACAAGTTAAACAAGAAATGTATGTATTACCTAACTTACGTAACTGTAACCCCTGTGTGCATCACCTTAACAATACAACAGACTCAGTAGATGGGGGAGATAGATGAAAGGAATGACATTGATTAAGATGCATTGGACTCACAAGCTGACATGTTTAACTGAAACCCCTTTGGACAACTTAAGGTAATAATTCAAAAAATAAAAACATTGACTCAAGAAAGACATACATCCGCAAAACTTAAATTTGTCATTCCCCACGTCTTTAAAATAAATATTAGTTTAAGCATGAAAATATAGTCATTTAAATATATTTAAGTTAATGAGCCAATATATAATAATTGCATGTAACAGTATATGTAAATATATACACATGAAAATTCACCAGTATTCTTAGAGATAGAGGCATAGACAAACTTCCATGCTGAAGAAACTGATTGCACTTTTAAAAGAATTACATCTAGTTATCCTAAACAGAAAACACCACAAGGGCAAAACAAGAGAAAAAATATCAATTTTTAATATTAAGTGCTGGAGAAGACAAAGCAATTTATTTTTATTGTGCATGAATGCATATAAACAATAAGTAGTAAGTCATTATATTGATATAAAATGAAAAGTGCTCAAAGAACTGTCATGGTTTTTAAATTGGTTATATTATTATAGCTTGCCACTGGACCATAAAACATGAAACAAGAAGAGTTATCATATATACAGTAAAACTACTGCATATTAGTCACTGTCTTTACTGATGATGGAAAATGCCTCTAGAATTTGTTTATAAAAATACCAGAATTTATTTAGAGCAATCATGTTTATATGCCCAAAAGATATATTCAAAAATCAGCAGAGCTTACTCTAGCAGTCAAATCTCTAGGTTCTAGGTTTGGAACCTATTTCTTATATTAAACCAGTAGTTTACTGCTTTATAGCTTGAGTTAAATTAACTTCCTCTGTCCTAAGTTCACATTTATAAAATCCAGATAATAAAATAACAGGCTTTACATGGTTCATTAATTCACTCAATGAGCTAACCAATGTAAAAACCTTATCATAACTCCTAACACTTACTAACTACTTAAATATTGGTTATTATCACTTATTTTCCATTGAATATTTTCTGTAATAGAATTCATAGAATCTCAGTTAATCAGACCTCATGAATGTATTTTTATAAACAATGAAAGAAAAATATATCATTTAGGAATAGATTTATTTTAAGTTTAAATCATTAAAGTGAAATATTATAGATCGCACTATCCTAATATTTTGCACTAATTAAATCTTGTACCTGAAATTTTGCCTTAAAAAGTATTCAATTATGAACCCAGAATGACTGGAAGAGTATACAAGTATATGTGTGTGCGTATGTGTGCAAAAACAGAGAAATTTATGTAATTAAAGTGACTTGGGACTATTTAATGAAGTCCCTATTAAATCAACTCCAAATGGATCAAAGACTTCAGAGTCAAAGCACACACTCTGAAAACATTACAAGATGGAATAGGTTTCTGCTAGGTCTCCTTGGCGCAGGCCGAAATTTTCTTAATAGAGACCCGGAAACACAACAAATCAAAGAAAGGTTGGACAAATGAGATTGCATGAAGTTGCAGAGCTTCTGCACGGCAAAGGACATAGCTAGCAAGATCAATAGAAAGCCCACGGATTGGGAGAAGATCTTCACTAGCCATACAACGGACAAGGGTCTCATATCTAAAATATACTTGGAACTCAAAAAATTAAATCTACCAGCAACAAATCCTCAAAGAAACATGCCCAATAAATAAGTGGGCAAATGACTTAAAGAGAAACTTCTCTGAAGAGGAAAGAAGAATGGCCAATAGACAATGAAGAAATGCTCAACCTCCCTAGCCATAAAAGAAACGCAAATCAAAACGACATTGAGATACCACCTCACCCCAGTTAGAATGGCTATAATCAAGAACTCTAATAACAACAGATGCTGGAGGGGATGTGGACTGAAGGGAACCTTACTGCATTGTTGGTGGGAGTGTAAACTTGTTCAACCACTTTGGAAAGCAGTATGGAGTTTCCTCAAAAGACTCCACATAGAGCTCCCCTATGACCCAGCAATCCCACTTTTGGGCATTTACCCAAATGCTTACAAACAAGACCACACTAAAGCTACCAGCAGGACTATGTTTATTGCAGCATTATTTACCATAGCTAAGATATGGAACCAACCCAGATGCCCCTCAGTAGATGAATGGATCTAGAAAATGTGGTGCATATACACAATGGAATTCTATGCATCTATCAGAAAGAATGACATTGCCCCATTTGTGAGTAAATGGAAAGACTTGGAAAAAATTATATTAAGTGAAGTAAGCCAAGCCCAAAGAAACATAGGTCCCATGGTTTCCCTTATTTGCAATATCTAGTATATGTCTGAGTCAAGCAGAAAAGGTCAGATAAGGTGATGTTAAGAAAATGAACCCTAAGATATATATTTAAATGTTTTTTCTTTCATGCATTTGTTTCTAAAGCATTTATAAGATTATTTCTTTGTTGCTTTGTATGTCCCTCCCCCACAGTATAACCACTGCTTTCACTGTATTTGAAGTCGGTATAATTTGTGGAGGGGAAGGGGAAAAACAAGTCGTTTAAATAAAGATAAAGGTGGACCCGTTGCAATAATGAGAAGTACAAGTTGTCATGTTGAAAATGAACTTTACAACTTTGGTGGGGGGGGGAGGTTTGGGAGGGGGGTTCGGGGAGGCTGGGAAGGTATGGGAAGGGGAAACAAAGGAGGAGGCTACAATGCTTGATAAGAAATGTACTCACTATCTTACTCATGTAATTGTAACTCCTCTGTACAGTATTTTCACAAAAAAAATAAAGAAAGAAAGCAATGCAAAAAAACATGACAAAAAATTATTGAGACCAACATCAATGGCTCACACATGTAATATTAGCTACTCAGAAAACTGAGCTATGGATGATGGCAGTCAAAGGTCAGCCAGAACAGAAGAGTCCATATGAGTCCATCTCTAATATAACAACAAAATGTTGGCCCGGAAGTGTACCTCAAGTGGTGGAATGTCAATCAAATAAGTTGAGAGTACATAAAAACCTACATCAAAAGCCTAATAGCTGAAAAAGTAATTGAAACAGTAACATTAATATAAAGAATAAAGAAAATGGACTTTAGAATTAAAGTGGAAATATAGAAAGGAGCACATATGATGTCTAAAGTGCAAACCACACAAGGTTTCCATTAATTAGGTCACTTTAATTATTTTATTTTTTCAGTAAAAAGCTAAACAGTCTGTTCCCCTCCTAAATCTTCTGTCAAGTTGTGAATGACTGAATCTTAATGATCAAAATCTCAACAGAGCTAAGCAAAGCAGAAACATAATTTATCATTTTGTCATGGTAAATTTCCCAGGGAAGGTAATGTATACATATTACACTTACTTATTACAGTGGAAGGGCATCATGAATGAAAATGAAAGCAAGAATGTGCGAGTAAAATGAATTAATGGTATTGTCAATCTGTCAGGATGCAATGCTCAAGGAATGATGTTTCCTAATAGTAGCAGTAGCAAACACATCTGTAAACCCAGACTTTTGGATGGCACAGACAGGAGAATGGCAAAGGCAAAGTCAGTTTAAGGCAAATTAGTAAGATTATACCTCAGAGGAATAAAATGAATTGGGTGATACAGCCAAAGTGGCAAAGCAGTTGGCACCAAAATTAACTCTCTCAGTTAAATAATTAGTATTGGGATACGTATTTTTTTTTAACTAATGGAGTTTCAGTAAGCATGATTTAATTTTTTCAGTATTATGCTGCCCAGAAAAGGGAAAATAACCATACTTCTCCTCATAGGTATGTAAAATAATATACACACTGACACGAACTCCAAACATATGGACCAGAGGGTTTTTTTGTTTTGATTTTCTTATTTTTTTGTTGACTTTGTATTCTTTACCTTATATATGGTGCATTCACATCCATATCTGTTGGAGGGTGGGGGAAGGGCACAGAATCAGAGAGAAAAAAGGATAAATAGTGCAGCATTGGAGCACTCTGGCTGCACAGAACATTGATGAAGTAAGCAACTCCCAGTTGGAGATGGGACAGAGGGAATGGGAGAGAAGAAGGGAACAAATGATACTGCACAAAGGGACATGTACTTCCTTCTTGATGGCTGTAAGGTAGCTCTAAAACAGCTCTAAAACAGCCATAAAGTACATTGGGAAAAACAAAGGGGAAAATATGGTTGCAGAGAAAAATAAAATCGATAATCATCTGATTTTAAAATACAAATTTTTTGATTTCCCAAATGTACTTAAAATAATCACAAGATCCTAAAAGTAAGAGTGAGTAAGGTTTGAAAAAGCTGTTATGTGAAAAAGATCTACACAGATAATGAGGACTCCAATACTGGAAGGCACCACTAGATGAAAAACAACAACAACAACAAAAAAAGAAAAGTAAGCAGGATATGGAGTCTTCATAGAAACTTTAGAAAGAACACTACTGGTTATCACTTGCTTTTATCCCAGGGAGAATTGCATAGCATTTCAGCCTACTCTATGTTAATATAATAAACTATTTGTTATAGGCCATTATGCTTGTGGTAATTCATTTCAACAGAAATAAGAATTCATTAAAGAATTTTTTCCCAAAATCTACCCCAAACATTAAAATGATAGTAATAATAATAATAATATACTAACAATAAAACTTACTGAAAAACATCCACTAAGAATTAGATACTTTCTGTCCTTAGATGTATTATCCCTCGTTCTAAACCTGTCAAATCTACATTCCATCTACAATGAAGGAAATTTATTCACAGAGGTTAAATAAATTTCCCAGAGCTATCACAACTACGGAAAAACTAATAATTGGGAATATTTGTTGGTCTTTAGGTCTCTTAAACACATTTTTATTGGATAACCCGAGCTTAAAGAAAACACAAACACACACACACACACACACACACACACGCAAACTACTCTTCTCATAACGCAGATTCCTGAGTAGCTAAGATTACAGGCATGAGCCACCAGAGCAAGACCAGACCTGTGATTATATCAATAGGATTAGACATAAATAAATCTGTGTTTAAAATGTAAAATCACTAGTAGAAAACACATTCAAAGACATGAACTCTCCCTATGTATCCCCAGGGATATTCTTTATAGTAGATAATATTGAAATCACATTTGAGAAGTGGAAATTATTACCTCTGATATTAATCAAGATATTTAAAAATCCTCCTGTTACTTGAGCATCTAATGTCTATTCATGCTGAGACCAAAGACTTCTGTCACAATCCACATCACTGTTCACTAATGTGAATGCTATAGAGAGAGAATTGTGAGTTAAGCTGACATTGCCCTCCAACTATCACTGACATAACAGGTGAACTCTGCTGATCTTTCAAGAGCACCATATTTCCATATATGGTTTCCTTGATAATGCATAAATCTACTATCCTGTCAGAGTAACAATTTTTCATTAAGAAACTAAGAATTGGGGCTGGGAAGGTGGCTCAGTGGTAGAGTGCTTGCCTTGCATGCATGAGGCCCTAAGTTCGATTCCTCAGCACAACATAAGCAGAAAAAAAAAAGCAGGAAGTGGCGCTGTGGCTCAAGTGGTAGAGCACTAGCCTTGAGCTGAAGAACTGAGGGACAGCACCCAGGCCCAGAGTTCAGGCCCATGAATAACCAAAAAAACAAAAGAAAGAAACCAAGTGATATGTGAGAACACCAAATATTCAATTAAAAATCTTCTTAGAAATAATTTGAGTTTCCAGAGTGTATTTGAAGAACACCATAATAAAAATAGAAATAGAAACCAACATAAGAAAAGGAACACTTTTAAAAAAGTAATGTTTTCAAAATACATAAATAAAATTACTACAATCTGATTAAATAAAAAGTAATATTTTCCCTTGTATTTTGGATGCTCTACTGAATGTTTGTCCACAATATTCTCAAGGGATAAATGTTTTTGAAAACTCCTTTATATGGAAAATGACAAGTTATTTTAAGACCATTCCACAAATGAGCTTTTAAGATAATGAAGGGTGAAGAGTTAGGTTTAATTAAAAGATCACTTATTCCCTTATGATCACAGATGGTACTTATCTTTGTTACTTTCTCTGTCGGATAGCTTGATTGGATCTTGAACAGATACTTAAATATATTCCCATCATATCTTTTGCTATATGGTTAATGAGTGATTTATTTTAAGCATTCTTAAGTATTATACGCAATTATTTGAAAGCTTTATGATAAGCCAAAAGGAAAAGTTTTAGAGAAGCTTAACCCCTTCTCACTGAAGTAGAAAGAAATCGGATCCCATCACTCACACTGCAGATTATGTGAAAAAAAAAAGCCATTAATATTGACAGGGATTTAAGCTTTAAGTTTTCCTAGAAAAAGAAACAGCTAAACATAGTACATACTAAGAATCTTGGCCAGACATTGGTGGCTCACACCTGTAACCCTAGCTATTCAGGAGACTGAGATGTGAGGATCCTGGTTCAATGCCAGTCTCGGCAGGAAAGTCTGTGAGACTCTTATGCCCAATTAACCACCAGAAAACCAGAAGTGGCATTGTGGCTCAAAGTTGTAGAGCATGATCTAACTTTGAGCAGAAAAACTTCAGGGATAGCAAGCAGGCCCCAAGTTCAAGCCCCACAACATATATATATATATAATTTATTGTATTATTTAATTTTTCTTTGGTGTTTGTGATTTGTGATTTTTGCCTTGACTACCTCTGGTCACAAAAAAAGACCTGACAAAAGGAAAATATTCCAAAAATTGTATTGGATAAGTCCTTATAATGGTTAGGTGTGAATGATAAAATACAGATTTACTTGTACCTTTTTAGAAATAACTGTGTCATTGAATTATGACTATCAACTTTAGAACTTTTATCAATTTTTAATGTAAAATACATCATCTACATTTGTTCATTCAACTGCTAATGTAATTATTAAAAGTCATCGTATGTGTTATTTGTTTCTCTTATGTTCTCAACTCAAATTATTTCCCATCTTTCAACCCAAGTGAAAACTGAGCTTGAGACACAGATAATCTCCTATTCAATATCAATGAATTCCTGAGAGTCTTGAGGATTAGTATAAAGCTATTATATTGAACTATATATATAAACTATATTTTAATCGAATATAGTTTCAGTTATGTAAATGAATGGAAACTATATTTGTTTTAAAAAATTAAGAGTTCCAAATATGAAGCAAATATATCAATTTAAAAATATGTACACTGCTTATGTCTGTGTGTCTTTCCTTACTGAAACAGAATACCGAAAACAAGCAACTTCTAAAGAGGAAAGTGTATTTTGGCTCACATTTTAGGAAGTTTTCCTCCATGGTTTTTAGGTGCTTTCATGAAGCAGCTCATTTTGCAGAGGTGTGTGTGTGAAAATAAAATTTCTCCTACATTGTGAGGAATATATGGGAAAGCAAAACCCCTTCCCATCATTGCAAAAAAGGGAATGAGGAGGGAACTGGGACCTTACAATCTTCTCCAGTAGCATGTCACCAGTGAGCCCACAACCTTCTGAGCCCTACTTGTAAAACATCTACCACCTCCAATTACCTCATCCTAGAGAGAAAACCATTCACATGAGGCCTTTTGGGGGACATTCAAGACTTGAACTACACCAACTATTATAACAAGCAACACATGTGTTCGTGTATACATACAAATATAGGTATATGCACATACACACATATGTACTTATACACACAAACACATATATTACATAGCACCTAGTATTGATCAAAAATGTCATGGCAAAAAGTAAATATTGCAAAATGTTTATAATTAATGTTTATTCTGTTAATAAATAGTGATATAATACAGGTTCTAGTTCAAATTCTTTAGAAATTGCTGGCTTTGAATTGGTATAAATTACTATGTTTTCCAATGTTCACTTGTTTTAACTGTTTACTTATATCTATTTTAATATGCATAAAATGTAGTCAGATATATACATGCATAGATTCATAGATAGATACACACATAGATCATAGATAGATACATGGATACATAGATTGTCTTACAAGTTTTAACAAATGCTCTTCTTTTCTTTCAAATTGTTAGAGGATTTAAACAATTCCTATGCTTAACAAACCAGCGATATAGCTAAAGCTCTTTAGAAATCAGAGTAGAAAACATGTTTTGTATACTTGATTCAGTAAGAAATATTTATACATGATGAGATTATTTTATTTGCTCAAAAGTGACAAGTTATAAACATGCATCATCTAAGAAGAAAAGGAGAATAAGATAAATAATACCTCTTTTCTATCATGTTTTCCTCCTTTTAAAAGGAAATTCACTTAATAAGTTGAAAGAAAAACATAAAAGTTCAAGCAAGTATTTTGGAATAAAACTACCTGAATTCAAGTGTTGGAGCCAAGAATTCTACCACTACCAAGCTGTGAGATAGCATATGTGCATATCCACATATTTCCTCATTATAGGTAAAATCATGAAAATAATAACACTACTCAGTGTGGCAGTGGTGAGAACAACCCTGTGTTGGTTTTTTTCCCCAGCTGGTGTTCATTAAAGTTTTATGTGGTAGCAAAATTGATATTTTCTGGGGCCAAGAGCAATATATATTCTATGATTATTTAAGCATGCAACTCCATTTCACATGAGGGAAACATTCTAATGTTTTCTTTTTCCTTCTTTTTTTTTGGTGGGGGGTTGGTTATGGGGCTTGAACTCTAAGTCTGTCCCTCAGCTCTTCAGCTCAAGGCTAGTGTTGTACCACTTGAGCCATAGTACCACTTCTGGTTTTCTGAGTGGTTTATTGGAAATAAGAGTCTTATGGACTTTCCTGCCCACACTGGCTTTGAGATCCATAGATCTCAGCCTCCTGAATAGCTAGGATTACAGGTGTGAGCCACCGTTCCCTGGCTTGTGTTATATTTTGAATATCTTGAAGTGGCTGACTATTTTCAAATCCAGTATATTCTTATGATGATATAACATTAAAAAAGGCCCTTGTAATTTTACATTTTTGTAACATTGTTGCTATAACTGGGTGAGGATCTGCTTTGCTTATTTAAAATTAACAGCTTACATGTTAGTAGAAATTTAGCAGGAGAGACAAGTCTTTCATTATTTTAATTTACTTTTTGTACTCACCATTATCCAACTTTCATGTCTTCCTAAGTGTATTTTTGTTTTTGTTTTTGTTTTTTTGCTTTTCTTTGTTGGTTCTTTTCGAATCCTTCCACCTAAAGTTATTACACAGGATATCTTTCTCACTAGTCAGCACTCTGGGATGTATAATCTCTGACAGAGTTCTGTACCAAAGTCATACAACAGAATTTTAACTCACTTTATTTTATTGGTTATATCCAAGAACTTAGAATAAAGATCCTGTTTCATTGAAAAAAGGTGTTTACTGAGTGGAGATGATGTATTTCCTGAGAGAAATATCACATAAATAAGTAAGAGGGGGAGTGAGGAAGTCATAAATTTGGAATACATGACTACTATACTTAGAAAAATGTTAAATTGAAATCTCAAAGAATACTGAGATGTTCAGATTTGAACATTTGAAAAAATGTAATCAGAACTATGGAAAAAATTTGTTCCATGTTTTTGTCTAGTTCCTTTTCTTAAAAAAAACTTTTTTGGCTAATTATAATTTTCTAGAGCTTTGACTTTTTGGATCAAAGACCTCGGGGTCAAAGCAGACAGCCTGACAACGTTACAGGACAGAAAAGGAGAAACTCTAGGTCTCCTTGGCACAGACTGAAATTTTCTTAACAGAGGCCAAGAAACACAACAAATCAAAGAAAGGTTGCACAAATTGGATTGCATGAAATTGCAGAGCTTCTGCATGGCAAAGGACAAAGCTAGCAAGACCAATAGAAAGCCCACCAATTGGGAGAAGATCTTCACTAGCCATACAACGGACAAGGGTCTCATATCTAAAATATAGCTGGAACTCAAAAAATTAAATCCCCCAAGAACAAATCCTCCAAGAAACAACTACCCAATAAAGGAAAAAAGGATGGCTAATAGACACATGAAGAAATGCTCAACCTCTCTAGCCATAAAAGAAATGCAAATCAGAACAACACTCAGATAACACCTCACCTCAGTTAGAATGGCTATAACCAAGAACTCTAATAACAACAGATGATGGAGGAGATGTGGACAGAAGGGAACCTTACTGCATTGTTGGTGGGAGTGTAAACTTGTTCAACCACTTTGGAAAGCAGTATGGAGGTTCCTCAAAAGACTCAACATAGAGCTCCCCTATGACCTAGCAATCTCACTTTTGGGCATTTACCCAAATGTTTACAAACAAGACCACACTAAAGCTACCAGCACAACTATGTTTATTGCAGCATTATTTACTATAGCTAAGATATGGAACCAACCAAGATGCCCCTCAGTAGATGAATGGATCAAGAAAATGTGGTATATATACACAATGGAATTCTATGCCTCTATCAGAAAGAATGACATTGCCCCATTTGTTAGGAAATGGAAAGGCTTGGAAAAAATTATATTAAGTGAAGCAAGCCAGGCCCAATTAAACATAGGTCCCATGGTTTCCCTTATTTGCAATAACCAGTGTACGTCTGAGTCAAGCAGAAAAGGTCAGATAAATTGATGTTAGGCAAAATGAACTCCAAGATAAGGACTCAAATGGTTTTCTTCTCTTGCTATTTTTCTAACATATTTATAAGATGATTTCTTTGTTCCCTTGTATGTCTTTCCCCCACAGTATAACCCCTATTTTCACTGTATTTGATGTTGGTGTAATTTGGGTAGGGGAGGGGAAAAACAAATTGTTTAAATAGGGATACAGGTGGACCCATTGCAAGAATGAGATGTACAAGACATTATGCCAAAAAACGAACTTTATAACATTGGCAGGGAGCAGCGGGGAGGGATAGTTGGGAGGGCAGAGATGGTAAGGGGAAACAAAGGAGGAGGCAACAATGCATTTAACTGTAACCCATCTGTATGGTATTTTCACAATTTAAAACACTTATTAATAAAAAATTCTTTTTACTTGTTTGGATCATTTTCTTGACTGGTACTCTACTGCTCGAACTAAACCTCCAGAGCAGGCTTTTGCCAGTAATTTTGTTTTTCTCTATCCAGGCTGGCTTCAATTTCCATCCTTCAAATCTTAGCTTCTCGGGTTTCTAGAATTATGAATTGAGCTACCTGTGCCAGACTTGATTATAATCTTTAAAAAAGAGAAATAAAATTTGTTCAACAAAGAGAGAAAAAATATAAGAGGTATTGTGCCAGACTTATCTATATGGTCATAAAGATTGATTGTCAATTTAAAAATAACTTAAGCCAGGTTCATCATCTTAATACTTAATAAATTTAACTTCCTTTTCCTTTTCTTATTTAATAATATAAACTCAGTTAAAGGACAATTTAGGTTAATTCCTCCATCTTCTCTAAGCTTGCCTCCATGCAGCTTGACTTGGCTTGAAAAAATGATGTTTAATCATATTAACTGGTTTCAGTTAATCAGTTTTGGTCTTCTAATATGAAGTGAGCCAGTGATGATGCAGAACAGATTTATTATTTCCTTAGACCATTACCTCTCACTAACCCAGATAAATATTTCATCACTTTCTTTCTTCCAACCTACAGCTTCCTCTTTCATCATAGTTTGAACCACTCCATAAATCGAAAAATGAAAACTCCCTGAAAATGTTGTTCCACCAGAGAGCTGCAAAACACGTCAAATTGTGACATTTCTCTAGCAGCAAGGCTTTTAGAATAGCTGCAAACATGACTCCAACACTGCTAGCTGCTACAGTTTCTGAGGTGACAAGCCTCCTAGCATTCAAAATGCTATGGAATTTGGGTGAGGGGAATGACTTGAGACCAAATTAAAATGCAATATACTCCCACTGGTCCTCAGTACAGCATTGTACGCGTGTGTGTGTGCGTGTGTGTGTGTGTGTGTGTGTGTGTGTGTGTGCGCGCGCGAGCACCAATTCTCTGGCTAGCATTCAGGACCTGGACACTGACCCTTAGCGTTTGTGCTCAAAGCTGACACTCTCACACTTGAGCTATACCTTTACTTTAGGCCTTATGGTAGTTAATTGGAGGTAAGGGTATTTTAGACTTTCCTGCCTAGACTGTGTTGGAACTGTGATCCTCAGATCTCAGCCTCCTTAGGCAACACTTACAAGAGTGAGGCACAAGTGTCTGTCTAATAGGTTTTGCTATTGTTGTTTGTTGATTTGCTTGTTGTTCAGATCAATGCTGTTGACATTGAAAGTTTGGTCAATTAGCATGGCTCAAAATAAGAAGAAAAGGTAAATGTTGTCGGAAATGTGGATTTTTGGAAGAATGATACATTAATGTCCTTACTTCATCTTACTAGAATTTTTGCCCTCTGAGTTTTAGTTTAACAGCAAATAAAATGAACATATTGTACATATTATATTCCTTTTCTAGGCAAACCTGGATATATCTACATCTATCTATCTATCTATCTATCTATCTATCTATCTATCTATCTATTATAAGGTACTCTATGGGCACCTGAAAAAATTTTAATATCTTCTGATTTATGACTATTTTCACAAACAATAGAATAACAAGTTAGAAAAATACAGCCTTTACCTATTGAGTTCTTCATTTAGACAAAATGTTTACTCTGTTGACTCTTAATTTTATCCTGCACTTTTTCAACTGTGTCATCATAGGTTATTATTAAATGCTTCTCAAAAGGGTGACTAGTGTGATCCCATTGTAGCATTTTCTGGGTGCATCTCTACCTTTATGCTTCAATTATAATATTTTCACTATCTGATTTTTTCTCTAAAATGCTTGGGGGAGTTGTTGCTATAGGGATAATAAGACTATCAAATCGTTGAAGGCAGATTAGCTTTTTACCTCTTGCTATGGGCTCAGTGGTAGAACAGTATCTCCTTGATTATTATGGTTTCATGAAATTTCTTGAAATAATGAGTAAATATTTAAATAATACTTCAAGTAAAAGCTGTATTTATCTGTGTTTATTATGCAATATGATGAATTTTACAAGAGAAAAGTTTGACTGGAATTCAATGTTACTGGAATCAAATATAAAATTTCTCCATTCCTTTATTATAGAACTAGTTGCTGTAAGAACACATGCAATAATTCTTCTTAGTACTATTAAAGAAATGGTCACATAAAATTAGAATAGTAATGTCCAAATGCACAAAAAACAACAGAATAAACATCAAAGTTATTGATGTTTAGCTGCTCTTTTGTTTCACTTCTATTTCTAACATAAGGAAGGAAATTAGTGATGTTCAGGCAATTCATACTTATCTGGATATATGCCAACCAGTAATGGAAATTTTGTACCAAAAACATCAATAATACAAAACTAGTAATCATCTGGTTTCATTTCGATGTCAATATGGAAGTCCTGATGTTATCTCCACATACTTAGAATATTGCTTATTTCATCCATAGTGCAAATGTATTCTTTCATAGGGTGATTCCTGAGTGTACATATTAAATTCATTTTCTTACCACTCTCAATAAACTACAGTATGTTTTTCCAATAATTATTCAAACTTGGAGCTTTTGCCTGTAAGTAAAATGTACACTTTCTATAAAACTAAAGAGACCATTGAGGGAAGAATGTGCAAAATAAACAAAAAAATCACATAGAACATTAAAAACAACAGCAACAAAAAGAAAAAACCTGAAACCCTAGGTCTCCTTGGCTCAGGCCAAAATTTTCTGAATAGAGACCCAGAAACACAACAAATCAAAGAAAGGTTGGACAAATGGGATTGCATAAGGTTGCAGAGCTTCTGCAGGGCAAATGACATAGCTAGCAAGATCAATAGAAAGCCCACGGATTGGGAGAAGATCTTTACTAGCCATACAACGGACAAGGGTCTCATATCTAAAATATACTTGGAACTCAAAAAATTAAACCCCCCAACAACAAATCCTCAAGGAAACAACTGCCCAATAAATAAGTGGGCGAAAGACTTAAAGAGAAGCTTCTCTGAAGAAGAAAGAAAGACGGCCAATAGACACATGAAGAAATGTTCAACATCCCTAGCCATAAAAGAAATGCAAATCAAAACAACATTGAGATATCACCTCACTCCAGTTAGAACAGCAAAAGTCAAGAACTCTAACAACAACAGATGCTGGAGGGGATGTGGACAGAAAGGAACCTTACTTCATTGTTGGTGGGAATGTAAACTTGTTCAACCACTTTGGAAAGCAGTATGGAGGTTCCTCAAAAGACTTCACATAGAACTCCCCTATGACCCAGCAATCCCACTTTTGGGCATTTACCCTAATGTTTACAAACAAGACCACACTAAAGCTACCAGCAGGACTATGTTTATTGCAGCATTATTTACCATAGCTAAGATATGGAACCAACCCAGATGCCCCTCAGTAGATGAATGGATCAAGAAAATGTGGTATATATACACAATGGAATTCTATGCCTCCATCAGAAAGAATGACATTGCCCCATTTGTTAGGAAATGGAAAGGCTTGGAAAAAATTATATTAAGTGAAGTAAGCCAGGCCCAAAGAAACATAGGTTCCATGGTTTCCCTTATTTGCAATATCTAGTATAGGTATGAATCAAGCGGAAAAGGTCAGATAATGTGATGTTAGGAAAACGAACCCTTAAATATGTATTTTAATGTTTTTGTTTCTTTCGTGCATGTGTTTCTAACTCATTTATAAGATTCTTTGTTGCTTTGTATGTCCCTCCCCCACAGTGTAACCCCCGCTTTCACTATATTTGATGTCAGTATAACATGTGGAGGAGATGGGGACAAACAAGTCGTTTAAGGATTCAGGTGGACCTGTTGCAACAATGAGAAGTACAAAATGTCATGTCAAAACCAGCTTTACAATGTAGGTGTGGGGGGGGGGGGAGGGAGGTATTATTGGGTGGGGGAGAGGGGGGAGCCTGGGAAGGGAGGTGAAGGGTAAACAAAGGAGGAGGCTGCAATGCTTGGTAAGAAATGTATGCATTATCCTGCCCATGTAATACCCCTCTGTACAGTATGTTCTCAAATAAAATAAAATAAAATTTAAAAAAAAGAAAAAGAAAAAACCTCTTGTGTCCATATCTTGGGTTCATTTCACTTAGCATCACCTTGTATGGTCATATGTACATGGCTTTTGACTTTTTCTGCTTGTCTGTAAGATTATCCTAGATGTACACTAGTTATTGTAAATAAGGGAAACCATGAGACTTATCTTTGTTTAGGTCTGACTTACTTCACTTAATATTTTTTCCAAGTCTTTCTATTTCCTAACAAATGGGGTGGTGTCATTCTTTCTGATAGAGGCATACAATTCATATATATATATATATATATATATATACATATATATATATATATATATATCTCACATTTTCTTGATTCATTCATCTACTGAGGGATATTTAGATTGGTTCCATATCTTAGCTATGGTGAATAATGCTGTGATAAACATAGTTGCTGGTAACTTTAGTACATCCTTGTTTGTGATCATTTGGGTAAATGCCCAGAAGTGGGATTGCTGGGTCATAGGGGAGCTCTATGTAGAGTCTTTTGAGGAGCCTCCATACTTCTTTCCAGAGTAGTTGAACAAGTTTACACTCCCATCAACAGTGCAGTTGGGTTCCCTTGATTTCTTGATTAAAGTCATTCTAACTGGGGTGAGGTGGAATCTCAATGTTGTTTTGATTTGCATTTCTTTATTGCTAGATAAGATGAACATTTCTTCATGTGTCTATTAGAAGATCAATAGAAAGCCCATGGATTGGGAGTAGATCTTCACTAGCCATACAACAGACAAGGACTTCATAGCTAAAATGTACTTAGAACTCAAAAAATTAAATCCCCCAACAACAAATCCTCAAAGAAACAACAGTCCCATTAATAAATGGGCTAAAGACCTAAAGAGAGACTTCTTTCTGTGTTTGATTCTGGTGCCCTGCATCTTGTATATACATTTTTCTAATGTGGGGAGGGGAATGAAAATAACAAAATGCTGAAACAAGGATACAGGTTGATCCATTGTAACAATGAGACATACAAGACACTATGTTGTTTACAATTTCCCCGGAGGTTGGGTGGTGGAGGGAGGACTTGGGCAGGTGGGGAGGGAAGGGATCTTAGGAGAAAAACAAAGGAATGGGTAACAATGCTAATAGGAAATGTACTCATTACCTTACTCATGTAACTGTAACCTCTCTGTACAGGATCTTTACAATAAAAACATTTAAAAATAAAGAGACATTTATTTTTTCCATTTGAAATTTTTTGACAGTAAATTCCATTTAGATGCTTTGCCTATTTGAGAAGTCATTCTTTAAAATGTTACATTTTTTAAATTTTACTAGTTCAGTATAGTGGTAAATACTTATAATCCAAGTAAGTAGTCAAATAGGCAAAGCAAAAAGATCAATTGAGCTCAGGCAAAACAAAAAGATCAATTGAGCTCAAAAGTTTGAGGTAAGCTTCACTTAATATAATTTTTCCAAGTCTTTCCATTTCCTAACAAATGGGGTGATGTCATTCTTTCTGAGGGAAGCATAGAATTCATATATATATATATATATATATATACATATATATATATATATATATATATATATATATAAACATCACATTTTCTTGATCCATTTATCTACTGTGGGGCATCTGGGTTGTTTCCATATCTTAGCTATGGTGAACACTGCTATGATAACATAGTTGTACTGGCAGATTTAGTACGGCTTTGTTTGTGATCATTTGGGTAAATGCCCAGAAGTGGGATTGCTGGGACATAGGGGAGCTCTAAGTGAAGTAAGCCAGATCCAAAGAATACAGATCCCATGATTTCTGTCATTTGCAATAATAGTATACATCTAGGATGATTTTATCAGATGAGCAGAAAAGCTCAAATGCTATGTACATATGACCATATAAGATGATGATAAGTGAACTGAACCCCAAGATATGGACACAAGAGGTCTTTCTTTCCTGTTTTTTTTTTTTGTTTATTTGTTTTTTTTTAATGTACTAGGTGATTGTTTTGTTTCCGTTGTATATTCTTCCCCCTACCGTATATCCTCTATTGTCACTGTACTTGATTTTGGTACCCTGCATCTTGTTTATAGATTTGTCTAATTTGGGGGAGGGGAAGGGGAATAACAAAGCACTGAAACAAGGACACAGGACGACCCATTGCAACAATGATTCCCAGAAGACAGTGTAGGAGAAATGAACTTCACACCTTCCGGCAGGGAAGTGGGGGAGGTGGGAGGGTAGGAGTGAGGGTGGGGGAGGGAAGGGATAGTGGGAGAACAACAAGGGAAGGGTTAACAATGCTTGACAAGAAATGTGCTCATTGCCTTACTCATGTAACTGTAATCCCTCTGTACACCATCGTTACAATAAAATAAAATTAAACAAGAAATTTGAGGTCTGGCTGGGCACATACACCCTGTCTCAAATTATATATATATATATATATATATATATATATATATATATATATATATATATATATACACACACACACACATATGTATACATATATATAGCATCCAATATTTTGTGGACAGTAGTAAAAATCATGCAATAAAATAATGTGAGATAAATATGCCAAATATTATAGTCAGATAACTGACTTAAAAGAAGTTCCTGTGTTTTGAGATTTTTATACCTTTTTATTTTATTTTTATTTTTATTATTTCATTGCTTCAAATTTCCTTTCCTATTATCTGTAATAGCTACCTTACCTTGTTCTATTCTTTCTACTTAATTATTTTAAACCAAATATTTATGCCAATTGTATTCTCAGCAATTTTAGATACATTGACTCAGTGAAATATAATGGCATACAAAAAATAATAGAAGAGGGTTGGGAAGGTGGCTCAGTGGTAGAGCGCTTGCCTTGCATGCATGAGGTCCTGGGTTCCATTCCTTAGCACCACATAAGCAGAAAAAAAAGCCGGAAGTGGCATTGTGATGCAAGTGTTAGAGTGCTTGCCTTGAGCTGAAGGGCTGAGGGACAGTGCCCAGGCCCAGAGTTCAGGCCCCATTACCCCCCCCCCAAAAAAAATAAAAGAATCATAGCACAACTTTGTTAGGCTATGGCATTTTCCCAAGGAAAACCATGGAAATATAATGAATAAGATGAATGTGTTCAGTGTGTACCTGTTTCATTTATGAAAATTGCACAACAAAAATATCTCATTAATTTATTTTAATTCAAGAATTGGAAATGTAAGACACCAGGAATCTTGAAAATGTTCATTTATCCTTTCTTTTTGATATTTTAAAACTGAAAGCCTTTTTGTTACCCTTGCTTTCACCGACCTAAAGAAAAATTATGAGAAGTACACTTTATTAAACTTTTATTTTTTAAGGATAATTTATGAAACATAAACACCTGCAGAATCCAGCACAGAAACTGTGCTAGTGAAGTATAATTGCAAATATTACTTATTTATATTACTTTATATTATGATTACTAGACTGCATGTTTAAGTGTGAAAATTTAAATTTGTATTTTTAATAAATCATGTAAACAAATACAGTTACAAAATACCTTGAAATGTATCCAAGTAATATTTTAAATCACTTAACTTAAAAAACGAATTGCATGCTTAATAATCTAGTTCTCTATTACCATTTCTTCCTAGATGCGAGCATAGACCCTTTGCCTCTTTCAAATGCATTCTACAACCAAAAGTCTGAATCATTCATTGAGATTATGAATTAATTATCTTATTTAAACCATATAATGTTTTCTGATTGCACTTAAAGATCGTATTTATATTAGTGGAAGTAATGAATCATTCTCTTGCCCAACTCCCTTCCTAACTTCAACTTGGGCCACATTCCCTGTGAGTCACCATGCTCTTGGGAACACTGATTCCTTTACAATTTCTTAAAAGCTAAAAATCTGTTCTCACTGAAGTTTGTACTCAAAGAATTCACCCAGAATTTTTTCCACCATGTTGTCTACTGTTCTCCTGGCCTGTATTCTCTCCTATGTCTGTTATTTTATCACATTTATTAAATTATGCTATCATATAATTATCATTTCCTGCTTTTTCATATTTTCCTACACTAGTTCACCAAAGAAATAACTGTTGTCCTCACTACTATGTTTCAAATCCTGATTTGTCTTCCTGACTTGTTTGTTAGTTTATGAAAGGTGTGAGCAAATAAATTAACGACAATGTGAACATTTGTTATTTTCTGTAAACAGTTCATTGTCAATCAACTTCTTTTCTTATCTTAACTTATTTTCTTTTTTGTTTTTCCCTTCCCCTCCTTCTCTGTCATGGGTTTTGTGATTAAAATTTGTCCTAGGGTTTTAAATTTTCTTTATAAAAACAATAATTAAAAATTTACTTTTCAGGGCTGGGAAGGTGGCTCAGTGGTAGAGCGCTTGCCTTGCATGCGTGAGGCCCTGGGTTCGATTCCTCAGCACCACATAAGCAAAGAGAAAAAAGCCAGAAGTGGCACTGTGGCTCAAGTGGTAGAGCGCTAGACGTGAGCTGAAGAGCTGAGGGACAGCGCCCAGGCCCAGAGTTCAGGCCCCACAACCGGACCCCCCCCCAAAAAAAAAATTTACTTTTCTCTAAACAATGCTATTCATATATACTATCTTTCACCTTATCCCAAACTACATGAACATCTTATAACCTATAAGTTCTCATTGAGTTTCACAAAAATTCTATGCTTTATACATTCCTTCTCAGTGTTTTCTATAATTTGCATGATGTTCTTCCACTTCTGTCTACACAAATGAGGCTAACTCAGGTAAATTTTAAATACAAAATTGTATTACTAATATAAATATTGCTTCTCAACCACTCAGTCTTGCATTTTACATACACACACATCCCCACACACACACATGCACACAAGTACAGGGATAGATAGATTGTGTGTGTACGTCTGTCATGGGGGCTTGAACTCGGTCTGAGACTTGTCCCAGAGCATTTTCATTCAAGACTAGCACTCTACCACTCTGAGCCACAGCTCCACTTCTGGTTTCCTGGTGATTAATGGGAAATAAGAGTTTCATGGAATTTATTGCCAGGGCTGGCTCCCATTTTCAACCTTCAGATGTCAGCCTCCTGAAAAACTACCATTACAGTCTAATTACCTGGCTAAACGGAACTCTAAAATCATTTTGTCTCTTTCTATAAAAACTATATATAAAGATATTTAGATCTCTATGGATATAGATATCTATAGAGATACGTATATATAAATATGTGTGCATATATGCACATATAAACCTTTTCTTAAAACTTTTTCTTCTTTTAAAAATTATATATATCAAAATATAGATTTCTATAGATAGTGATACTATCAAGATGTAGATACATCCATATATACATATATATATATATATATGTACATATGTGGTGTGTGTGTGTGTGTGTGTGTGTGTGTGTGTGTATATTCTTTTTTGCCACAAGGGATCTAACCATAGTGTTCCCCCCTAGGCAAGCGCTTTGCCACTGAACTATATCCCAACTCTAATATTTTTCTACGTTAATGCATTTTACATCTTCTCTTATAAAATGAACAGCATTTTCTTTTACATTTCTTATAACAAATGAAAAAAATTCTAAAACAATATAAGGCTTTAATACATTACAATTGCAGTAAATATAAGCATCTCTTCTACACTTCTTTGAATTGAACAATGTAGTTAAAAAATCTTAACATCGGTGACACTCATTCCTGACTGTCACCCTACTTTCTTGGGGAGTTGAACATCATAGTTACAGGTCAGTTCATGCAAATAGTCCGTGAGATTCTATCTCAACAGAAGCTCTGCAGAGCACCATAGTCAAATTCAGGAACACAAGGGTTAAACCATAGAGAGGGAAGAAAAAAGGGAAAGAAAAAAGAAATAACTTCACATAGTACATTAAAAACAACAACGAAGAAAAACATGTTGCTTCCATATCTTGGAGTTCATTTTGCTTAGTGTCACTGTATTTGATTTTGGGACCTTGTGTACTGTATATTCGTTTATCTGAATTAGAAAAGGGAGGGAGAACAACAAAATGTAGAGGCAAAGGACAAAAGGTGAACCAATGCAACACTGATACAAGACAATATGCTGGAAAGGAACTTTACACCTTGCGTGAGGGGAGGGGCATTGACACAGAGGGAAATTGGGAGAAAAACAAGGGACAGGGTAACCATCTTTTACCAGAAATGTACTCAGTACTTTACGCATACAACTGCAGTCCTTCTATATATCACTTTGACAATAAAATTATATATAAAATCTAAATAAATTCTTTATTACAATGCCTATACTGCATTACTTGGAACAGGAAATTATTTCACTGGTTTTACTTGAGCCCCACACCCAACACAAATCCAGGAAAATATGAGTAATTATTGCCCTAATATTATACTTAGTTTCTTAAAAATAACCATAATAACAGACCATATCTTACAAAATCATAGATTTTTTTCTAATAAAAGTAAGCTTAAAATGACAAGCTATATGCAATGTCATGAAATATACAGACATGTATGAATTCATATCTATGTATTCATATAGATATTGATATACAAGTATTCACAAACACCGATCATGTAAAGACAGTTTGTAAAGCAGTCTTGGTAGAATTCTTTCTTTTTTATAGTCAAGGTGATGTACAGAGGGGTTACAGTTACATAAGTAAGATAATGAGTACTTTTCTTGTCAACATTGTTACCTCTTCCCTCATTTTTCTCCCTTATTCCCTAACCCCCACAAGTTGTACAGATCATTTCCAACATACTGTCTTATGTATAACTCTGTTGCATTGGTTCTCCCCTGTCCTTTGTCTCACTATTCTGTTGTTCCCCTTCTGTTCTCTAATTCAAATAAACTTACATGCAATACCAGGGTACCAAAATCAAAGACAGTGACAACAGGGATATACCATAGGGGAAAGAACACACAAAACAAAGAATCACATAGTACATTACATAGTACATTAAAAATAACAACAAAGAAAAACCTACAGGGCTACAGTTACATAAGTCAGATATAAAGATCATTTGCTGTTTCCAATTCCTGCAGTTCATTTCCATAAATATTATTTTGTATTATCAGACAGACATAGTTTTAGTGCTTTTGTAATCCTCTCCTAAGAGTATCTTCCTTGTCTCACTCTCTGTGAATGCCTAGACACCTGCATGAGTTTTCATGTCCCAGTGTATTTTCCTTTTACATTGTAAAATTAATGTTTGAGTTGCAAATTAATATCTTCATCACAGTTTATAAAGTATGTTAGAACATGCTTTAAAAACACACTTTAAAAAACGAAGTGATGCATAAATCCAATGTCATAGGTTCCTTTGATAACGCCAAGGATCAGATAATATTACCTGTTTTCTTATAGTTGAAATTCTTTGTAAAATCTTATAGGAATATGTTAGTGCAAGGATGTTATTATGTGTTAATATTCACTGTTTATTTTGTGACTTATCTAGTAAGTATGGTGTTTTCCCCAATTTTAATTTTCCCATAAATTTCACCTATTACAAAAATTAATGCATCACAAAGCCTTCCTTGACCACATTATGACATGGAATTAAGTGAAAGTATCATTGTTTTAAAATTCTAATCCTTAGAGATAAATGGTAGCATGGGCATGGGCATTCTTTTCCATTATCATTCCAAAGGATATCCTTTATTCTGTTGACTTTTCCTTTACTTCCTATCCTTTGTTGAGGCACAATTTGTACACAGGAAAGAGCATATTTTCATGGGAGCAATGTAGTGAATTTGAACTTTGGAAACAGCTGTAAAAACTCTCACCACCCTCAAAAAAAAGTAGATATTATACCTCCATAGGTTTCCTATGTCTCCTTCTTGTTTGTTGTATTTAATTTGTTTTTTTTTTTAATTTTTAAGCTTGCTTTTTGTAAGAACACTTCACATAAGCTATATGGCTCAATAAACCTGGGGGCCAGGATACTACAATTTTATTGTTTTTGTTGTTGTTATTGTTGGTGGTAGTGGTTGGTACAGATCCTCGGGATTCAATTCAGGGCCTGAGCATTGTTCCTACCTCTTCATCCACACTCCACTTCCAATATTTTTGGAGGTAAGAGACTCAGGGACTTAACATCCTAGTCTTAGAACTGGAATCCGCAGATCTCAACCTCTGCGTAGCTAGGATTGAGGTATAAGTGACCAGCTCCCTGATCATATTTTTATTATTGCTATCTTATTCTATATTTTGCAGCATATCTCTAGAGCTTGTTTATTTATCAACAACTGATTATTTATACCTAGGTCTTAAACATAATCAAGTATCTATAACAGGGATATGTTCTGAGAAATGAATCATTTTGTAATATTGTCTTTAGGGAATATCATATTGGATACTCACAAAACTCTAGATATTGTTGGTCAAACACTAGACTTGGCCTCTTAACATAATAAAGATACAGTGGATGTAAAATGTATGAGTCTACTGCCAGGACAATAACAGTAATTTTTGTTATAAACAGAAGGATTATGCTCTAATCTAATGATAAAAATATAGAACAGCAATTACATAAATCATTAGCCTGGTTATTTATTATCATCAGTGTTATGGGCCATTCATAATTGTACCTATTACATATACTTTTATTCACTGACAGCACCTAGTTTGTCAGTTCTCTTTAATGAGGCATAACATTACATGTGTGAGTAATGAACTACACTGTGAAGTGGTAATGCTTCTACAAGCTACAATTCCACAAGATTGTAGGGAGTTTTCAGCTGTCTCTTAACTTTATGGGACCATTATTGTGTATTCTATCATGGACCACAGTTTTATTATAGGTCATTTTCTTCTATTCTTGTTAAATCACTATTTCTTTAATGGAAGGCATGAGTCTGATCAAAGTACAAGTATTACAAGGTAAATATTTTCAAATAATTAGGGAGATAATATATAAGCCTTGATTCTCTCTCATTAATATTTTAATTGGAGTAGTTTCACCCTGTAGAATAAATGAGTATATAAATATAAATGCCCATCTATCTATCTATCTAAAGCAAATATTGCTTAGTTCATACAAGACTCATAAGGTCCTCTTAAGAAGTTTTATTGTGAAATAATATAATACTAACTGTGAAAATATAATACTGAGTGTGGAAGCACATGCTTAGCATCCGAGCTACTCAGGAGTCAGCTATGGGAGCAGCTCCATGAAGAGCCAACAAAACAATCTGCAATAAAAACAGATGTGGTAGTTTAGATCTGTAACCTCAGCTATTTGGATGTTGGAGGTAGTATACACATAGTCTGAAGCCAGCTGAAGCAAGACTGTAAGATCCTCTCTGAAAAAAGGGACTAACAGTCAAAGGGTTAGAAGTGTGGCTCACATGCTAGAGTACTTGTCTAGCAACCTGGAGCCCTTGAGCTCAGATCTCTATACAAACAAACCAGAAACAAAACAAAAATACTATTAGGTTGATAGTGATTTAAAATTTCAAGAAGTTTATAACTTCTTCAAAAAATTGAATCAAGACACTTATGTGTTGAAAGAAATCACATAGGGACACTAACAGCCAAGCTGGGCAGCCATGAGACTCCTTAGGGTTTCCCCATTTCACAATTTCAGGACAAGTGAATGAACACCATGTTCTGAACCTTCAGGGTTGAGTGCTTTTAACTAAGGGTTCAGTTAAATGAAAAAAGAAAAGGGAATGTCTATCCCTTCCAAAATAGATATAAAAGTCTTTCCTCAAAACCTCACAGCCAAGTTACCAAACATGCTATTAGGTAGAGTTGGTTCCCGTGTTTGATATAAGTACTCTGACTGGTGAAGGAAAATATAAT
The DNA here is from genome assembly GCF_019054845.1 of Dipodomys spectabilis. Classification (NCBI taxonomy): domain Eukaryota; kingdom Metazoa; phylum Chordata; class Mammalia; order Rodentia; family Heteromyidae; genus Dipodomys; species Dipodomys spectabilis. The sequence continues at coordinate 5,789,480 of NW_024870696.1, read as the reverse complement.
ATTTTAAGATGGACTTGAAGGAATCATTACTCAAATCAAGAAAACGTTGATTCTGTAAAATAACAAATAATGATATAAAACTACATTTAGGTAGATATAAAACTATTATTCACTGATATAAGACTCATGATTATGATCGAAATTCTTGTGTCTTCACTTTAGCTCTAAATTTCCATTGGAAATTAGAGTTCAAAAGTAGCCCAGCATACTCAAATTGATAAAAGAAAGAGTAAAAAAGAAAAGAAACAAAAATAAAATTATGAGAGCCCCTTTCTAATATTTGCATATACTTTCTCATTTTATTTATCATACACATACATACACATCATACATATATACACACAATACTGAGATTATCCCACTTGCATATACTTATTCTTTTTATACAATAAGATACTATGTATGGGCATTTATTATAGACCTCTTTGTTGATCTATTTTAATACTTTTGTGGAATATTCAAATGCATTGGTTCTCCATTAATATCAGTTCAAAAATTGAAGACAACTTTATACACACACAACTGAAATAATATTTAATGCATAAGAAGTAATTATTCTCTAGTTAAATAATTGAACACATTATGTTCAACTAGTTGATAAGTGAATAACTCATATCACATTTTCTGTGTGCCCGTAGTGGTGTTTAAATTCAGGAGCTCCTGTTCTTGCTCAGCTTTATTAATTATGGCTGACTCTTTACAATTTGAGCCACACCTAAAGTTCCATCTTTTCCTGATAAATTGTAAGAGGAACCTTGAAGACTTTTTTGCTCCAAGTGGCTTCCTAGACAAATCCTCAGATCTCAGTTTCGTCCAAGTTGCTAAGGTTATAGACTGAGGCAGAGACCCTGGAACCCAGCTTCATATCACATTTTTATTTTTATTTTTTTTTCATATCACATTTTTAAGATTAGCTATTTTTGCTTATTGGCAAATTATTTCAGTGTAATTCTTGGGATAGTTTTTAAATAATTGCTAGATATTATACATTTAATACATTTCTTGTTATCCTCAACTGACAAGCCTATGAATTTTCTACAGTCATTTAAATTGTTTCTACTGAGAGGCTTTTAACTTTCAATAAAATCAATGAGCTTGCCACTCTATTCAAAATGTTATTTAAACTGAAAAATGAAAATAAAATGAAAATTAAAAAGAAATGTCTGAATACTTGTTTTACTAACTTTACAAATGGTTGCTTTGGTGGGTCTACATTATGACATCTTGCCAAAACATGAATTGTACTTCCAAGAATTGTTACTTTATATACTTTGCTAAATAGAATCAGCAGTCACTGTAACAATCTAAAAGTCTTTAATAGGTAATATAGATTTTTGGAATGTTTCTGTGTTAGCACTGGATTATTGGTGACATATTGCTGTGTAGGGAAGTTTGTCTCATTCTTTCTACTAATAAATGATTTCCTCTTCCAACTATTACTAAGTAACTGACCAGGTGCAAGACTAATTACATCCTAAGAAACCCTCCTACTTTTTTTTCTAAAGGTTCCCTACACTATCAAAGTTAACAAGCAGGATGTAAACACATGGGGTCTAGTGTTCATTCATGGGTTTTATCTAATTATTGTGGATCATAATTTGTCCTGCTCTCCCCTCGTTCTTGCTCATCATTCAAGCATCCAATGCAAAATAGTACCCACTGCTTAGCTAGGTCCCAATGCTATGAAAAAAATTGCTTCTTACAATATATTCCCTGAGGCATACCATGTCTATTAATCATGCTTCTCTGATCAGATGCAATTGGTGCAGTTAAATAAGAAGTATAGATTCATTAATTTGAATGATTAAATTTGTTGCTGGTTGGATTATTTCTGAAAGCCATTTTTATTTGTAACAGTGAAAACATCAGGAAATAATATTTCTACAAATACAGCAGAACTGCTCTGAGAGACTCCGAGCTGTCAAATTAAGATAAAGCAGTGAGAGAAGTGACAGGCAGCTTTCTAAGCAAAATGCTCAGCACAAAAATACAGCCAGTTTTCTTGGATAATAAGCAAGTGCAACTTTCATTTCCTTCCTGTATTTACTTCATATGCTTAGTTTTCAAATAATAATTGACAGCACAACTTTTTTGTCTTTACCATTTTGTTGTAAGGTACCTGAAACCAGGGTCTGTAGTGTTGATACTTGTGTCATAAATCTTGAGTTCATGGCTGTTTCTCAAACATATTAATTGAATAAATGAATAGTCTAGCAGACAACATTGAGGGAAAATCTGACATCACAATGACTACATGGGTCTGAAAGGGAGCTGCATTTTAGAAGCAGAGTGATTGAAAGCAAGTTGTTCAAAATAACATCAACCCCAGGGTAACAAAATACAAAACATGAATACTTTAAGATGTGCCAGATAATTTTCATACAACTAGATAAAAAAGAAAATGAGGAAGAGGAAGACAGGGAGACAGTTGATGGGGAGAAAGAGAGGGAGACAGAAGAAGAGAGACTGGAAAGTTAATAGACCAAATAAATTCTAAACAAATAGTTAAAGTTATTCAGTGATAGCAACATAATAGTAGCTAGAGTTACTAAAATTTCTTCATTGCTTTGTATGCCCCTCCTCCACAGTATAACCCCTGCTTGATAAGAAATGTACTCATTATCTTGCCCATGTAATTGCAACCCCTCTGTACAGTATTTTCACGATAAAAAAAAATTATAAAACCTTTTTTTCATAAAGAAAGTGTAATTATTTTGAAATAACTAACAAGACTTTATGTGCATAAATCTTTCTTTTATTGCTATATTATATTCCACTAAAATTACACTTCTTAATATTGCTTTTACATATATGTGTATCATTATATTTTAACTTGGCATTGCCTGTCAATGCAAGGAAAAGTCAAACTTAAATGGGAATACAATGCTAGTACCTGAAAATGTGTAATTTATTCAGAGTGTGCTGGAAAATAACAAACTATAAGAATGGGTATACAATAGTAATATATATATACACACACACACATTTATCAGTCAAAACAAAAAATAAAACTTAAATAATAACAAATGTTGGGACAGAATTCAAGTACGACAACTTAAAGATCTCCATGGACATATTCCTTAATTGAAAGTCTCTAGGATTGATATGAAAAACATACAACCAGTTTAAAATAATAATCAAGAATGCCTATCAAAAGAATGTGAGTGGGTGTTTGCTTTTGGCTTCATTCTCCTTTGCTTTTTCAGTTTACTATCAAGAAATTTGATGCAGTCTAAAACTCAAGGTTCTCTATCCTCAATACCCTTCTTGTAGACTATGATACCATAGCCTCCACTCAAAATGCACACACACACACACACACACACACACACACACACACACACACAAGCACGCACACACGCACCTTGTCAATATCCTGCACCAGTGTGTTACATTGTTACAGAAGATGAATAAAGGCTATGAGTATCACACACAATTTATGATTATGTGGACTCGTGTTGTTGCACCTTCTATGAATGCTGACAAATTTGTGATGACATAGATACATTTTATTGTATCATAAGAAGCAATAACATGGTCCCCAAATCCCAGTTTCCAACTAACTCATTGCTTCATTCATCTTAAAAACTCTCAAACATGTGTATTTTTTGCTACCTACTGTTAAAACCATGAAGCATGTAGCATTTTCAAACCGAAACATGTCACTTCATAATATATCTTTTTGACAATAAATATAGTCCCATGCCTAAGTGACACGACACCTTATTTACTACTCTTTCATTCTATCCAAGTTGGGACACAAATGTTTAATGAACACAATGCTTAGATAACTACCAATGACATTATTTCTGGTTTGTATGAAAAAGTGTGCTTAGTTTCAGAGAGTTCATGCAGCTTTCTCTATGCTTGTGGGCTTGCCTGCCTGCCTCCCTGCCTGCCTGCCTCTCCCCCTCCCTTCCCCATCCCTTCCTCCCTCCCTCCTTCCCTCCTTCCTTGCTTGCTTGCTTTCTTTCTTCCTTCCTTCCTTCCCTCTTTTCCTCCCTCCCTTCATTCTTCTTTCCATCCCTCCCACCTGTCCCTCTCCCCTTCCTTCCCTTTCTCCCTCAACCTCACCCTCCCCTACTTCTCCCTTATCTCTCTCTTATTACTATGGGTTTGACATTCACAATCTGCTGTTAATGAGTGGTAACTGTAGGGATTCTTGATTTCTTCCTGTACTTGAAAGGGTAGCTATTTTGCATTTAGCAAGAAAGAAATGTGCTGTAGAATTTCTACAGATATTATCAAATATATGGAAAAATCATATTTCTACTTTTAATAATTTATTTTAATCATAAATTATCTCTGATTTGTCAATAGTTAACCTTTATTGACATGATTAATTTAATCTTTGTGTTTGCTTTTTGTTAATTTATCTTTATGCTATGGATTACATTGAATTTTAAAAGTTGGGACATATCATGCCTGGAATAAAAAATGTTATTCAGTCAAGGTGGGTAGTTCTTTTGTACAAGTTATTGGAATTTATTTACAAATATGTGGGAAATATTTTTATATAAGTTAATGAGACATTGGTTTATCTTTATGTTTTCTTACATCAATATTTACTTGGCAATGAATTCAGAGAATCAAAGAAATGTGCCTGAAAGAGAGTATAGCACTTCCATATTTTTGTTTTAGTTTGTATTTTTTTCATTAAATTGTTAGAATTTATGATTAAGTCCATGTTGGTCAGTTAGTTGATTCAATATTTTGTTATGAAAATAAACCTTTTCTAATTATCTGCTTCTTATGAATGTTAAATTGTATCTTTCAAGCTAGTGTTCAATGAAATTATTAAATTTATATATATGTAAAAGTATGTATAGTATTCTTTACAATTTTTATTGCTTTTCATTTTTACTTTTATGTATTAACCTTAAATATTAGTACAATAGTGCTTCAATTCAATATGAAATTCATCTTGATCTGTGTGACCCCTCCCCTCATTCCACCTTCCACCTCTCCCCTCTCTATCTGTCCCCTCAAGTTTTCAAATTCTATGGTTTGCTTTCGTAATAAATAACAAAAGGTTTATTTTTTCCCTTCTATATATAATGATTTTATATAAACTGATGATTCACTCCTCATGTATGTAAATGTGCAGAATTTCCAGTTTTTATTTTATATATTTTTTATTTTATTTTATTTTATTTGAGAACATACTGTACAGAGGGGTTACAATTACATGGGCAGGATAATGCATACATTTCTTACCAAGCATTGCAGCCTCCTCCTTTGTTTACCCTTCACCTCCCTTCCCACCCTCCCCCCTCCCCCCCCAATCCTTCCCCCCCCCACACACCAACATTGTAAAGCTCATTTTTGACATGACATTTTGTACTTCTCATTGTTGCAACAGGTCTACCTGAATCCTTAAACGACTTGTTTGTCCCCATCTCCTCCACAAGTTATACTGACATCAAATATAGTGAAAGCAGGGGTTACACTGTGGGGGAGGGACATACAAAGCAACAAAGAAATAATCTTATAAATGCGTTAGAAACACATGCATGAAAGAAACAAAAACATTAAAATGCATATTTAAGGGTTCGTTTTCCTAACATCACATTATCTGACCTTTTCCCAAAGATAGTCTATTCTTGTAGACTCTTTCTTTAAATATTGGTATTATATAAGTTGCACAAAGTGACTGAGATACACACTTTGAGAATGAAGTGTATTAGGAGTACAAAATATATTATTTCATGATTTTCAGTGAGGAGTAACTTGGTGTTGCAAAGATTTAAAAACGCAGCTAAATATAGTAAAAGTTCCATGTGAATTGAACTTAAAGAACTTGTCACTTTTAATAACCATAGTCTGATGAAAAATCACAGAAGAACCTTTTGAAAGGACAAATATAAAGAGGGAATTTCAAAGTATAAAAAAGCAATAAAATAGTTTTAACATTTACTTGCCTGATTGTCATAAATCAACTGAAGGAAGACCTAAATATCTGAAGTGAATGTCACATTCTGGGAGCTTTATTTCCTAGTTATTAAAAATTATCATTGATAATAAAATTGGATATTTTCTTCACAATGTTGAATATAAAACAATTTGCCTGGAATAAAAAGAAAAGGAGCAACAGAAGCATAGATATATACCTATGTGTGCTAAATATAATCATCTTAATAAATTCATATATATAAATAATTCATATAAATAAATTCATAATTTTTCCTTGTTGCCAATATCCTTCCTTCATTAACCTTAGTTTTGAGCATAAAAACTATTATTTCTATTTTGTCCAGCAACATTCATTCTCACCTTGCCGTTGAACATACATTCTTATTTGAAGTCTCTCCTGAACCTGGTTGCTTGTCCAAATGCTACATTGGCATTCTTTTCAGGCTACAAATGATCTGTTCTTATTAAATAATTTATGGTTTAGTTATATTTTTCAGTATTCTCTATGCATCTATCTATCTATCTATTCACTATCATTTATCTTTTCTTTGTGAAAATAACATACAGAGGGGTTACCCTTACATGAGCAAGGTAATGAGAACATTTCTTATCAAGCATTGTTGCCTTCTCCTTTGTTTACCCTTCCCATTCTTTCTCATCCCTTCCTCCCCCTTCTACTCCCCCTCCAACCAAAGTTGTAAAGTTCATTTTTCTATATAACATCTTGCACATCACATTGTTGCAATGGATCCACCGGTATCCTATTTAAACTATTTGTTTTTTTCCCTTCCCTCCACAAATTATACTAACATCAAATACAGTGAAAATAAGGGTTATACCGTGGGGGAGGGACATGCAAAGCAACAAAGAAATCATCTTATAAATATGTTAGAAACAATCACAAGAAAGAAAAAAAAAACATTTGAATCCTTATCTTGGAGTTCACTTCACCTAACATCCACTTATCTGACCGTTTCTGCTTGTCTCAGACATATACTAGAAATTGCAAATAAAGGAAACCATGGGGCTTATGTTTCCATCTATCTTGTATCATCTCTCTATTCACATATGTACCTTAGCTTATTGCTCCTCTACATCTTCAATGCAAGCATCTGTTAGCTCTATCAAAGCTGGCCTAGCATCACAGGCTGATATGAGCATCATTTTGATTCATGTTCTCACCTACATTCAATTCTCAAGACATTTCCTAAAAATGACACTTGTGCATACAGAATATAAAACATAATATACAGTTTTTATGTTATAAATAACACATAAAAATCGAATGACTTTTTTGAACTAACAAACTAATATGATACTGTACACATTAATTAGAGTTATAATTGTCATGTTCCCCCAAGAGCCATTCCTGGATATTTTGTATTGCATATTCACCTTGAGTGTAAACATGACATCATACTATTTCCAAAAATAGAGCATAACTAATATTTTAGTCTCCTACTAGGTAATATACTAGTAATCAAAATTGCCTTACTCTCATGCAGATTCATAATAGTCAGTAGAGTTTATTCTTATAAAGGAAGAATGATGCCCCTAATGGTTTTGGAGAAGCAAAGAAATAAGTGATGTTTGTTGTATGGATCAGTGGAAAAGACATGAAAGAGATTCTGTGAACCAACAATGACCTCAGCCACCAACAAACATAGCAGACCGAAAAGTCAGGCAAAGGCAAACACACAGATAATGATAAATAGAAGATAGACAAATAAAGTAAAGATACATAGACACATAGATAAATGGACAGACAGATAAATTCATAGACAGGCAGATGTGTAGATAGATGCATATACAGATATATAGACAGAAAGTAGTTAATATGTACACAAGCAGTTGATAGATGACTGATAGTTAAGATAGATTGATAGATAGATACATAGAAATCTCAATCACATAACTGTAATTAGCTATGTCAACAATTTCAAGGATATTCTCTGGTTTAAACCTCTAGTGAAAATAACCAAGTGACACTTTGATACATCTGTGATAACTAGAGAAGTGAATTTGATTATACAATAATTGGGCTTCTGACCCTAAAAATATGAGGTTATCAACTTGTTACATTATTCATCTTGTAGTGATTATTATGCTGTTAATATAAATGACAAGAATATAATAGATAACGGTTAAAGTATCATCCCATTTAAAAATATTTGGCATTTCTAGAGACTTTACCAATGACAAAACAATTCTTCATTAACATATGCTTTTTTCTGAAAATGAATTTAAGAAAGAAGTTGGAAGTGAAATTTAGAAAAGGATGACATGAATGTGAAACCTTCAAAATGCAGTGGAAAATTAGACATTCTCATTTTAAATTGCAGTATTTCAAGCAAAAATTTAAACAGCAAGAGAAGAATAAAATACATTAATTTTATAGGAGAATATTCCAGGTGGGCCCAAATTCCTTGTAAGCAACAACTGGTTTCAGAAAAACAATTGCTACTGGATGACATCTCAGATGATAAAATATGATCTTACATTACACCTATCAATTATAAAAATAACCAATTATAAAATTATGAATCTATTATAAAATAGAAAATATACTTATCAAATCTGAAAATGCATAAAGAGAAAAAATCGCTACTGATTTCTGTTTTCTCTTTTTTTTATTTGGTGCTAGTGGGTGTTGAGTTTTATGTCTAGTGTTTGTTCATGGTTATTAATCTACCACTTGAGCCATGCTACCAGCTCTGTGTTTTTGCTGGTTGGTTGGAGAATAACTTTTTCAGTCTTTTCTGCCTGCGCTGGCTTTGAACACTAATCCCATACATCTCAGATTCCTGAATATCTAAATGCACTCAAACTTTCACACATATATACAAATTCCAAGTCAACTAAGTTGCTTTCATAAATACTCTACTGCCACAACAATTTTTAAAACCCTGGATAAACAAACTATGAAATTAAATTCTATGATTGGGACCATATAACTCATCACTGAGGGAGTGGGGACAGGGCAGACCTATTCTAAATCACAAACGTGGAAATTTAGCAATCTTTGATTTGCTATAGTGGAAAATGTAGAGCCATTTGTCATGTTTTAAACTTATTATAAATGTTGTTGTACTTGAAAAGTTATGTAAGGATGAAGTAATGAGGAACTTCACTTAATTGACCTTATATGGTAGAAACCTATAAACCTATTTTAAAATATCAATTATTTTAAATAAATGTGGATTTTAAATGAGTAATAGAAAAATTTGATTAACAAATTATCAGGAGTGAATTATGTAGAGAGAATGGGTGGAGACGTAGGAGGAAATTTGAAGAAGCAAATTCTTTGATCTTTCAAATAATGATATAAATTTAATCCCAATTCAGATGCTGTAGCTTTTTATAATAAAAAAAGAATGCATTGCAAATTCATTTTTTAAATAATCAACTATGAATTCAAGTCACAACACCTAAAAAATGCCAGTCAGGTTAATGAATACTTTTCATCTCTATATTGAAAAAGAGCTGATATCTCTACTAGATTTCTCTAACCTTAACTGCTATAATGAATTGGTTGCTTCATAAAATATGTTTGTGACAGTTTATATTTACTGTTCCTTTTCTGTTCCAGAATGCCAACCACAATACAATATTAGATACGTTTTCACTCTATACTTCCCGGTTTACCATGACAGCTACATTCAATTTTCATAGAAGCCCTGGAGGTCAAATGAAGACAGATGCATGAAAAAAGATTTAGTTCTTCATCTTTACATCATTGATGATAGTACTAAGCTCTAAAAGGCATCCCAGGATGTGTAGTCCATTTGTTTAACTATGAAAAAAATGATCTCAGTGCTCAGTGTACTTAAAGGAGTTCTAACCCAGATCTTCTTGGTATTTGGTACTTTCTTGAGGTTATCTCTATTTTAGATAATTTTTTTCTGCCCTAATTTATCTGAACAATAGGAAAACATTTTTCTTATGTTTTCTCTAATTCAAAATAGATTGCATTTCTTCCTGTGTCTATCTATTTTTAATTCTTCTGAGAAGTCTTTCTTTAAGTCATTAGGCAATTTATTAATTGGCTTTTTGTTTTTTTGAGGGTTTAATTTTTGAGAGTGTAATTATTTTTGAGCTCTAAGTATATTATGGATGTAAGGCCCTTGACTGATGTATAGCTGGTACAATTGTTCTAATCTATGGGCTTTCTAACTAGCCTATTGTGGTTAATCATAACATAAGGCGGCATAACAAGATATGAGAGCTGAAGAAAATTGAAAAACACAGCGACATAGACAGAGAGATGGAGAAAAGCCAGGTGCCTCCACTCTCACCAGCACTTGGGCCCAGATTTCCCATAAGCAAGCATATTTATTTGAGTTCATGCAGACAAGGTTACCATGGATACATGCAAAAATAAAGTATCTATATTAATATTACAATCAGAAACGAAATGGAGTTTGGAAGAGACACTGGTTCCCTTCTTCTTTTGAGACAGGAGACGGCAGCCCAGGGAAAGTCCAGACATGAAGTCTAACTTATCTAGCCCCGGAAGGTTAAGCCATCAGCTCTTTTGTCCAATCTTTAACGCCCTAAGCACCCAAGGTTCAACTGCCAGCTTTCCCAGAACTAAAGAGCATGGGTCAGCATTCCAGTCTTTTAAACATTTTTTGTTGTTGTTGTTCTTTTCTTTTATTTATTTTATTTTTTTATTGTGAAAATACTGTACAGAAGGGTTACAATTACATGGGCAAGATAATGAGTACATTTCTTATCAAGCATTGTAGCCTCCTCCTTTGTTTCCCCTTTCCATCCCTTCCCATCCTCCCCCCATCCCCCCACCTAATCCTCCCCGCCCCCCCCCCCCCACCAAAGTTGTAAAGTTCGTTTTCGACATAACGACTTGTACATCTCATTGTTGCAATGGGTCCAACTGTATCCCTATTTAAACGATTTGTTTTTCCCCTTCCCCTCCACATATTATACCGACATCAAATACAGTGAAAGCAGGGGTTATATACTGTGGGGGAGGGACATACAAAGCAACAAAGAAATAATCTTATAAATGTGTTAGAAATAATCGCATGAAAGAAAAAAAAAACATTTGAATACATATTTTATGGTTCATTTCCCTAACATCGCCTTATCTGACCTTTTCTGCTTGACTCAGACATATACTAGATATCGAACCTCAACAGAAAGAATAGTGCTGGAGGAATATCAATACCAAATTGCAAACTCTACTATAAAGTCATAGTAATCAAAACAGCTTGGTACTGGCACAAGAACAGACCTCAGGACCAATGGAATAGAATTAAAAACCCAGAAATGAACCTACAGACCTATAGCCATCTAATCTTCCATAAGGGAGCTTAAAAAAAATAGAATGGAAGAAAGACAGCCTCTTCAGTAAATGGTGCTGGCAAAATTGGTTAACGACTTGTAGAAAACTAAAGCTAGATCCTTTTCTATCACTCTGCACCAGAATCAACTCCAAATGGATCAAAGACCTCGGAGTCAAAGCAGACACTCTGAAAACTTTACAGGATGGAATAGGAGAAACCCTAGGTGTCCTTGGCTCAGGCCCAAATTTTCTTAATAGAGACCCAGAAACACAACAAATCAAAGAAAGTTTGGACAAATGGGATTGCATGAAGTTGCAGGGCTTCTGCATGGCAAAGGACATAGCTAGAAAGATCAATAGAAAGTCCACGGATTGGGAGAAGATCTTCACTAGCCGTACAAGGGTCTCATATCTAAAATATACCTGGAACTCAAAAAATTAAATCCCCCAACAACAAATCTTCAAAGAAACAACTGCCCAATAAACAAGTGGGCTAAAGACTTAAAGAGAAACTTCTCTGAAGAGGAAAGAAGGATGGCCAATAGACACATGAAGAAATTCTCAACCTCCATAGCCATAAAAGAAATGCAAATCAAAACAACATTGAGATTCCACCTCACCCCAGTTAGAATGGCTAGAATCAAGAACTCTAATAACGACAGATGCTGGAGGGCATGTGGATAGAAGGGAACCCAACCCTCCTACTACATTGTTGGTAGGAGTGTAAACTTGTTCAACCACTTTGGAAAGCAGTATGGAGGTTCCTCAAAAGACTTCACATAGAGCTCCCCTATGACCCAGCAATCCTACTTTTGGGCATTTACCCAAATGTTTACAAACAAGACTACACTAAAGCTACCAGCACCGACTATGTTTATTACAGCATTATTTACTATAGCTAAGATATGGAACCAACCCAGATGCCCCTCAGTAGATGAATGGATCAAGAAAATGTGGTATATATACACAATGGAATTCTATGCCTCCATCAGAAAGAATGGCATTGCCCCATTTGTTAGGAAATGGAAAGGCCTGGAAAAAATTATATTAAGTCAAGTAAGCCAGGCCCAAAGAAACATAGGTCCCATGGTTTCTATTATTTTAACCATCTTGAAATGTCTGTTTTAACCCCTCCATTGTTCATTACTGGATTTTCTATCCTGTTCTATTTGTCCTCAGGCCTATTCTTGTGCCAGTTATAGAGCCATTCTTTGTATTACTATGTCTTTGTAATAGAGTTTGAAGTTTGGTATTGTTATTTTTTTCCAACACTGTTCTGCCTAGTAATGATTGCTTTTGCTATGCAGGGTCCTTTGTTATCCCATATGAAATTTTGGGTTGCTTTTACTATCTCATTGGAGAATTTAGTTGGGATTTTGATAAGTATTGCATTAATTTGTATATTCCTTTGACTGTATTGCCATCTCCACAATACTATTCTTCTAATACAGAAGCATGATAGGTCTTTCCATGTCCTTAAATTTTCATTGCCTTTTTCAAATTTTTAGCATTTTTACTATAGAAGTCCTACTTCTCTTTGGTTAATTTCTAAGTACATTATTTGTCTATTTATTTATTTATTTATGATTTGTAAATGGGGTTGCCTTCTTGATTGTAGGCTAAATTTTTTTCATCACTAGCATACAGAAAACCTACTAATTTTGTGGGTTGCTTTTTATATGCTGCTACTTTTTCATAGTTTTGCATCAGCTTTAGTAGCTTGAGGAAAGGCTCTATTGTATCCTCAAGTGAAGAAAAATGTTATCTTCATAGCTTTTCTCCTTTCCTCTCTGTTTGGAGACACTTTATGTTTTCTTCTTGCCCTCTAGTTCTGTCTAGGAATTTCAATTTTATTTTGAAGAAGAGTAGAGAACATGGACAACCTTGTCTTGTTCCTGATTTTAGGAGAAATGGTTATACTTTTCACCATTAAATATATAATGTTGAGTGAAGGACTGGCATAACAGCCTATATTATATTGAGCAATGCTCAATGCTTTCCTAGCTTTTCCACAGGGTTGTCTATATTTTTTTTTCATAAAGGGGCATTGTGTCACAACATCTCTAGCCAAAAAGCAACACTGAGCTTCTACTTGACCTCAGTGGGAATGGCCACTATGAAGAAAGGCAATTGTTGACAAACATGCAACCAAAATCCACTGTTCTTACCAATGTAAACTTGTTCAACCATTTTGGAAAGCAGTGTGGAGATTCTTCATAAAACTAAACAGAAATACAAAATTACTAAACAATTCCACTCCTGGGCATTTATACAACTGAACACAAACAAATTACAGTAAAGCTACCAGCACAACCATGTTTTTTGCAGTGCTATTCACCATGGGCAAGATATGAACTCAGCCCAGATATCCTTCAATGGATGAATGGAACAAGGACATGTGGTCTATATGCATGATGGAATTTTACTCACTCAATAGAAAAAAATGATATTGTACGTTTAATAAAGAAGTGTAAAGACTTGGAAAAACATGATAATAAGTTAAATAAGCCAGACCCAGAGAAACACAGGTTGCATAGTTTCCCTCATTTTCAGTAGATTTAATATATCAATAAGTGTAGAAACACACACATTGGGTGGTATGCAAATGGTTACAAGTGAATTAACTGAGGTATAATAGACTTGATGTAAAGCTCAATACTATATATATATATATATATAGTATATATATATATAGTATATATATATATATATATATATATATATATATATATACTATATATATATATAAAAGAAGACTAAACCAAATCTCACCCAAATCAGCCAGGTAATGGGTACCTGTAACAGGACTTGGGAATATGGAGAGAAGCATAGCCAAATGAAGAGGATTGGGGGAGAATGCAGTCACCAATTCATTGTATATACCACAAAAATTTTTTAAAAGGAATGGAGTGGGTTGAGATGCAATGAATTTGTAAATTACTTTGATAAATGACACCTCCTTTGCACAGCTACTTAAAAGATGAAAAAAAAATGTTCTGAAAAATTGAACAAAAGAGTGGACTATTTCCAATGGGAAATTATCAGTCTTTAATACTATTTAGAAGACAGTAAATGCAATGGTATCTGGGGAATTAATTTAAAAAATGTTACAAAAACATGAAAATAATAAATATCTTCAAATTGTGTTGCCTATGTTGTGTTCCTATCTTGTGATATTACACGGCACTACGTACCTTTCTTAGTGACTAAAGCTAGTGATCCACATGAATTTATGTGATTCAATCAGCATTTTGAGACACCATCAATGCATGCAGTAATGTCAGTAAAATAATTGGAAAAAAATGTTCACATGCATTGTAATGGTAAATTGACTTGTTGGATTGAAATCCATTGGTACAACTACTAAAGAGACTAATAATATAAAGGCATCCCGTGTTACTCTATGATGTTTGGTGCAACAAGATTAACATATTTATTTTTTTAACCTCAGAATATTTCAAAATCTTTAATAACATAATAATCATAGATATATGTTGGTCACACCTTAAACAGGGTGCAACATTGTTTCGCAATGATACTTTACATTGCTATAATTTCTCGGTTAGGGATAAAATTGAGCTTGGTGCATATTTTTAGGTATGCTCAATTAACTGGGGCTCAAAATGTGTGTTGGTACTTTCAAGTAATGTTGAGAATTGCTTTATATCTTTCTATTCTTTTTCTACACGCTATGAAATCTAATTTAATTTCTGTTTTGCTTAATTTAGCACACATATAGTGTTCTATACTTGATAATTTTTTCAGTTTAATTCTTTTTTAATTAACTAATTAATTAAAATTTAACAATTTAATTATTTTAATCACTTTTAAATGAAACTTACTAAATACAGTTTCTTGAAGTCATCAATTATGATTGAACTTACATGATTATTATCTTTTCCAAATAATTCAACCATACAATTTTAGAGTAATTTAAAATTGGAAACTTGCATTGTATATGTGATCATTGATTACCAATATTTAGTAATTACTATAACTAATCTCCTTAAGGAGTCCAGAGAATACAACAGAGTTTTTAAGAAATGTTATTATTGAATAATTACTAATTTTGGCAACGTAGGACAATCTCTTTGACAATCTACTAGATATTTAGACTAGTATATTAGGAAGCCAGATTTATTTTTGTAGATTTCTTATGAATAAATAAGTAAACAAACACATTCCATATCTTGTCCAGTCACAGAATTCACCATTAATTTTCAAATTATATAAGCAGCTCTCTGAAAACAGATTATATAGCTTCATTTAATTCTGAAAAATCTAGAGTGTGTTTGAAATGTTTTGCCTCTAACAAAAGAATTTATATACACAATACATCTTGATCTGCATCATTACTTCAACATCTTCACACCCTTCTATCCACATCATTTCTAAATTTTCTGTTTTGTGGCATGTACTATGCATTCTTGCCTACATTCTATTCATTTCCCCCATGCATTCTTTTACACTTCTCCTCTTGACCCGCCTCCCCACTCCTTAAAAGTAACCATTTCCAAGGCTTTTTGTGAGGTTTTGTCTTAGTCTATCAAAATAATTATACTACTTGAATTTTCCATAGTTCTATTATACTTCGGTTGATTAATTTATAACCACTTGGAAGCCACCCACTATGCTTAATTCTAGATTTGTAAGCACATTCTAGTTCCCACTAATGAAGGGAAACACGCAACCTTTGTTTCTCTGCATCTGGTTGCTTAACATAATCCTCTCCAAACTTGCCCATGTTCTTATATATAGCTCAGTCATTCTTTCTGATAGGTGAATAAAATTCTATTGTGCAGATATAACACATTTCCTTGATCCATTCATGCCTATATTCCTAGTTATTTAGGAGGCTGAGATTTGAGGATCACCATTCACAGCCAAGCTTGGCAGAAATGTCTATGAGACTCAACTCCAATCAACTATCATAGAACTGGAACTGGAGCTGTAGCAGGTGTAGAATGCTACGAAAGCTCATGGACAGTGCCCAGGCCCTGAGTTCAAGCCCTATAATTGACAAAAAAAATACAATAAAATAAAGAAATATGATGGAAAAAGTAAGTGGAGAGCAGTGGGAGAGAATGTTAAAAATGATGACATTGATCCAAAGGCACTGCATTCATAAACTTCTCTCTTGAATGGGAACACTTTTGTACAGTTATCTAAAGAAAAAATAAATTAAAAAAATCAGGAAAGACGTATTGTATTAATAAAATGCTTTGTTAAAAGGCAAGTCCTTTATACAATTACTTAAAGATAATAAAAAATATAAGAAGAATACAGCACAAAAATAACTAAAGTGTGGTTAGACCAAAAAAAAGTACAACTCTTTGAAGAAGAAATAGTTTAACATTCCATACTATATCCATAGTTTGTATTCTCTCACTATAAATTGGGTTCTTAGAAACTTTTCCTTTTGCAAATATTTCTTAAGTCTGCTTAAAATATCTTCCTGAATAGTTGTTATCATACATCTGTCAGATAAATTCTTTGGCATATGATAAAGGCTTTCTATTTGTACTAATGGAGCACACAATCTAATGGTTATTCACTGAAAGTGATGGAAGTGTGTCTCAGCCATAGAGTGGCTGGCTATTCAGGCTCTGAGTTCAAATCACAGTGCAATTACAAACATATGTATATATATATGAAAATAACCTTAATATTTTTATACACATATAGTTAATATAAATCTTAGATTTACACTTCATGAATACCAAGTTCAAATTTCAATTGATCATGTCTCACGTTTTGACTTAATCAGAGCTAATCATTTAATTAGAAAATAGCATTACTAGATTATCCAGTTAAAACTAGATATGGTAGCTACACATATTAGATGTTTTTATTTATAGAAAATATACCTATAGTGATTATAAGATTTTTATAACATTATGTTTGGATTTGTAAAAAGCAATTTGTATATTAATAATTCAAATATGATTTTATATTACTATTGCATTTTAAAATAATACTTATTAAGATTTCCCTTCTATTTCATTCAAATTTGGAGTGGGCACTCTGAGATTTGTGTATGTGTGTGTGTCTGTGTATGTGAATATGTGTGTCTGATAAAGAAGATTATTTTTGCTACTCAAATGACTTTACTTTTACTCGGACTATTTACTTCTCTTAAGTCAAGAATGTTTTCATTTCCAGTCAACATTGCCTCCAAATATTTGGAAAGTTTGAAATATGCTTCCGAGGATTCGATCCTTTAGAAAAATTATGCAACTAATCTCTCTAAGTTATTATTTCTCACCCAAGTTACTTTCAAAATGAAGCTGCAAGTCAAATTTATCGGTGAACAAATTACCTTTGAAATACTATAAAGTCTTTCATTTTTTGATCTTTTCTATTGTTAAATACCTTTTAATATTTAATTTCTTGCTTTTCTTTGCAATCATTATTTAAATGAGGAACCTGTCCCACATGTAATAACTACTCAGAGACTTAACATATTGCAGATAATATAACCATAATTTAAGATATACTTTTGTATTTGCATGTATTGTAAGTTAGATTTGATTTTAAACTAGCCTGTCAAACGATGTTGCTAATAACTATATGTGACCATTGTAATCTAAAGTTAGGTTGTTTAACTGGTAGTAATATTAACCCTCCAGCGACTGTGTATTTGGAGGCACAATTGCCAAATATACATGATAGCCTCCACACAGACCAGTGTAGATATAAAATGGTTTACCATCATAGATATTTTTATTGGCCAGAACAAAAATGTTCTCAGCTACAAAGATTTCATAACAAAAATTTTTTAGAGTGTTGAATATTTTTTGTAGAGAAATTGTTTAAACATTAGATTATATAGACATATATTGCTAATATTTGGGATGTCTTTTGTTTAATAACTTCTTCAGTTTAAGATTTATCAATAATACATTGTATTTCCAATAATGGTTATTTAAAAATGTCAATCCATTCAACAATTAAATCAGTATACACCAAATTACAAAACTTAGAAAATATATAAGCACTTGATTCAGAGGAACATGATAAGTTAGACTTTTCTATTATTTAACAAAATACATATTTGTTGTGAGCCTTATAAATTCTTTTCATATTAGGAACATTCTCCTTTCTCCTCTTTTAAATAACATGCTATCATTGAGAATACCTTTCATAATTAATCTAACGCACATAGCTCAATGTTTTGCATAATAATGAAAAATAAATTACAAATTTCGATAATGATTCTAAGAAATACTAAGTAATAATTACTATTTTACTGCATATGTTGTAAACTTAATTGCAATTTAAATCATTAAGTGAAAAAGAATGTGGGCATGACAAAGTAAATATACCATTGATTAGGTAGTGGAATCTTTGTAACTTTTAATAAATGTGAAGATATTTTAAATTTAAGAATTTATATGACTAAGAAAAAAGACACAAGAATAGGAACATGATAATTTCCAATGATGCCCTTAATACATCCTCCAATTGATTTGTCAAGCAGGGTTTGTCTTCCTGCAGTTTTTATTGAGAAGAAATTCTATGTAGTTTCTGGTTTCATCCTGTTTCAAGAGAAATCATCATAAGCATTATCACTAAGGCAGCAATCCGGCCTACGTTTTTGTTATCCTATGTTGCTAGAATGAAGTGAATTCCACTTTTTCTTCATCAGCATGTCAGAAAACTGGACACAGTGCTAATAGAAAAGAAAATAAAACAAATGAAATGGTATCCTTTTTTTTTTAATTTTATTTTATTTTATTTGAGAACATACTGTACAGAGGGGTTACAATTACATGGGCAGGATAATGCATACATTTCTTACCAAGCATTGCAGGCTCCTCCTTTGTTTACCCTTCACCTCCCTTCCCAGCCTCTCCCCTCCCCCCCACCCAATCATACCCCCCCCACACCGACATTGTAAAGCTGGTTTTGACATGACATTTTGTACTTCTCATTGTTGCAACAGGTCCACCTGAATCTTTAAACGACTTGTTTGTCCCCATCTCCTCCACTATATTTGATGAAATGGTATCCTTTTATAAACTCAAAATCTACAATTAGTATTTAAATAAAATATTATAAACATTTGGGGGGATTAATAAAGTAGAATAGAAACTGCAAAAGGATTTTGATATTCAGCGCTTTTTATGTAGCTAAATTCAAGTCATAAGGAGCAATTTATTAAAGATTGAACATATGTCAAACATGAGTTACATGGTCAGCATTCACTATGTTGACTAACAGTAATGTGAGTGGATGTAAGAAAGGGAGTGAAGTTCTATAATTGGTTAATGGTCCTAGTATCATGACATTAGGTCCAATCCATTACATCTTATGGAGATAAAAGGTTTTGGTGGATATTTTAACAATCTCAAGGTATAGAACGTTTAATCTCTTACATTATCACTTTTAGTTCCTAAACTAATGCATTCAATTGTGCTCAGAGCTTTTCAATAAATAATTTAGCGTATACCTTGACATCAGAAGCTTGTGTACATTATCATCAAATAGTATTATTCTTTTCAACTGCTGAAATGTTATTTGAATATAATGGATCCAAACTTTTACAATAGAGCTGGGCTCCCATAGCTCATGTTTATAATCCTAGCCACTCAGGTTCTAAGCAAGGAAAGTCAATGAGACTCTTATCTTCAATCAAACACAAAACAACAAAAATTGATGAGGAGCTGTGGCTCAAGTTATAGAGCACTAGAATGAAAAACTCAGGGACAATATCCAAACCCTGATTTCAAGGACTTGCACACACAGATAAGTACACAAACATGCGCATGCACGCACACATATACACACAAATACATAATATACATTTAAAATATGTGTTATTCTTTCAATGGACAAAAAGTTCAAACTAATTACAATTTAGCATGGCCTATCTGCTATATCACTCTCTCATACTCAGTATTAGAAACACGATATGTCTTTCAAAAACAGCACAATGAGCCTTGAGAGAATAGTGAGCCCCAAATAAATGGAACCAAGAGGGTTTTTGGTTGTTTTGTTCTGTGTTTTTGTTTTTTCTCTTTTGTCTCTGATTTTGTTTTCTTTGTCTTCTATGTAAGTTTATCGGTTTTGTGGAGGGTAGGGGAAGAGCACAGAAATGGTGGGACAAAGGGTGAACAAATGCAGCAGTACTATTCATTAAACACTCTGTTTAAAGGGAACTATGTAACTTGTAGGGAAGTTCAGGAGGAAAAAGAAACTGGGAGAGAGTGAGAGAAGAGGTGACACCATTCGAAAAGAAATATACTTTCCCTCTCTTTGTCTTCCTTCCTTTCTTTTTTATTTACTGCTGTGGATGTTAAGCAAATTTGCTACTACTGAACTACTCTACGCTATTCCAGTCTTTGCTCTTTTTATTATTGTAAAGATGCTGTACAGAGGGATTACACTTGCATAAGTAAGGCAATGAGTCCATTATTTGTCAATTATTGTTACCCCTTCCCTTGATGTTGACCCACTATCCCTTCCCTCCTCCACCTCCCATGCTCCTACCCATGCCTGAAGTTGTAAAGTTCGTGTCCAAGCCTGAAGTTGTAATGTTCATGTCCAATATACTGTCCTGTGTGTATCATTATTGCAATGGGCCATCCTGTGTCTTTGTTTCAGTGTTTTGTTATTCTCCTTCTTCTCCCCAGATTAGACAAATGTATATACAAGATGCAGGGTACCAAAATCAAGTACAGAGACAACAGAAGTTATAGTAAAGTGGGAAGTACATACAAATGAAACAAAATAAATCACATAGTACATTTAAAACAATAACAATGACAGACCTCTTGTGTCCATATCTTGGGGTTCATTTCACTTAGCATCAACTTAGATGGACATATGTACAGAGCTTCTGAGCTTTCCAGCTCATTGCATAAGATTATCCTATACATAAACTAATTATTGCAAATAGGGGAAACCATGACACCTAAATTTCTTTGGGACTGGCTTACTTGACTTAATATGATTTTTTTCCTAAGTCTTTCCATTTCCTATCAAATGGTGTGCTGTTGTTCTTTCCGGTGGAAGCACAGAATTATAGAATTCCATTGTGTGTGTGTGTGTGTGTGTGTGTGTGTGTGTGTGTGTGTATGTTTCACATTTTCTTGATACACTCATCTACTGAGGGGCATCTGGGGTGGTTCCATATCTTAACTATGGTGAATAATAATGCTGTGATAAACATAGTTGTGCCTGCAGCTTTAGTATGACCTTGTTTTCATTTGGGTAAATGTCCAGAAGTGGATTACTGGGTCATAGGGGAGCTCTATTAAGAGAGATTCTCAGTATGTATCCCAGTCTGGCCCTAGCCTTGTGGTTCTCCTTCTTCTGTTTTTACAGTTTGGGCAATTACATGTAAGCACTACCAGTACTGTTTCATTATAGCACATGATAGTGTTTCTAATATGTTTCCCATTGTAGCATGGAAAGCCATTATTCCTGATAGTTCTTTTTTCCTAAAAATATTTAATCGAAATTTGCATTCCAATTTTCCTATTCACCTTTTGATAACGATTATGTCATTAAATGTTTTATCAATATAAATGTGATTATTTTTCACTTTATTGAATGAAGTCCTAAATTGAGAGTATGCTCTTAAGGACATGTATTTGAAATACTTAAATAGGAATTAAACATTTTCTCTCAATATAAAATCCCATTGCACTATAGACCCTAGGTTCTTTTTCAACTATAAATTAATTCCCTTGGCTTAACCCACAATCTAAAGGCCTGGGGGAAGTAGAAGTGGATTGTTTTGCCCATTTATAAACTATTTATTCACCAAAAATAAGCATACATTCCCTTTAGGTAAATGAATACAAGGAACAATAATAAAGCAAATGGTGAGCTATAAGTTTCCTAATATTTAGTATGTTTAATAAGATCTCATAACTCCTTCAAGGCCAATGGGGATAACTTTTTTTTTATTAAAATCTAGTATAAAGTGTTGCATTGCATGTTCTCTTTATTTAGCACTTTCTAAAATATACTTTAAATTTCTATTCTTATTCCTTTATAAATTCCTCTGCAAACCTGATTTTTTTTTGCATTTTAAGTACATATAATGCTAATTTGTACAAGTACAATCTATAACAAAAAATGACAAAAAAAAAAAAAAAACAGATCAATGAAGCAACTCAGGTGCCCAGGAATGTTTTCAGTAAAATGGATCCAGAGAATTTTAAGCAGAAAGAAGAAAGATCTCAACAAAGAAGCTGGATAAATGTACAACAAAACATTGATATATATTCTGATCACACATATCTGCAGATGATTTTGAAATAAAATGTATGTATGTCAAAATAATATGTATGCCAAACAATAAACCTATTAGAAAGAAACACAGGAGACTATCTTTGAAGATTGTTTTGTTTCTTTTGTATGTTCCTCCCTCTATGGTATAACACCTGTTGTCACCATACTTGATATTGTTACCCTGCATCTTGTATATATACATTTGTCCAATTTAGTGAAGGGAAGGAGAATATCAAAATGCTGAAACAAGGACACAGAATGACCCAGTGCAACAAAGATACCCACAACACACTATACTGGAAATGAACTTTACAACTTGGGAGGGGAGTGTGGGAAGTAGGGGTGGGAAAGGAGAGTAGGAGAACAACAAAGTAGGGAGTAACAATTCTCAACAAGAAATGTACTCATTATCTTACTCATGTAACTGTAACTCCTTTGTACAGCATCTTTATAATAAAATAAAAACAATTACTCCTTTAGGAAGATGGGGTACAATTATTAAAGGGGTGACATTGGTCAAGATGCATAGTACTCATAATCTGACCTTTTGAACTGATACACCTTGGTTCAATTACTTAAATATAATACAATAATAAAGTAATAATAACTTTAAAACACTTATGTACAAAAACACCAAGTTTTTTTGGGGGGGAAGGTCCAGTCGTGGGCCTGAACTCTGGGCCTGGGTGCTGTCCCCCAGCTCTTCAGCTCAAGGCTAGCGCTCTACCACTTGAGGCACAGCGCCACTTCTGGCTTTTTTTCTTTTGCTTATGTGGTGCTGAGGAATCGAAGCCAGGGGCTTATGCATGCAAAGCAAGCACTCTACCACTGAGCCACCTTCCCAGCTCCAACACCAAGTTTGAATTTTTAAAAATTAAATGAATTACATTTATCTCAATTATATATATATATATATGAGTATATAAATAAAAGATAATATGCATAGTAGATATGGTCTTCTATTTCACAATGAAGTAAATAGTTGGACTTCTCCAAGTAGCTATGATAAAATATATCTAAAGATGTATCTATAGATATATCCAAATATATGTACAATAAAATTAAATATATACAATAAACTTATATAAGCAAATCAGATTATTTCTCAATGGAAAGCTTGTGTAAGACAAATTGTCATGTTACAAAGGTATAACATCATTGCTCACCCAGGAAATACCAATAGAAACCAAGTTAAGACAAGTTTCACACTTTCTAGAACAACTAAACTCAGAAGAATACCAGTTTGGGTTTGTAAGGACTTGAAACAATTGAAAGCTTCATTATTTGTAGGTGTTAAAATTCCTCAATCTCTTTTAGAAAAATTTAGGTTATTTATTATGTATATTTAAACACCCAAACATGTTGGGAATTGTAACAACTGAGGCCATACCTCTAGGAAAAATGTGAAGAACTGTCCCATTCCAAGTTCCTTTCCTAAAATAACCTGATCACTGGGGTGCTCATGAATGTTTGGTAGGTGGAACTTCTTTCTTCTTCTTTATTTTTCAGTTAGATACTCTTATTTATAAAGATGACTCAGGTAAATAAATGCAGAGTCTATGGATATTTAAGTCCAGCTCTCTAAAGTTATTTTGTAAGTTAATGTATAAACTGTAGGGTTTTCTGAAATGTCACATCTCTGTAATTATGCAAGATAACCCTGCAAAATTACCTTTGCAATTTTCATTTAGATTTAGTCTTAAGAATTTCATGATTTCAGCCAGGCATCAGTGCCTCACGCCCATAATTCTAGCTACTCAGGAGGCTGAGATCTAAGGATCACGGTTCAAAGCCAGCCTGGGCATGAAAGTTCATGAGACTCTTATCTCCAATAAACCACTAAAAAACAGAAGTGGTGCTGTGGCTCAAGAAATAGAGCTCTCATCTTGACCTGAAGAGCTCAGGGACAGCGCCCATGCCCAGAGTTCAAGCCCCACGACCAACAAAAAAAAAAAAAAAAATTCAAGATTTCAATTCTGAGATGAGTGAAAACATTTCTATATATTTATAGTGGATAACATGATGCTTGAATATATGTGTAGACAGACATTATGAAATAATTACATCAAGATAATTAATGTATTAACTGCCTGACATATATATGTATACATATATATGTAATTTATTTTTCTGAAGACAAGAATCTCCCTTTGCAACCCAGATAGTCTTTATGATCGCCAGCCTTCTCAGCCTCCTGAGCGATGAAATTACAGATAACTTCTTAACACACTGTGCCTCATACACTCATTGTTTTTCATAATGAAAATGTTAGGATCTACGCTAATGCAATTTCCATGTACATGACTAAAATGAACAGTGTTCTGAATTCATCTTCCTGCAGAAAGTGCAAACACAGTGCAGAAACAAAGAGTCTGAAGAAGCTACCACTGAATCCTTGGTCTGTCCTCTTCATGTTGAAACATATCATTTATATGATGATACAGTTTTTAGAGTTTTTGTATGTACACAAAAGAGTAACAATGATAAGGATCTACAGGATATCTGTAAAACAAAGATGACAATACTGTATCAAATATTCAGGAAAGCCATTTTATGGTCACACAAACATTCTACAGATCTGAAGAACAAGAGGAAATTTTCAAGTAAAATCATACTTAAAATTAGGCGTGATCCATTCCAAAGGCCAAATGCAAACTAAAATAACGTGTTCCAACAATCACACATCCCAAATATAATAGCTTGAGTGTAGAACACAGTAGAATAATGAGGATCTGAAAAAAAGTAAGAGAAGTATAGTGCTCCATAAATTTAAGATTTTCTAAGTATTTCAGTGGTAGAGAATAATTAGCTCCAAAAGAAGCTCTTACCTTGGGGAAAAAAATGTTAGGGGTTATACCACAGGACGGGGGTAGAACATACAAAGGAAACAACAACAAATTCACATAGTACATTAAAACAGCAGCAACCAAGAAAAACATCTCTTGTGTTCATATCTTGGGGTTCATATTGCTTAGAATCATCTTATATGGTCATATGTACATAGCTTTTGACCTGTTCTGTTTGTCTGGTAAAATTATCCTAGACGTACACTACTTATTGAAAATATGGTAAACCATGGGTTTGGGTCTGGCTTAATTCACCTAATATGATTTTTTTTCAAGTCTATTTTCTAACAAATGGGGACACTGTCATTCTTTGTGATGGGGGCATAGAATTCATAGAAGTATATATGTGTATATATATATATATATATATATACATATATTACATTCATCTACTGAGGGGCATCTGGGTTGGTACCATATCTTAGCTATGGTGAATAATGCTGTGATATATATAGCTGTGCTAGTAGCTTTAGTATGGCTTTGTGAATGGCCAATAGAAATATGAAAAAAACGTTCCTTTTCTCTGGCCATAAAAGAAATGTAAATCAAAAGAACATTGAAATTCCACCTCATCACAGTTAGAATGCCTATATTCAATAAATCTAAGAAGAGCAGGTGGCCAAAAGGGAACCCTACAGCATTGATGCTGGGTGTATAAGTAAACTTGTTCAACCACTCTGGAAAGCAGTATTGAGGCTCCTCAAAAGACTACATATAGAGCTCCTCTATGACCCAGCAATACTATGCCTGGGCATTTACCCAAACGATCAGTTACTTTTGATGTGTGACATCTGCCTTTTCTAGTGTGTGCTATGCCTTTTCTAGTCACCAGTTCTTGGCTTCATCCATTGACAATCACAATTATTATCTCTATGTATGCTATTTTCCAACTAAGATCAATAGATGGAATACCCATATTTTTTCCCTGAAAGTACTGAAAGATATGACTTTGGCGTTTAATTATTAACTCCTCAGTTATTTAATTACTTGGTTTTTGTATGTTTGTTTTGATTGGTTATATGGCTTAAACTCTACATCTGGGCACTGTCTCTGAACTCTTTTGCTCAAGGCTAGAACTCTACTACATTAAGCCTCAGAATCACTTCCCGTTTTCTGGTGGTTTACTGGAAATAGGAGTCTGACATATTTTCCTGGCCAGGTTAGCTTTGAACCGCAATCCTCACATTTCAGCATCCTGAGTAGCCAGGATTACAAGGCATGACACACAGTGCCTGACTTGATTACTTTTGTTTAATATTTTTTGTGTAATTTAAAAAAGAGAGACCTTTTAAATGTGAATATAAACATTAACACATCTCCTCATTTTTTATTGTAATTCTTAGTTTTTCTGCCTAACTTGGTGTTTGAACTCAGTGTCTGGGTGGTGTCCCTAAGCTCTTTTGCTCAAGACTGGCATTCCTCCATTTGAGCCACAACTCTGCTTCAGACTTTTGGGTAGTTAATCTGAGATAAATGTTTCATTGACTTTCTTTCCAGGTCTAGCTTCAAAGCTTGATCTTCAGATTTCAGCTTCTTGGGTGCCTACCTTTAACAGGTATCATCTAATATGTTTTAATATAAAAGTAAATCCAATGTGGACACTAGTGGTCCGAATTTGTAATCTTAGGTACTCAGGATCCTGAGATGTAAGGATCATGGGTTTTAAGCCAGACCTAGCAATAATATCTAAGACTCTTACCTCTGGTTAACCATCCAATAGCTGAAAATGGACCTGTGACGCATGTGTAGAACATTGGCTTCCATTACATAGGGACATCACCTAGTCCCTGAGTTCAAGCCTTAGGAACATTACAAAGACAAAAGTACTAATAAAAAAATTAAAATGACTAGTGCTCATTTCAGCAGCACCTATACTAAAATTAACAGAATACAGATAAGATTAGCATGAACATAAATTTTGCATCATACATATTTTGAAAGCAATGTATACTAAAAGAAAAATAAAAGTCTGGCCCTAGCCAAGTCTATTTGTAATTCAAGCACACAGGCAGCTGAGACAAGTGGTCTAAGCCAGCTTAGGATACATAATGAGACAGTCTCAAAAGAAAAAAAAAAAAAAAACAGCAACAAAATGCAAGTTAAGAAACAAATGGATTTTTCATACTGCTTCTTTCTCACAAACTTCTTTTTCTTAAATTGCATTTCCTTCATAAGTGCATTACTCCTTTAATTGATATATTTTACTGAAAAGTAAATTGAATTTTTGAAACCAGAGTGACAGTTCAAGCCCGCAATCCCCACTGTCTGGAGGTTGAGTCAGAAAAGTCAAGAGTTGGAGGCCAGCATGGACTACGTAGAGAGACATTGTTTCAAATAAATAAGGAACAAGAGGTTTTTCTTTGTTGTTCTTTTTAATGTACTATGTGGTTTCTTGTTTCTTTTGTATTCTCCCCTCTATGGTTTATCCAATGTTGTCACTGCATTTGATTTTGATACCCTGGGTATTGTATATACATTTATCTGAATTAAGGAAGGAAAGGGGAACAACAAAATAGTGAAAAAATGACAAAGGGGAAGTAATGCAATAGTGATACAACAAATATGTTGGAAATGTACTGTACATTTTCAGGGGAGGGGAGTTGGGGGAAGGGAAAGTGGGAGAAAACATGCGGGAGGGGGTAACAAGTTCAACAGGAAATATAATCACTAACTTATGTAATTGTAGCCCCTCTGAACATCTATAAATAATTCCTATAAAATTTGTTAAATGTCAGATAATATTCTATTCTAGTCGAACTTAAAATTCAATAATAAAATAATTTACATTTGGATCTACCTTTACATTATAAAATTCATATAATAAAATAATCTAATAATGTGGAAATCCTATTCCCTACTTTCGAAGCTGAATGAAAACAAAATGAAAGTGTTTTTTTTGTTTTTTATTGTGAAAATACCATACAGAGGGGTTACAATTACATTAGCAAGGTAATGAGTATATGTCTTATCAAACATTGTTGCCTCCTCCTTTGTTTCCCCTTCCTATCCCTTCCCACTTCCACCCCCCCCATTCCCATCCCTGCCTTGCACCAAAGTTGTAAAGTTCATTTTTCGACATAATGACTTGTACATCTTATTGTTAGAATGGGTCCACCTGTATCCCTATGTAAATGATTTGTTTTTCCCCTTCCCCTCCCCAAGTTATACCAACATCAAATACAGTGAAAACAGGGGTTATACCATGGGAGAAGGACAAACAAAGCAACAAAAAATCATCTTATATGTTAGAAACAATAGCAAGCAAGAAAGAATATATGAGTCCTTATCTTTGGGTTCATTTCTCCTAACATCAACTTATCTGACTCAGACGTATACTAGTTATTATATTAGAAATTATCTTAGAAAAATAATTACGGTGTAAATCATGTGTTTATATTCATCCTACAATTAATTGATTATATGGGAAAACAATATTTGTCGACATACAGAAGTATTTTTTTATTTTGCATGTTGCTGAAATTTTTTTGTGTGTATTAGCCACTAGCAGAAAATATATCTGGTTTATTTGATGTAGCAAAATACATAAAGAGTGACAGACTGGTTTATGAAAGTATTAATTTAACCAAAAATGTCAATAACAATGAATGAATATTTGTATTCTATCATCTATAGTTTTCATTTTACCTTAAGAAACTACTATAACTTCAATATTTTATCATATAAAAATATTTGTTTACTTAGAAACATGATCTTCCTAGGAAGCCTTGGCTTGCTTTGAATGCAAGATTATATTGCCTTATTTCTTCTTTGCTGAAATTATAGGTATACACAGCCATACCTGGTGCTACCTGAAGAAATGAGAAAAGAGATAGGGAGAGAGTGGGAAACCATGCAGTTCAGCACATACTGTTTTCTGAACCCCCCAGCTCCTGGAAGCAAGCTTAATTATTTCAGGACAGGAGAGGTCATTACAAGTAAGTGCAGAGAACAGAGTATCAATCTATTTTGTGGTTACAACCATTAACATGAGTTATAGTTTGTATACATAGTGATAATTGACTCCCTTATTGTTAGGAAGCAGAGGGATGTGGTAAACATTTAACCATAGCACAAACATTTATCTTATCTCCAAGGTCTCAAGCTTTATAGGGTAAAAACAGCTCTAACTTAAATAATCAAAAGGTCCAGTTAATAGTAATTTACACATTTGTTTTGCCTTGTATGTTTAAACTTTCAAGGGTCAAGTTCCCAGTCTTTGAATACTGAAGAGGCAGTATTCCAATTTCTTCACCCTTTCTTGGTCTTGCAGCTTAGCCTCAGAATTCTCTACATATACTCTGCTTCAGAATTTAGTTACTGAAAGAACACTGGGATTTAGTCCATGGAGTTTCTGTTTGTATGCCTGATTCACATGTAGTTCACTTCTTATTAAATATATAGTAAATTAAGAAAAAATAGTTTGGAGGATTGATTTCAAATATTTCAAAATGTTATTAAATATCTGAAGCAATTTCTGGAGAGAAAACCTTAAAGATAACAATGATGCTTTTGCACAAGAACACACTCCTATATTCCCCATGGTAGTTGCATGTCTCAGTTCCTGTGGAAGATTTGCTACTGTGATTGAGTGAGAAGCGTAATAAACATGGTGAACTCTATTTGAAGAATAGGTCAAGTGAGAGAAAAGATGGAGATGTGCAATTTTTAAAGCAACACATATAAGAGAAAGAGGCTTAGAGTTAAATCCAGTCAATGATGTGATTATTACTCTTGGAAGGTCTAACTCAAAAGTATTAGCCAAGTCAATAATAGATGGCATATACAAAAGACTGTAGCCTTTTTACTCTGGTGAACTGGAAGACTTTCTGGCTTAATTTTCAATCTTACGGCTCTTATCTTATAAAGAGTATAGTACTTCTTGTCAGTAAGTAATTAACCTTAAAGTATAGTTGGTTTCATTCAGGAGAGCAAAGCTGACCTCTCTTAAAGTATCAGCCACTTTCCGAATGCAGGAAGACTTCATTCTTCTGTGTTTTCACTTCATGAGACTAATCCTAAATTATTTTTATATTTTGAAAAATTAAAGCAAAATGTCAAGCTCATGAAATATGTTCTACACAGGTAATTGAATCAGGAAACATAAATGACAAAACTGATGACAAAACTGATGCCTTTAATATAATCTCAGAAGAATCTGTGGAGCATATATACTTGGATATGAGAACTATGGAAAACTTAAGCATGAACTAATCATATAAATAAATGGAAATATCATAGAAATAACTAAAATGGTCATTTTTATTAATTTTACAAATGAAAGAATAGGAGATCAAACACAGCCTAAGGTAAAATATCTATGGAGTAGTGTTAGAAACTCAGATTGGTTAAAATCATGGACCGATTTACTAGATATAAACATGAAATCTGAATTTCATTTTGTTGTAAATGTGATGTACAAAGGGGTTACAGTTACATAAGTAAAATAATGAGTACAGTTCTTGTTGAACATTGTTTCCCCCCCCTTGTTTTTTCCTCAAATTCTCTTCTCCCCCACTGTCCCTCCCATACACAGCTTATAGAGTTTATTTCCTACTATTTCTTATGCTTATCACTGTTGCATTGATTCACCTTTTGTCCTTTGCCTAACCATTTTGTGGTTCCCTTTCCCTTCCCCAAATCAGGTAAACAGATGTACAAAACACAAGGTACCAGAATCAAATACCGTGATTGCAGGGGATAAACCAAAGGGCAAAAGAAAAAAAAAAAAGGAACTTCATACAGCGCATTAAAAAAACATCATCCTTATCCTCATCAACAACAAAAATCCCTTGTTTCCGTATCTTGGAGTTCACTTCAATTAGCATCATTTTATATGGTTGTATGAACATAGGTATTGGGCTGTTGTGATCCATTGCTAGGATTGTCCTACACATGTACTAATTGTTAGAAATGAGTGAAACCATGGAGCCTATATTTCTTTGGAAATCCCAGATTTCAAGGTAAGAGTTAAGATTGTATTTGGGTGGTTTTAATCTAAATGTGTAATGTTAATAGTCAAGAACAAATTGTGTTTTATGTTTTATGTTTTATTTCCCAAACCAATAACTACACAGTCTGCTACTATTTCTCACTGTTAAATGTATTTCCCAGTCAGATGGCATTTATCATGTTTATAATTTTTATGACACTGAAAGTTTGAGAGCTATCTTTTTTCATATTTTACATTTTCCTTTTTTCAAAAAACTTTAAACTTTTATTAAAATCAATAGTTACACTTACCTACAGAAAAATAAATAAATAAACCTGGGGGTGGGAATACCAGATAATCTTCAAGGGGTGGAGCTCAGGAGGTGCTAAATCTCTACCTCCACACCTAAAGTTGTCTTTCTTGTCTTGGATTGGAATCTGAATCTGATACATCTTCTGAAGCTAAGGTGCCCCCTGTAGGGAAAGATGGGCCACGATCAGCCAAGAATGTAGACTGCTAAGCCTCTAGAGCAGCTAGGGACCAGCATAGATTGGAGGCCCATTTGTCCTAAGTGACATAGACAAATTCTAGGTTGAGCTCAGCTGTAACATGTTGTGCCTTTTCAGATACCTGCCATGGGTGGAAGTTGGTTTTCTTCATATGCTGAGGTCAGAGACACCACAGGACGCAGAACCTTGTTGTGGCTCTTTGGTACTGCCGCAGATGCTGGGGAGTCTATCACAGATACCAAGGACAAGGAATCATCAAGAATCATCGGTTCTACTGTGTTGTGGCTCTTCAACAACTGCTTCTAGTGGGTTGGATCTGTCTCAG
Organism: Dipodomys spectabilis; assembly: GCF_019054845.1. Classification (NCBI taxonomy): domain Eukaryota; kingdom Metazoa; phylum Chordata; class Mammalia; order Rodentia; family Heteromyidae; genus Dipodomys; species Dipodomys spectabilis. The sequence goes on along the minus strand of NW_024870696.1, from coordinate 5,757,409 downwards.
CCAATTTGGACAGATTTACAGGGTAATCTTCATTGGTACACAGATGAAGTGTCCCTTCTCATCTCTGAGATGTTAGGGACACAACCCTTTTAGCATCTACAGCAGCCAGAGACCATTCTGGTGCTTGAGCTGGAGATACAGTTTACTTTCAGTGGTTGGCATCTTGGAATGGCTTAGAGGCTTCTGAGTGGTTTCTTGTTCGGTGTTTTCCTGCTGGTCTTTCCAAGGGAATGGCCAAAATCAAATTGGGAGTCCTGGTCTCGGTTGGGGTCTGGGTCTAGGTTTGCTCTAATGTCTCCAGGTGTCTACCTGATGTTCTCCCTAGGATCTTGTGGGGTCTGAACTGATGAAAACCAGAGAACAGCAAGAAAAATCAGAACGATTTATTCACTGTCTCTGGACAAGTGAGCCAGAGCCGGGCTCTGGAATGTGGCTGCCTGGATACCAGGGTTCCAAGTTCTCTTTGTTCAATTGTCATGGATAGGTTACCTCCTGGGGCCCTGGGGCCAAGTCCCTTCACCAACAGGACCCTCACAAAGTAGTTCTGGGCTATGACTGCTCCTCATAATACAGACACTGCACCAGTGGACACATTTATACCAAAATACTCCCACCCTCGCTGATAAAGCCTGGGTGCAGTCAATCAGTTTTCAGGAGACACAACCGAGTTCAGGCTATTTAATATCACATTTCGCGTTTCCAAAGTCGTACAAGTAACTGACAAATCAACCTCTTTTAAAAGGGTGTTTTTTTTTTTTTTTTTCCCTAGTGATGATAAGATCCTTTAGTGATAGAGGAAACGCCAGAATTCCCTTAGATGAAATAAAGAAATTAATAAAATACAGCACAATATTTTTCCCAATGAAGATCTCTATCACCACTCAATTGTACTTTATAATTCCCAAATTTGTGTCAGCAACAGAAATTGACTCATTTAGTCCATTCTTAATTTCACATACTTCTCTAGCATTTTCAGAAATTTTCTATAGTCTTGGATGTGATATGGGTCTGTGTGAGAGAAATAGGCAGAGAGAGAATGAGAGAAAGTGAACGAGAGAGAGAGCGCACTTCATGGGGTTTGAACTTGGGGCCTGCATGCTGTCCCTGAAAGTACATGCTCAAGATTAGTGTTTTGTTTATTATGTGTTTATTTATATATTTATTCTGTAATAGTCTCATGAACTTTCCTGGTAGGGATCGCTTAGAACTGATCTCAGATCTCAGTCTCCTGACTAGCAAGGATTACAGGAGTCACCTCCAGGCACCAGGCTTGGATGTGAACATTTTAGCTTCACCTCAACTCTTCCCTAAACCTTGTACCCAGTTAATAAAATGAATTGACTCTTGCCTTCTTTGATGATTAATTTCTCTTCCTTTGGCTGTACATTGCCAAAAGTACAACTTGGTCCTCATCTTGTTACTTTTCAAGCTTGAACAAAACTTTTTCAGAGAAGCAGAGCCGTCTGTGTTGATAACATTTTTTCTCCTTCCGACTACTTTATCAGGTACTAGGAAAAGTATCTTTGATTCATTTCTTCACTGTCCATTTATTTTTTTATTGTGAAAATACCATACAGAAGGGTTACAATTACATGAGCAAGGTAATGAGTCATTTCTTACCAAGCACTGTTGCCTCTTCCTTTGTTTTCCCTTACCATCCCTTCCCATCTCCGCACAATCTCTTGGGTTTTGCCTATTGGTCCCTAAGGATCTTATTCCCAAATTATGTTAGATCCATTCATATAAAACTACCAGAACATGTATATTATTCTCTATTACAGTATGTTCAAGCTGAAAGAAATTCAAAATCCTAAGGAGAATATGGCACTTTATTTTAATACAGCCACAATATTCTTTCCTGTTTCTATGATTTTTCTGCTTTATTTTAGGGATAGAATGTCAGTAAATAGTCCAGGCTGGTTTGCATTGGCAATCCTCTTGATTCAGGTTTCTTGGTTTTGGAAATATAGACATATGCTACAATGAAAACTTTGTTTTTCATGAATTATTGATGAACATGTCTAATTTTCAAAATGTTGAGTTTATTCCTAGAATTCTACATAGTTAACTAAGAATTCTGAGAGGTTTTTCTGTACTATAGAAGATACAGACAAAATAAAATGTATGACTATCTACTGTAGCTATTTATTTTCAAGACATAAGATTCAATGTTTAGTATATCTTCCTGATCATATTGCTCACATCTTTGTGTGTGCACTTTATTATTTATCACATTGCAAATAAAGCTTGATTATAGAGTTAGTGTGTTTTATCTGTTACATGTTGTAAATAAATTAAGAGACTACTGATAGGATTCTCAAAGAAAATATGACTGTGATGTACTATTGCAGATATCTTTTTATTTTTATGTTTCCATGATGATCCTGGGAATTGACCTCAGGGCTGGGTGATTTTGTTTATGTTGTTATTATTGTTTTGTTTTGTTTCACTTATTTGTTTTTGTTCAAGGCCAGATCTCTCTACTGTTTGAGCTACAGTACTTTTGTAGCTTTTTGATCATTAATTGAAGATCAAGTCTTAAGGATTTTCTTGCCTAGGCAGGCTTCAAACTGTAATCCTCAGATCCCACCTTCTTGAACAGCTAGGATTACAAGTGTGAGCCACTGACATCCTGCTTGATATATATACCTTTATGACAAACAACTAAATGATGATAATCACATCTTTTACTAAAGGTGTTTGTTGTTGTTGTTAGAATTGGACTTTTTCCTTCCCTTGTTTTTCTAATGCAAAGGTTCTAAACACTTTGAAAAGAAGATTCATGGACTATTTACTTCATGCTTCCTTTTTGTTTACATGTGTAAAGTGAATGTCTTTTGCATTAATTTCCAGTTGAATTTTCTCCATCTGATTTATTGATCCAGATCTCTGCAATTCATGTGTATTTCTTATTTTTCAAGACAATTTCATTTTTGTTTTGTTTGTACTATTTTTATGCAATAGAATATCTGTTGTTTGTTTTAAAATACTTCAGTGGTCTTTGTGGCCACTCCTTATTTGTGTGTGTGTGACTCACGATCTGCAATGAAAACACCTTAGCTCTTTTGAGATTTAAAAAAAAAACAACAAACCCTTCTGCCTATTCCTCTTCCATAACCCATGACCTCTTCTCAAGGTCTTGCATTGTCTCCTATTATTACAGATACATGAAAGGTTTGATCTTGTATATTTTGTGAATCCAAAGCCCTGATTATCACTTTCTAACTTTCTTTTCAGTACTTGAAATCTGCCCTTTAGAATGTTACAACAGAACTTTGCCTAGCTAAAACTTAGTGGAATTTTTTCATGCCCTCTTACAGTGTTCCTATTCTCTCTCCTATTCTCAGGTATATGACAAAGTTCATGGCTAGACTTTCACATTCAAAAGTTACTTATTTATCTTCTTTTAACAAAAGCCTAACCCTGAATAACTGTGTGTTCTATAGTTACCTACAGATAGTGTCCTTGGCTTCTTAGAAAAACATCAATGCTGTAAGTTCCACTAGAAACTTATGGCCATGAAATTCAAGAGGCTACTCAGTACTGTTTGACAATTCTACCACTTGTCCTTGTAAAGTAACTTCCACAGGATTTCACTCTATCTTCATACTCTAGATGACTTTCAGTCTCATCTCACAGGAAATGATATCTCCTTCCTATTTTAGTTAAAATTTATAGACAGTAATTCAGTAATATTTCGATATCAATATATAAAAATAATTTCATTTTTCCATTTTATAAACTATTAGTAGAAAATACAAGAGAACAAATAATTCCTTTTATAATAGTAGCAAAAATATTAAAACCTTTAATTGAAGGAAACATTAAAACCTTTAATTGAAGGAACCAGATTTGTACACTAAAATTTATCAGATATTATTGAAAGAAACTAAACTATGGTAAGATCTTGGTGATTATTGAACAACTCTATGAACAAACTAAAAGCCATACAATTGAATAATTTTAAAGAATGGAATATGTGTGAATTGAAGTTCTCTGAGACTTTATTAAATATCTTACAGACGGTTTGGCCTTAGTTCACTAGAGTACCATGATTTTGGAGAAGGAAATGCCATAGGTCAAAAGACAAAGTTGTCTTGGAGTCTCTTGGGCCTTTAATAGCCATTTACCTTATTATTTTTCCCATGATCATTATGTAAACTTCTGGGAATATATACTTAAGTTTAATGACCTCTAACACTAATACTAAGAAAGTTACATCTAAGACTAGTAAAAGAAACTTCTTTGCATTACTGTAATTGATCAAACTAAAAGTACAGGTAATTACTACATTGTTGGAACATGTCAGTCAAGATATCTTGGGTCTATGTTTCTCAGTCATTATTCCTTATAATTTGCACAAAATAGACAATTTTAATTCATCCTTAATGTGGAGTTGTTGTTTGGCTTCAATATACAATTTGTGAATAACATCTCGATAAAGTTGTCAAGAAAGATAAATTGAAGAGAGCCAAAAATCATAGAAAATACGTGGTTCACTAATAAAAGGCAGTATGTTCAAAAATAACTGATGCTCTTTCTGGAGAAATTAAATTTATCTTCTAATTCTAATGAATAAGAAACAAAAATACAGAATAGCAAATCAAACTTAAAACTGCAACAATCAATAAGATTTTAAATGGAAAGAGTATATTAATATAATTTTATGTTATATTATTACTATATTATTAAATTGATTGATTTTCAGCAAGGTTGCAAGACTTTATAATTTTTTTTTCAGTAACTACTGATAGGATAAAACCAGGTACTTGAAAAAAATGAATTTTGAACCCAAATTTAAAACATACTCAAAACTCAGCTCCAAATATATCAATTACTTCAATGTAAGAGATAAAATTATGATATCATCAAAGAAAACACAGGAACACTTTTTTCTTTCCAGCTTTGGAACTTAGGTCCTAGACACTGTCACTTACTTTTTTTTTTTTTTCTTTTTGCTTTCTTTTTTTTTTTTATCAAAACTGTCACTCTATCACCTGAGAAACAACTCAACTTTTGGTCCTGGTGATTAATTGCAGGTGTGAATCTCACAGATTTTTTTTTTTTCTGCCAGAGCAGATTTCATTCAAACCTGGACTCTTAGATCTCAGGTTCCTGTTTATCTAAGATTACAAAAATGAGCTAGGAGTACCCAGCTGGAGTATAAGTTTTTGACCTTCAGATAGGTAATTAATAGAAAGAGAAAAAAAGCCAGGCACCGGTGGCTCGTACCTATAATCCTAGCTACTCAGGAGGCTGAGATCTGAGGATTGTGGTTCAAAGCCAGCCTGGGCAGGAAACTCTTATCTCCAATAAACCACCAGAAAACCGGAAGTGGTGCTGTGGCTCAAGTGGTAGAGCACTAACCTTGAGCTGAAGAGCTGAGAGACAGCGCTCAGGCCCAGAGTTCAAGCCCCATGACCGACAAAAGAAAAAGAAAAAAGAAAGAGAAAATAGATGAGTAGTAGCCAGGAACCAAGGGGGAAGGGAATAAGAGAGCAATAAGTGTGAAGTTTATTTTTTAAAATCTCATTACTGTACATATGTATTTGTGTGTATACATATGTAGATAGATAGATAGATAGATAGATTGATAGATTGATAGATTGATAGATTGATAGATATGAAAAGAAATGAATCAAACTATCCTATCCTATATTAGGTTTTTCAGAAGATGTTCTAAAGTTAGATATTAAGATGCTGCAAAATTTGGTGTACATACTAAAATACAGCTAATTAAATGGTCTTAAAAAGTAGATTTAATGTTACATGAATTGTCTTTTTATAACTGCTATTACATAAAATGCTACTCAACTAAATGTCCATCAAATATGCTGTTTTGTTTGCAGTCTGTCTAGCATACCATACTGCCTGTCATCCTGTTAATGTGAATAAAATATCTGACTCTTCTCTCAGTACACCTCAGAAATATCAGATTTCATCGATACTGACCAAAGAAATTCACTTGTGATAATACTTTCTCACTTCTTCATAATTATATTTTCTTGCTTTAAATATTATTCCTTCTAGCTAAAAGATATCATCAAAATCTTCTATTTAAACAACAATCTAATAAATCTTCTAACCAACCAAAAATCATAGTTGAGCTACATTCTCCCTGAAACCTCAAAAATCTGTATAAATTCATTGTAAAATTGCTGAAAAATCTAAGTTCAACACGCTCATCAGTTCTTACTTATTCTACTCATCACATTCAAATTGAATTAGTTTCCCTTAATTTCAGTGAAATCTATCACGTAGATATATTTCTATATTTATATGTTTCAGCTAACACACTTGTTTTCCTATTTACTTAAACACTAAACAGTGGATTTGTCAAAATAATTTGTTGCATTCAAATTTTGTTTTACGTGTAGCCTGTATTACACAAATAGATATAAACTACATACCTGTTAGATTCTTGTGGATTAGATATCTAAAAAAATTCAAATTATTATTGATTATGATGTAATCTGTATATTAATGTTGCTACAATAATTATATAAAACAGAAAAATGGTTAAAACATTCTTACAGTAAACAATAATTCTTGTTCCCTAAGTTTTTTATTTTATAGTTAGCTGCAGATATATAAAGAGAAACTAAGTGCACATTAATGGAATATGATATAATGTTTGATTTTTTTTTTTTTTTTGGTGGGTCGTGGGGCTTGAATTCTGGGCTTGTGCGCTGTCCCTCAGCTCTTCAGCTCAAGGCGAGTGCTCTACTGCTTGAGCCACAGCACCACTTCCGGTTTTCTAGTGTTTTTTTTATTGGAGATAAGAGTCTTAAGGACTTTTCTGCCCGGGCTGGCTTTGAACCACGATCCTCAGATATCAGCCTCCTGAGTAGCTAGGATTACAGCTGTGAGCCACTGGCGCACGGCTCAATGTTTCATATTTTTGTACATTAAGTTTAAATCAGGTTAAATAAATAATTTATTTCACCTACTATATTATTTTGAGTTAATTTTTTTCAAATTTCTTTTTGTTAGATTTTTGAAAAATAAACTCTATTTAGTGCTATCTAATTGATTATCTTAAACACCTAATTTTGTTTTCTATTGGATATAAAAGCTTAATGAACAATGAATAAATGTGCCTTTAAGCAAATGACTGGGTTAATTGGCAAATAAAAATAATGTATTGAAAAAATACATACAATTATTTATCCATGGTAACAATTCATTTTTTTTTCATTTTATTTTATTTTATTTTATTTGTGAACATACTGTACAGAGGGGTTCCGGGAAGATGGCAGAGGGGAAGCTGGAGTCTCAACAAGCTCTTGCATAGAAAGCAGTTTTAGAGTTCCAGTGAACAGTCCTAAGCCAGAGAAACAATTCATTTTTAAATATATCTTTTTATACCATAAATTATTTTCATAATTTTATTTGAGTCTGCTTTTGTTTTATGTAAGATTGATTTTTAACATTAATATTTTCACACACAGCCCATCCAAAACCCCACAAGATAACTCAACTTGATAAGTTGTATATATATACATATATATACATATATATATATATATATATATATATATATATATATATAATAATCAAACCAAAACCATCATCAACATGATGGAAATTGGAGGAACAAAAGTATTTAAAGAAACTGTTATGATCATGTAAAAGTACTCAGTGCAAAATAATGTAGTAAGTAAAGCATAAAAGTAACCTATACAATGTACTAACAGATGGCAAAAAACAAAAATATGAGAAAATGTAAATCATTTGAAGCAAACATAAACTGCATCAAAACTTTTTTATATAAATAGACTTAAAGAAAAAATACATTCAAAATGCTTTATAAGAAACGAAATAATCAGTGGATGAAACAGTCAAATAACATCCCTCACAATGTAACTCTACTAGAAAGCCCTTGGAAGGCAAATCCCATACCAGGAAATAATAGTCAATCATAGAGCAACATAGAGCAACAAATTAAGTTTCAAAACAGAACAAACAGAAGTATTTATTTATTTTTTATTTTTTTTATTGTGAAAATACTGTACAGAGGGGTTACAATTACATGGGCAAGATAATGAGTACATTTCAAGCATTGTAGCCTCATCCTTTGTTTTCCCTTCCCATCCCTTCCCATCCTCCCCCCACCCCCACCAACACTCCCTGCTTACCTCCTCCCCACCAAAGTTGTAAAGGTCATTTTTCAACATAAGGACTTATACATCTCATTGTTGCAATGGGTCCACCTATATCCCTATTTAAACGATTTTTTCAAAACACTCATTGAGGAGTTCACATTATTGAATGCCATCATTATGACCTCCTCCCATAAAGTCTCATCAAATGTGTGACCTCAGGAAACCATAACATTCATAAAACTCTATGGGAATTTGTTGGTGAGTCCAACCACCAATGAAATGTCATTATTCTAAAGCTCTCTATTAACTCTTATTGTTTTTCTCCTCCGTGTATTTTCTGTTAGTTCTCGCTTTCAAAAGACTCATATTGGTTATTTGTTCTCAGGGTAAAATATTGAACTGGAAACATTCTCAAAACATACTCTTTTTCTAAATTGCTGTTGACCTTTGTGCTTTTAGCACACATAATTGCCTAAGCTCTTTCTAGACCTCAGCATTGTCCTGCTGGACTGAACTGCATTTATAATTGATGATCTCAAAGAGTGCTGTGGTTTCAACAGACTTACATTGACAAAGTATTTCTAATAGGCTATACGAAGAAATATATTTGAAATATTCACTATTTTGTGATACCAGTGAACTATAATATGTGGGGGTTGATAGGGCTGGGTATTGAACTCAGGACCTCTATGATATTGAACACTTTCGTTACATTTAGTTATAACTAATATATTGATATATTTATTATTTTACATTTATTTCATTCTTTTTATTTGTTTTTATTGTCTAGATGATGTACAGAGGGGTTACAGTTACATAAGTAATGTGATAAGTACATTTATTATCGAACTAGATACCATCTCCTTCATTTTTCTCTTACTTTCCCTTCCCCTCCAACACCCCCCAAAAATTATATTAGTATCTGAGGAGCGTATCTCTCCGCCTTTGGTGATGATTTTGAAAGTCATGGTAATGAAAGAAATACAAATTGGTGTTTTCCATATTGTAGTACATTTAATGATTTCTGTTTGTTTACTTGTTTGTGGGCTTACTTTTTGTTAGTTTGCTTCTATGTTAACAATTAAGACTATGGCTGATTTTAGGAGCTACATTTGTTTCCAAATGCTTTTAATACGATCAGTTATTATCTAATACCTTTTTCTTTTTTGCCGGCCGTGGGGCTTGAACTCTGGGATTGGGCGATGTCTCTGCACTCTTCAGCTCAAGGCCAGCACTCTACCACAGTGTCAGTTCCGGTTTTCTAGTGGTTTTTGGAAATAAGAGTCTCATTGACTTTCCTGCCCGGGCTGGCTTTGAACCATAATCCTCAGATCTCAGCCTCCTGAGAAGCTAGGATTACAGGCATGAGCCTTCAGTGCCTGGCTCTAATACCTTTCTTAAAAATGCAAAAAAAAATCATATTTCACATGCTATAGAGAGTATTTGATTTCATCAAACACATATATATTTGAAATCAATTACCATGCCTCAAACACTACTCTAATAATGTCATAAAATCTACATTGTTTCTACTTAAAAATATTTCAACTGAATAGGAGCCAAAATTTAAATTCCTCAATAAATGACATAGATTTGATATTTGAATGTGTATATATATATATATATGTATATGTTTATGAGCTATGTGTATAGTTTGATTTTTTTGTTTTATTAGATTTAATTCAACATAAATGAATAGCATTTAAATCTTTGAGTCAATGTTAATCTGGTTTCTAATATTGGTTGTAATCACCTGAAGTTATCCTTACAACTGATGTTTGAAGCTCAGAAAATTTTAAATTTAAATTCTATAACATTTAAGTTTTATACATATGTGTATGTATATATACATACATATATATATGTGTATATATATATGTATATATATATATATATAGTGTGTGTGTGTGTGTGTGTGAATCCTGTTTTGACCTTGATGTTTTCATGAATCTGAGCACATTTTCACAGTCACTGAACAATTCCTATATTTTTCTCATTTTTACAGTTGGTTGAAATGTTTTTTTCAAATAAAGGATCATATGAAGTTTCTTGATTTCACTCTAATGGCTTAAATATCTCTCCTAATAAAGTTCAGGACAGCAATAGTTCAGTTTGGCACATCATTACTACAAACATAATTACAGTAAGCAATTCTTAAGAATAAATAAAATCAATAAATTAAACTGAGGTAACTTTAAAAAAAGTTTTGAATGCTTTCACACATAATAAAATATTTACTTTGAAGGTTTTAAAAATATATTTCAATATTATTTTAAATATTTTAAGAATATTATTCAAGAAGTAGTAATAATTGTCCCAGGTTACAGTTTTACATGCTTGAATTAAGAAAAACTTTTATTGAAATGTTGAATGAGGACATGTCTTGTAAATGCCTCATATGTGAATACTGAAACACAATGTGCTCAGGAATATTTCATTTTTAAAACTTTGTCTTTTATTTCCTTGATATACCACACAAAAAGGAGACCCTAAATACATTAGGTAAAGAAATTTAAGGTAATATAAAAAAGTACATTTTGCATAAAAACTACATGTAAATATGATTCATACTAAAACAGAGTATGTGTGGTGGGTATTGTCTTTGTGATTTAATTTAGAGCCCAGGTTATAGGTGTAGTGTAAGAAATACAGAAGAATTTTTCAGACTTTTTGGTCAAGAACTCATAATAAGAAATACATTGCACATTATGGCTAAAACTCCAAATTATTGTAGAAATATATTTATATGTAATAAAATATTAAAAAGCATTAGGACATGTGACATGTTCTTATTTCAATTTCATTCGATTTTGTACAGGTCTATTCTATCTGATTTTATTTTACTTTCTCATTTGGTTGAGTAGATATTAAAATATAGTTTATCTGGATTACTAGGTAATGCAACAACTCCACCATTGGCATGAGCCTCATTGGTTTGTTTAGTACAAATTCACAAAAGAAAAGAAATACATAAACACTACTTACAGACACTATTTCCAAATATCAGCTTTACAATGATTTTTGAAAGAGAGAGAGAAAGAGAAAGCGGGAGAAGGAGACGGAAAGGGGGAGAGAGAGAGAGAGGCAGAGAGAGAGAGAGAGAGAGAGAGAGAGACTAGGCACTTGAAGTAGCCTCATTGGAATGTGGTCATTCTTTAGGCTTGTACATGAGAAAAATTACATTTTATTATCTTTATGTAGTTGTACAAAGGAGTTGATAAGTAAACTGTGGCGTTACATCCCTCTACCCCATCCCTCCCAATCCAACCCCTCCCCTCATTTTTCCTGCATTCATCAGGTATGTAGTGAATATATGAGACAGACTGCATTCTATTTATTTTTTAAAATTATTTGGGCTGTAGAATTAGTTATATAACTCATCTATACAAAAGATAAAATTTAGACACATTTTCTTACACTCATTCAACTGTGAAAATACAAGTTTTGAGAATAAATGAAATTCCAAGGCCAAAATTGAGGAGAATGGCAAGGAGAATATTGCTAATATATTAGACCTGTCACTTACATTTTTCGCTCCCTTGATGACATCGTTTTAAGTGTAGGTAAGGCATGAGAATGAAAAAGTTCTGAAGCAGTATCAAAGAAAAACAAGGTATTTGACATAAATGTAGGGACCTCAAGTCAATGTTTTCATATTACATTGAGGCTCTGATATATTCACCTTTTGAAAATTAATTTTAAACCATTTGTAATTTAGTCAGTGAATATGAGTGGTCTTGCTAACAAAGTTAATAATTTGATATTTAACAGAGTCTGAATCACTGAAATGTGACAATTCATTTGTAAAAGGCAAAAGATTTATGTGATCTAAAGAGAAACCAGAGTATTGTGGCAATTCATTTGAAAGTACATTGTTATCCACCTGTGGCACATTACCTTGTAAAGTCTGGTTAATTTTTCATTTCGAAAATATAAATAAAGATACAGGTGGACCCGTTGCAACAATGAGAAGTACAAGTTGTCATGTCGAAACGAACTTTACAACTTGCAAAATCTGTTTACTTTTTCATCTCGAAAATATAAATAAGGATACAGGTGGACCCGTTGCAACAATGAGAAGTACAAATTGTCATGTCGAAAACGAACTTTACAATTTTGGTGGGGGTGGGGGGAGGACGGGGTAGGAGGACGGGGGGAGGCTGGGAAGGGATGGGAAGGGGAAACAAAGGAGGAGGTTACAATGCTTGATAAGAAATGTACTCATTATCTTGCCCATCTAATTGTAACCCCTCTATACAGTATTTTCACAATAAAAAATAAATAAAAATTAAAAAAAGAAAATATTGTTTAGCGAAAAACTGTATTTTGATGCATATAGTTCTGCCATTTTATATATTCACATACATGTATGCACATGTATTCACATACATGTATACACATCTATGAATTACTTTATTTCCTGATTTGGGGACCAAATCTAGGACACCACACAAGCAAGAGCTGTACACTAAGTCACATCCTCTGTCCATGGTATATTGTTTATCTGTACTTCTAAAAATGTTTGAATAGAAATATTCTTACTATGTTATGCATGTAACTGTAAGCCCTCTATATATCACTTTGCCAATAAAATTAAGTTACAATATTGTATATTCCAAAACAGATAATAACTATATTTTCAAATTCTTATTTTTCTTAATGACTATACAATGTTTCTTACTTATCTATGAGTTGTGATAACAGCACTTGAATGTATGTCATGAAAACATGCATGAATAGTTCTCTTAATATAAATAAATATATGTAGCTTGCCTTGTTTTCCTTTCTGTAAAGAATTTGAGAGATGCTATTATCATATAGAATTTAAGTGTATCTGTGTTAAATTATCACTAGATTATTTTGTACAGGACCTTGAAAACTCATAGCAAGACTAAAGGGTAATCCTTTGTATATAAGTTTTTAAAAGAAGTGTTTGTCACTACTTCTTTTAAAATTTTATGAGTAAGATTAACTGATGTGTTATTGATATTTCCATTTGCAATTTTGTTGAATAATAACCTTTTGTTAATAAAAGTACACCTTGGATTTTTAATAAGTCTAAATAAGTATATTATTATTTTTAAATTGGAAAGTTTGTCTTATATTTTATTTATTTATTTTTTTTATTTTTTTGGTTGGTCATGGGGCTTGAACTCTGGGCCTGAGCACTGTCCCGCAGCTCTTCAACTCAAGGCTAGCGCTCTACCACTTGAGCTACAGCGCCACCTATGTTTTTCAGGTGGCTTATATTTTATATTACTTTTAAGATTTTTGGAAATAATAAGGATGTTTCTTCATCTAGTTCCTGCTATTTTATTTTATTTAGATTTCATATACCAAGTACATGTGAAATGATTTCTAACTTCTTGTTTGTGTAGGTTTAGTTGATTTGCTCTCTGGAACTTAAAGTAACATAATTGGGAAAATATTACCATCTAATATGTGTATTCATAGTTTGCTTTATTTTACTATGTTTTAATCTTTAGATGCTTTGAAATAGTAATCATCATAGCATATTCCTTAATTATGATAGCCTTTGGAGGATCAATAGAAATATTTTCATTGTATTTGAGTATTCTCTCTCTATAAAATTATGGCTTATATTGATATTAAGTTTGTGGGGGGTTATTCTATATATTTTATAATTTGTTGTTGTTGTTGTAGGTCTGGGAATTGAATTTAGGGTCTTGCCACTGTCTCTGATCTTGTTCACTCAAGACTATCACTTTACTACTTGAGCCACAGCACCACTTCTATTTTTCTGGGTTTAATTAGAGATAAGTGTCTCACATACTTTCCTGCAGGGGCTGGCCTCGAATAGTGATCCTCAGATCTCAGCCTTTTTAGTAGCTAGGATTATAGGTATGAACCACCATTTTCAGGCTTCTATTTTTCTTATTCATGATTACATTCAATATAATCTTTCAGATGTTGGGATTTAATAGCAAATTTATCTATGTAAATGAAAGTATGGTCTTATCTCTTCATTAGACTTACTCTTTAAAGCATCTACTTTTAATTAGATATACAAGCAGTTATCCTGGAACAAAAATAAATTATGGTAGGAAAATTTTTCTTTGAGAAATTATAGTGTCTTCCCACCTATCAATATACTATTTTAAATCTGAATTTTTTATTTTTATTTTTTTACTGTGAAAATACTGTACAGAGGGGTAACAATTACATGGGCAAGATAAGGAGTACATTTCTTATCAAGCATTGTAGCCTCCTCCTTTGTTTTCCCTTCCCATCCTTTCCCATCCTCCCCCCCCCCCCCACCCAATCCTCCCTGCTACTCCACCCGCCCCCCCCCCTTCTGCACCAAAGTTGTAAAGTTCATTTTTCGACATAACGACTTGTACATCTCATTGTTGCAATGGGTCTACCTGTATCTTAAGATATGTATTAATTTTTTTTTCTTTCATGCGATTGTTTCTAACACATTTATAAGATTCTTTGTTGCTTTGTATGTCCCTCCCCCACAGTATAACCCCTGCTTTCACTGTATTTGATGTCGGTATAAAATTTTTAAATTACATTTAAATCAAGAGTCTGCAAGTGTTCTGTTTTCTATAAAACTTACCACTAACTTTTGTCTTTTTGATAATAGCTACTCTTAATAGGCTAACAAAATTAATTACTTTTGGCAGAAATTTGCAGAAAATTAGTAACCTTGTAAATTTTTATGAATGGCATAATCTTTAATATAAGAAACCCCAAAGCTAGTAGAACTATTAGAACAGATTAATGAAAGAAACAGTATACAAAATTAACATGGAAAAATCTGTAATATGTCTATATGTCCAATCATACTTTTCTCTGATAAATATTAAATGACTACTGATGTTTAACACTTTCTACATGTTAATCATCTGAGTAATGACTGTTTTGATATATGACACATTTTGGATTATGGTTATTTGGGCTTTTGCTATTTCACTTTAAATTTTTCCTTAAATGTTTGGAATTATGAATGTTAATACGAAAAGTTTCCATATTTTACCTTATACTAAACATCTGTTCTTGTGTGTTTCATATGCTTCATTTGGACTGTTAATTTGTTAATTAAAGCTATTTGAAAATATGTATTTAATTCCATCTGGAATATTTTCTCTTAGTCTGATTCTGTTTTCATGGTTGGTTTGTAGTTATTACATATTTATTTGGTATTTATTAGATACCATCATAAATTATTGTTGAATATTACATACATATGAAGAAATAATATATGAAATGTGCAATCTATCCTGTAGCTGAGGCTTTCAGATGCTTCATTTTCTTTCTAGTTCTTGACTTTGGACTTTGTTAAGTCTGTTCCTTTCAAAAGCATCAGATATTACAGACATTCTCAATCTAATCCTGTTGTATTATCCTGGAGTCCTGGTCATGTGGCAATAAAGAAGACTGAGTATATTATACAACCTTCCAATTCTTCATGAGTGTGTATCTTGACAATAGATTTTGAATAATGTTTCTAAGACTTGTAGGGTAATTAAGTATTCCGTGTCATACATGATAAAATGAATCTCATAATACAGGTTCTCAAATTCTTAGGAGATAAAAAAAATAGATGAACCAAAGGTGAGGACAAATTTAAGAACCATACCTTGGTAATAAGAACTATTGGGAAATGTTTACAAATTGTAACAACATGCTTCTGTGGAATAAGATGATAAGAATGGGAAATGTTGGTCAGGTATAGGAAGAGGAAAAGTAAATATGGAAAATGTGTGGAAGTGATTTTTGTGCAATGGTTTTCCTCAGATGTAAACGTTTACTACAAATGAAGTAAAATTATCTAAATCTTAATTTTTTTAAGGTAATGAGGCTAGAATTCAGGGCATCAAGCTTGCTCAAGTTAAATTCTACCACATGATCAATACTTCTAGCCCATTCATTTTGGAGATAAGAGTCTCATATACTTTTCTACTCAGACTGTCTTGAACCTTTATCATCTAGATCTCCATCTCCTGAGTAGCTAGGATTGTAAGCATGAACCAAAGCTTGATTCTTGTATTTTCTTTGCAGATATTCATATTCTGATTATCTGTTCTGGAGGATTCAGTGGTTTGTATGATAATTGTAATGTCTACTGCTTGAACATGTTCTTCAGTGAAGAGTAAAAGTAAATTGACTATTGAACTGGTTTTGGTTTCAAAGATTTTTATTATATTTTATTATTTTTTTTAGTTTCTGCTACTAAAGGGAATACTGACCTTTTATGCTACCATACATAAGTTAAAAAGAAAAAAAAAGAGAGAAAGAAATAAGAATGGCCAATATACACAAGAAGAAGTGCTCAACTTCTCTAGCCATAAATGAAATGCAAATCCAAACAATATTGAGATTCCACCTCACCCCAGTTAGAATGGCTATAATCAAGAAATCTAATAACAACAGATGCTGAAGGGGATGTGGCCAAAAGGAAACCCTACTGCATTGTTGGTGGGAATGTAAATTTGTTCAACCACTTTGGAAAGCAGTATGGAGGTTCCTCAAAAGATTCCACATAGAGCTCCCCTATGACCCAACAATCCCACTTTTGGACATTTACCCAAATGATCACAAACAAGACCATACTAAAGCTACCAGCACAACTATTTATCCCATCATTATTCACTATAGCTAAGATACAGAACCAACCCAGATGCCCCTCAGAAGATGAAGAGATAAAGAAAATGTGGAACATAGAAAGAAACGTAGGTCAAAGAAACATAAGTCCCATGTTTTCCCATATCTGTAATAACTATGATATGACTAGGACAATCAGAAGAGGTCAAAAGCTATGTACATATGACCAATGAAATAAACCCCATGACAGGGACACAAGGGATTTTATCTTTCTTGTGCTTTTTAATGTATTTATAATGTGCTATGTGATTTTTTTTTGTTTCTTTGTATGTTCTTCCCCCATGGTAAAACCCCTCTTGTCACTGTATTTGAATCCAGTGTCCCGCATCTTGTACATACATTTTTCTAATTTGGGGAGGGGAAGGGAAATAACAAAATGCTTAAATAATGATTCAGGTTGACTCATTGTCAATGAAAGGTACAAGACAGTATGTTGAAATCGAACTTTACAACTTTGGGGAAGGAAGGTTAGGAAGCATAGGGGAGGCCGGGAGGAAAGGGATGGTAGGGAAAAATTAAAGGAGGGTCTAACAATTTTCCATAGGAAATAGACACATTACCTTGCTCCTGTTACTGTAACTCTCTGTCCAATATCTTTACAATAAAAAAATATACATTAAAAAATCTATTTTCTGTATGTAATGACAATTATAAGGCCGATCTCCACAGAATATATAATTTACTTTAGTCATACTCATGCACACACCTGCACACACACACACACACACACACACACACACACTCCCGCACACACAAATAGAGACCTATGTCAAGGTCAGAGGTCAGAAGAAAAGTTGTAGCCAGAAAGTAAATAATTCAGTTAGCGCTCTAATTTTTCACACTGTTGTCTTTGATCTAGAGAGCATGTGGCAAGACTTGTATTAAAAATAAATAAATAAATAAAAATGAAAAAGCTTTTTTCTAATGCCGACCTGAACTAAGTGATGCTTCTAAAGCAATTTCAAAGTGAAAAGAAAAAAGCAATAAACACAGTGGTTGGTAGATTGGAGACTGTGGGGATATAAGTTTAGAGGACAGCCTTCTTATCCAAATGAAGAGAAATGAGGAACAACACTGCAGACCAACTCACTCTCCTGTAGCCAGATCTGTTTTGACTCAGCTTATTTTCCCCATCACTGAGAAGGGGCAGCTGTACTATCAATCATAGTCAGATCATTTTTTCCCTGTTAAACAGACAACTTGTCAGGTAGGTAACTAAATGTATGTTACGCTCCAACAATGTCACTTAGGAACAGATTCAACACTCTGAGCATGACTTTCACAATACAACATTTCATTATAAGATGGTAGCAGTTCCCTAAAGTTCCCTGGGCAATTTCCCAACAGCCCATTCAGTGAAGTCAACATCAGTTGGACCTCAGCTGAATGGAAAATGTTACTTCAACAAAAAAGTCTTTCTGATTGAAATAGATTCTCTCCAGCTTATTTATTCACACAGCACACTTTAGAAAGGATTCTTTACATTGTTTGAGAAGTTAGAATTCAGCCCTTACTTTAACTTGAAACCCAAGATACTGCAGAAGAACAGTACACCTTAAACCAGAAAGAACTGTTACAATTATTTCAAATTTGTATTGAGTGAAAACTACCACAGTCGCAATGTGTATCTTAGAAATTGTTCACACAGGTATATTTTGCTGCCTAGAAATAGCTTGAAAAATGATGGGGTGATTTTATCATCAATTCTAGAAATAGAAATTCTTTTCCATTATATTTCTTAGTGACCAATGAGGCACCCTAAATGGGTGGTATCATATCTGTACTTTGCAGTTTGGGAATCTCTTACCTGTTCCCTGAATGCAATTTCAATTCATTTTATTATGTTTTAAGTGATGAAATGAGCAATATTCAATTCCTCCAAATTTACATGATTTTAATAGTCTTCTTGACCATAAATATCTGTCCATATATCATGTTTTCTTATCCATATATCAGTTCTCTGATTTTTTTCAGGAGCATCTAAGGAATTATTTTTCAGGTTGTTGGCCTCTTTTACATATTACCTAAATTATGATGCCATCAGGTAATTTTGGATTTTTTAAAATTTAATTTTACTTCAAAGGTGATACAGTTAACATACATAAAGTAATGAGTACATTCCTTCTTGGATATTGATACCCCCCTCCTTCGTTTTTCTCCCACATTCCTTCCCCCCAAATCCTCCCCCAGCCCAAGTGGTAAAGTTCATTCCAACATACTGTTTTTGTGAGTATTGCTGTTGCGTTGGTTCAGCTTTTGTCTTTTGTCTCGCCATCTAATCAGATAAATATGTTTATAAGACACAGGGCATCAAAATCAAATACAGAGACAAGAGAGGATTAATTTGTAACCAAGGATGTTACAACATCTTTACTGGCAAAGAAGTTGCCTAGCTTGTTACTGCACTTTAATGAACCACACATTTCATACACCGTGCACTTTGAATAAACATTTCTTATTGCATGAATCATTGCTAATATCATTTCAGTTTAGTATAATGACAACTGAAAGAGGAAAATAGATCTATTTTCTGTATTTCATTAATTTATTGAAGTTCAAAATACAGAACAAGGAAATGCTAGTGATGCAGGAAGATGGAGCTGTGTCAGACTTAAACTGGTCGTTCCCTAAGTGCATGCAGAGGTGTTATCTTCATGCTGTTCTCATTATACCACACCCAATGCCAAGTGTAATTTACCACAAGAGAAGTAAATGAGTTTCTCATTTTATGCAAGTTCAGAGTACTTATATATAAAATCCTTCTATTTTTGTCTTGAGAAAATGTAATTATTTCAACAGACCAGATATCTGAACAGTATGATTAGCATAGTCTTTGGAAGTAAGAAACTACAGGAAATCAAATAATAACCAGAAGATAGATTGATGACTGTGGGATTTTTAAAAGATTTGGATGCTGGATTCGTTAAACTTATCCAGTCTGAGTCTGCTCTCCAAAATGAAGTTATAAACAGCAAAGGGCCAACCAATGGTACCAACCATTGCCTCCTCAGACTTGGTCTATTCTTGCTTGGCAAATGTAATTTTCTCTTATATTCTGCATATGTAATTTTTTGTTAATTAATTCAAATGTATTGCAATTAATTGTTATTCCTCTGATAAGCTTTCAGATGTCAGTCAATGTAAGTGACTTTCTGTCTCAAGGAATATATGAGCTTGGCCATCCAAAATCTATCTTGATTTTATAACTTACCAGCTGTGAAACATCTTTCTTAAGTGATAGAAATTTCTAGCAATAAGTATCCTGGGAAGAAGAAAAGTAGCCTTGATGTATGTGGACATGCTGAGCACAATGCTTAAAACTCCAGCTCCAATGTGCTGTTGCCTCATACATATTGGTATCTCATAGATCTCATATTCCATCTCTGTATTCAGGAAACAGAATAGCAGTATTTCATTGTGTAATAAATGTCCTTTTTCATTCACTACTTGACTTTTACTTTGTTTCTAAACCCTGTCTGTTGTAATAAGTGTTATAATACATATAAGAATTATGAAATCTACCCCCAGATCCTCATTTTAACCAGAAGTAGGATTGCTAATATAAAATTGGTATCTTATTCCAATAAAAAAAAGATGATCTATTAAATCCACTTATACATATAAGATCAACTGATTTAGATAAGCTAATCAGTACAGTGCTAACACTCAGTGATATCACGATTAAATAATGCTGTAAAATGTGAATATCTGGATTTAGAAGAATAAAATTGGACCCTGATGCTAAAATATATCCCAAATTTAAAATAAGATAAAATAATACTTTGAAGTTTCCAGATAAAAACCCAAGGCCCCGGATGGAGCTAAATAGAGTACTTATCTAGTATGTATAAGACCCTTTATTGGATCACCATGACCAAAAGTTTACATCAATCAATTAATCAATAAATCAATCCATCAAACAGCAGGGACAAAGTTTCATGCCATTTTCATGGACCATGTTTTCTCATGTAGGGTATGAAATCTATAGAAAATGAAAGAAGTAGTCATGTGAGACTGCATTAAAGTGAATGGATTCTAAAAGAAAGAAGCAAACTGAACACATAGTAAATGTAACATATGGGTTAGAAAAAAAGTATATGTGCAAGTCACATACTCACACTACTTATGGTGTTAAATGATTATTTAATATACACAGTCTTTCAAAAATGAAAGTTTGTCCCCACACACAATGATAGCTCACTGTACTAGAAAAAGGATTGTTGGATGCTAAAACTACCAGTCTCAAAAAAAAAAAAAAACTAAGCCCCACCAACACATACACTTGTTAATCTGCAGAAAGATATGACTTTTGATAACAAATCTGTGAGGAAAGGCCTCAAATCCTGCAGAAATGATTGCAAGTCTGAGTTTTTCCCAAAGCCATCAGTGCTGCTAAAAGAAAGCATGGCTCACTGTCTATCATTTTTAGTTTGTTTTCATAAATTTTAAATTACTCCTTCTCAAGGAATCATGAAATTTTGTTTGACAATCGTTCAAAGTTGTGCTGGAGGAAGCTGTTTCATACCAAAATCTTCCTCTGCCAATGTAGAATGTTGTATTTAACAGATGGGATAAAGCACTTTACAAATAACTCCAAATTATTCAGTGTTTGCCTGGTACTTAGCTGAAGCATTTCACCAAAATAAAATGCTGCACGTTAATTATAACCCATCCAATTCAGATCACTTTATGAATTATAAAACAATAGTAAAAGACATTTTACAAATAATTACATGGAGAGGGCCAATATAGTCATTTGGAGGAACATGAGTTTCCATTAAACAGATTTTTGATTTTAATATTAATGAAAAACTCTTTGTAGGTTGAAGTGATGAGAAACACTAACTGTGATAGATGTGATTATCTCAAGTGTTGTTTTGGAAAGGTAATCTTTTGTCTAACTTTTAAATCGATTTATGATAGTAAATGAAGCCATAATTTCAAGTATACTGTGGTTGTAAGTGCATGCTTAAGGATCCATGAAGCAGGAGTACTTCTTTAGTGTTTATTCTTCATTAGATTTTTTTTACAAATTGTTTCTGAATCTTGTGATTAATATAAACTAATGTGCATTTTATATCTATTGATGATTAATATAAACTAAAATGTGATTCACTGTTTAAGTCATTTTACATGTGTTCTTCTTGGAGGAATTAAACTGGCCACAGAAAATACTGATAATGAAATAGTAAGAATAATTGATCACTTATACATTTATGACTTAGTGATAACTGCCAAAATAATATCAGGGTATTGGTTTTGGCTTATCTTAATCCTTCAAACCTCTAGGAAACCATTCTTAATTAATATTTTACTAATAGTATTACAGATGAACCATTAATTTGGAGAGACAATGTCTAGCTTTTGTTGAAATTAAAAAATAATAATAAACATTATGTACCCCTGGGCTACTCAGGAGATTGAGTCCTGAGAACCATGGTTTGAAACCAGCCCAAGCAGGAAAGCCATGAGACTCTTATCTCAAATAAATGACACCAAATTCTGAATTTGAAGTGTGTCTCAACTGTAAGAGCATTAGACTTGATCCAAAAAAAAAAAGATGAAGAACAGCACCCAGGCCCTGAGTTCAAGCCCCAGGTGCAGAAAAAAATTATATATATATTTATCTACCAGCCAGTTTCTCCTTTGTCTTGAGAAAAGCATTATCTTAATTCTAGTACCTTATTTCTAGCACTTTAAATTCTGTTCTTTTACTTCATATAAATGGAGTGATGCCAACTCAACTGTATTATTTTTTCTTGTCAAACGTAAGAATTTGGAGATTCCTTCTTTTTGTTTCACTTTGAAGTATACCTTCACTCTAACTGTTGAGTAGTGATCTACTCTGAATATTACACAAATAATTTTTAGATGTATTGTTTGTAGATATTTAAGACTTTCCCATTAAATTTATCTATCAAACATAATTTATTTTGTGAAAAGAGGTGTTCATAACATTTGAAACTCCCATAGTCTAGTTGCAACGAGTAGTAGGGAGACAAGTTTCTTCCAAATATAGGAAGACAATCAAAAGACTTTGATATCTAGTGTACAGATATATGAATTCATACATGAATAAAACACTAAGAGATCTACCAAACAGTTTGCAGAAGGGTAGGAACAATGGGGAAATTGTAGATGGATGAATTTGTTCTAAGTACAAATATGTGCATATAAAGAAATACAAAATATAAAAAACCCTCATACTGCAAATATATGTTGACTCAAAAAATACCTTCAGAAATAGAGATAATTTCAAAATGTAGTCAAATATGTTTTGTTCCATTATTTGTATACCCCTTAAAATGTTCAAGTAGAAGTTGAAAACGTATCTGAAAAATTGGAAGACATTTTTGAATTTGTAGAAATTAGGCAAGTTTCTTTCTTGCATTCTTTAAACTAATAATCTAACATAAAGAGTTTATTTTATAGTACATTTGGTATATTTGCTTGGTGATTTATAAAAGTAAATTTATCTAATGTAAATCATGTATTTAATAGGCAACTTAGAGACATATAAACAAAGAATATATGCAAAATGTTCACCTTACCAAGAAGAATTTGACACACCTATTATTGAGTTCAAGAAAAATAATTACTGATATACATATATATATATATTCCTGAATATTTGTTCACCACTCCCAGTAATATCACACAATTCAAGACTCTGTCATTAATATCTGTGCTGCTGATATAGTTTGGCATTATTTTCTATACATCTTCAGTCTACATCCTATATTCTACTTACAGGCTAATACAAATATTGACATCTTTACTCAATAATTTTAATTATGTTTATTTTTCAAAATGGTTCACTATATCTCTTATCCTGTGAATCAGACTCTAAATATAGGTCACAAGAGAAGCTTTTTCTTTACAAAAGGAGAAAACTAAATACAAACAAACAATAAAAAAGTCTAACAATAACCCACATATACTAATCTATATGGAAGCAAATACAATTTATGGTGACTACAACCAAGAAAAGATAAAATTATCCAAAGCATATAGAGCTCAAAAGAAAATATGTCTTCAATTGTACTAATCCTAGAGCCGTTTTTTACATTTGGTTTAAGTTTGTAGCCAGATGCCCAAATTAAGGTCTCAAATACATAAAAGGACTTATTCTTAAAATTGAAGACTGACTGGTTGCTTTACATACATTATAGTTGAGAACACAACAGCTTAAATATAACTGGTGAATATGCTGTAAAGGTGTAATGCATGTATGCATTCACTATGTTCTCTTTTACATGAAAATATTCTAAGTGAATCAAATCAAAGCAAATCAACAAGGTATATGGTAACATATTAAAAGAGCTGAAAATCTGCCTTTCATTTTTCCACTGAAGTTTCTAATGTGATGCATTTGAGCCTTTGGTGTTCTCAGAAATACACTTAAATGTCTCAAGTCTGTAATCGTAGTTACTTGGAATGTGAAGAACAGGGAATCATAGTTTGAGAACAGCCAGGGCGTAAAAGATTGCACAAATCCATCTCAACTCTTGAATGATGGAGCTGCATTTTGTCCCACTGAGAAAGAGAAAAACAAATTGCAGGATGGAAAAACATAACAGCAACTATGGCAGCCTGGGCATAAAGTGAAACCCTATCGGAAAAAAATGAGCAACATAAAAAGGAGGTGATAAAATAGCTTAACTAATAAAAGTGCCTGCCAAACGAGCTCAAGATCCTGAGATCAAACTTCAGTACCCTCAAAACAACAACAAAAAAACATACACTCTTAAATAATCTGCTAATGTAAACTGCAATGGATATACATAATCTATGGTGAATATACCCAACAAGAAATATCTTAAAATTTACATTTTTAAAGTCTTTTCCACAGCACTTTTCAAAAGACACTCTTTTAGTGAAGTTGAAAGGAGTACCATGTAACAAGGCTGGGGATATGCCTGATTTAGCCCTGTGGTGACAGTTCTCTGATCATTTGGCAAATCTTGGCCCAGGGAGTTACAATTTAAGAAGTGAAGAAGTAAATATAGAGCATTCCTTTGAAAAGAGAAATCCCTGTAGAGCAGGATTTGTAAGAATCTGAAGAAAATTTGCATTTCAACACATTGTTCATTTCTCCTTCCCACTGAAGACTCTCCCAGCACAATTGTACTTTTCAGAGTTCTTTGCTGTAGTTAGAGTCAGTGGCAAAAGCCTGCTGCTAAACCACATTATCAGAGGGTTTTTGAAAGGACAGTCACACAGAAAAGTCACTTTGTTAAATAACACTCTTTACAAGTTGGTTTGGGAATTTAAAATAAAAGCTAAAATATAAGCTTGGCGTTTAGTAAATCTGAGGTCTGCACCCTCAGAGATTTCATTTTTATTTCTATGGCTCAGAGGATCATGTTGGAACATTTTCTTGTTTATTTTTATTTGTTGTGCCTGTCCTGGGCTTGAACTCATGGCTTAGGTGCAGTTCCTGAGCTTTATTGCTCAAGATTTGTACTCTGTCACTTGAGCCATAGCTCTACTTCTTAGGTTTTGCTGGTTAAATTTCAGAGTCTCACAGACTTTCTTGCTAGGTTGACCTTGAAATGAGATCATCAGATCTCAGACTCCTGTATTGCTAGCATGACAGTTGTGAGCCACTGGCATCAGGAAGAGAACACTTTTATTCTTTCTTCTATATTAATCTTAATATAATCAAAATTGTTTGAAAAAATAAAGGCCTGGAGGAATTATATACATGCAGATAATGTAAAGTTCCTAAAGTATATTTTTCATGATGATTTTTCATTATTCTCCTAGCTGCCTGTGAAAACAGTCTTTCATGCTATGGAGCTTGTGTTTTACAATATCTTCTGCCTTATGAAACAGCTGAAGTTAGGACTCCTTCTCTTGTAAAGTTTTCTTTTTGACCTAAATTGAAAGTGTGGATAAGGCTACATAAATATTGTTGATCTTATTACAGAACGCTAGTAGCATGAGAATGCTACTTTACAGAAGTAGGAAGGAGTTGGATTTGTACATATTTTGTCTGCTGTTAGTTTCTTTCTCTGGGTGCTCGATTTCTTTGGCTAGAGGTATTTCTTGGGACTCACTCTCCAATGTTGTATACCTGCTGTCGGATGTTGAGGGAACAATCTGCCCCTATAGGTCTCCCAGCTCTCATCACAAGTACTGCTTCAAATTTTAAGTAATGTTGGTTCTAGCCTGGGTTCATGCTCATTGTTTTTCAAGAGGTGGATTCCTTCCTTCTAAAGAAAGTCAGAAATGTCCCAAGAGCGCAGTATAGATTTTCTATATCATGATCTTCAAACTCTTATTTTTTCTCTTTAATATTATCTTTAAGCAGTTGTACAAAGGTGTTTCCACAAAGCAGTTTATGACTCAATGCTTCTACAAACTACATCACAACAAACTTCCACTTCCATAGGGATTTGTTTGAGCAGCATCTACAGTGGTACCCTTCTCCCAAGGATAACATACTGCATTTGACGGGATGCAAATTAAACTTTCTCATCCTTGGCTGTGTTACTTAAGTTTGATTAACCTACCTTTAATCAGAGGAGAAGCCTAAATGCTTAAGCTAATCACTCACTGATTACATTGATTTATTGTAGTTTGACTTTGTGTTCCAATTTAAGCGAAGGAGATTGTGGCATCTGATATGGTTATGTTGGAAGACTGGGAATGATTACACAATATTTAAGTTTTTGTTTGTTGGCTTTCTTTTGACGCAGGGAATGATGAACGTGAGCAGAGTATTTTTTTTCAACCTGCAAAGTAGAGTACAAAGAATCACTGTTATGTGGCAGTGCCACTCTGATGATGCCATTAGCCTCTGTGTCTGAGGACCATCTCTTTTACACATAACACAACTTAAAATTTCCTTTCCCAAATATCCTGTATCATTTATAAAGCTATCTCTGTCTTTTTTTAACCAGTTTCTTAAAGTTACTTTTAGGTCCTATGGACGATAGAATAATAGCCTTTCAAGTATTTCATATCCCAATTTTGATACCTCTCATTATGGCCAAGTAAAGCAAACATTTTTTTTCATAAATCACTAAAGATCCTGAGATTAACATATAAACTTAAATTATCAATGCTGTATATTATTAGATCACAATTATCTTCTATGAGAGGCAGAGGACTATACAACAGACAAAAATAAGTTGAAGAAAGGAATTTAAATTGTGCATTCAGAAGCAAAAATCAGGTGGAATCAAACAGCATCTTAATAGAAAAAGGATGGGGCTGGTAAGGTGGCTCAGTAGTAGAGTGCTTGCCTTGCATGCATGAGACCCTGGGTTCGATTCCTCTTCACCACATAAGCAGAAAAAGCCAGAAGTGGCACTGTGACCCAAATGGTAGAGCGCTAGCCTTGAGGTGAAGAACTGAGGGACAGTGCCCAGACCCAGAGTTAGGCCCCACAACTGACAAAAAAAAAATAGAATGTATTCTGCAATATGAATAAATAGATTGATTCTGGCCCAGTGATAATTATTCTGATTTGAAAAATATCCTCATTTCATGAGAAAATGCATTTATATGTATGCTGTTTTAGTGTAAGTTTATATTAATAAGTATGGTTTCCACAGTACTTTGATGTCCATACAACTTAATATTTCTAATTAAAATTGAACTAACAGACTTATTTTCATAAAGTGTCTCTCAAATAATTTAGAATACATGTAACGGGTGTGAATAGAGAAATATATATTCTCTTGTTTTCTTTTCATTACATAACTAAATATAGATGAACTGATGCAATGCAATGTTTGATAAATTCTCCTGTTTTCATTCAGCAACATCTTATTCTGAATTATTTGGATTGAGGGACTATTTGCAGTTAATAATATCTATATAAGGCTTCCACTAATTTGATTTTATCTATAAGATGTCTTGTGTTTTCTGTTGCTATTTCAGTTTCCATTAGGATTTCAATTTTCCATTTCATTCTGTGCCATCTTTGTTTTGTAATGCTTAAATTATAGCTCTGACTTGCCTCAAAATTTGCAGCTCTCCATATCCTTAAAAGATCAAAAGAATACAGTGCTTGTTTACATTTCAATATCAGCACTGCTATTCTCAATGCTTCTTGCAAGTACTTCGAGCACACTTCATATTCTACAGCACAAGTATGAATTAGAATATATTTACATGGAAAACAGAATAAAATTTCAGTAGCACTTCCTCCATTAAAATATATGCACAGAAACTGATTTCTGATGAAGTCTCATTAGTGTTTGTCACATAGTAATTATATTTTATAGGGAACTTTGGATGGATGTTTAAAAGTAAAACTTTTGTATAGTTCTTGTCAGTTTACATAAAAGCATAGTGAAATATTAAGATATTTCTTACTAGAGGTGAAAAAGCAACAAATTATTTCACAAAATAAAAGTCTTTGTGGTTTAAGGAAGCTTTGTATTTCATGCCACTAATATTTAGTTTTATCAAGACTAAATCTACCTCTGTTTAGTAATAATTTCTTAATGTGCTTTTAAGTTGTGAAATGTGACATATAATATTCAAGCCACATAGGCTTGCTTCAAACGTCTGCTTCAGGAACATTCCAGATATACTGGAATGGCAATTACAATTGTCTGCATTTCATGTGTCTTCCCAAGCCTTTTATTCATTTCTCACCTCCTTATGTAAATGTCATGCCTTCTCTGAACTTCTTATTTGTTACTCTCATGCCTTATTCCAGTTTTATATTTTGGTGTCAGTGCCTAATCATATGTGTATGAGATATCTTGAATATTCTATGTATGGTATATACAATATATGAAATATATACAATGCATGAAATATATAATTTATGTGGCACATATATTATTAAACAGTCACAGGAAATATAATATATATATATATATATATTTCTCCTTAAATAGTTTTACAGATTGTTTATATTTCATTATGTCAGCTTATAAGTAGAATGCATCCTTGTCCTGTCCTAAACTTTCACCCACTATTTCCTGCCTCCTGAGTCAGAAACATCAGGGCTGTTCTGTTACTCATAAATCCTAAAACCATAACAGTCACAAATCCTAAAATATAACTGGGGCAAAATGAAGATTCAATGTATACTTTTTTTGTTGCATCAGTAATGTAGTGGCTGCTTTTATCTTGTGATCATGCTTAACCAATATTTTAGCATAAACTGAGCTATAAAACTCAAGATAATAAAATCTTGCCACCATCCATTTAGTTAAACCTACAGAACATGTATTCTAGATGATGTTGAAGACTTTTGGGTAATTCTAACATGCCTCCTCCTCAATATGATAAACTTCTGTTTTCTTCACTAGTAATCTCCACCATTAATTTTATGTTGCCACAGGATTAATACATATTTCTTCATCAACATTATCATTTTTCTGTTGTATTCTTTTTAACATTACAGAAATATCATACAAGTAAACAGGACAGGTTTTCTACCCTCAGCTTACTGTTAACAATATTTTTACAATTTTTTGTTTTTTTTGTTTTTGATCATGGGGTTTGAACTCTCGGGTTGGGCACTGTCCCTCAGCTCTTTAGCTCAAGGCTACCACTCTACTACTTGAGCCACAGTACCACTTCCCATTTTCTGATGGTTTATTAAATTTAAGTCTCACTGACTTTCCTGCCCAGGCTGGCTTTCAACCACGATCCTCAGATCTCAGCAATCTACTCAGCCGGGATTATAGGTATGAACACCGGCGCCAGGCTTATTTTTTTTATTACAATAATTTCTAATATTTCATATATTTTTCCTTGTTAGTTATCATTTTAAAACAGCTCAGCTGAGGTAGCATCATGATTTTCAACTTTAAGGTAAAATTTGTTATGCAAAGTAATACTTAAACAAACATGTTTCTAACTTTTAAAAAGCTGGGGATGTGTATAATACTCCCAAGAAAACTGTGTGTTATCTCAGAAACAGATATTCTCATGCATTTTATTCTATTTTAAGTTTGTTTTTTTTTTTAAGTTTCTAGTTTTAACTATAATTTATAGGATGGCTTTGTGTGAAGTGGAAGGTTCACTTCACATTTTTTAAAATGAATAACCAATTATCACAGCATGATTGAATGCTTCAGTGAACAGTCAAAAATCACCCCATAATTAGTACTGTTGCTTTGGAAATTAATTAAATTTCCACATATATGTGAAACAGTTTTAATATAATTACCTTTCTTCCTAAGTACATGTCTTTGTGTTAGAACTATTTTATCTGAATTGCATATATTTTCAGTATTATGTAATTCATCAGGTCCTTTTCTTTTCCTACCACCTTAACATTACCTTGGAAAAATACCAGAATGACAGGAGACCCTTGAGTAGATACCCTAATGGCCAGCAGATTTGGGCTCATAAATTTAAGACCTGAAATTAAAAATAAATCGACTGAGACTATTCTATTGAATAGTTATCCATAAATTTGAAAGGGAAATAAAGATTTCTATGATAAACATAAACTAAGACATTTCATGATCACTCATGTACTTCGTCCAAGTATCTCTAAGACATATTATCCAGGAAAAACAAACTTTAAAAACAGATTACCCTAATTATTTTTTTTTGGGGTCTGGTCGTGGGGCCTGAACTCTGGGCTGGGTGCTGTCCCTCAGCCCTTCAGCTCAAGGCTAGTGCTCTACCACTTGAGCCACAGTGCCACTTCCGACTTTTTTTCTTTTTGCTTATGTGGTGCTGAGGAATCGAACCCAGGGCCTCATGCATGCCAGGCAAGCGCTCTACCACTGAGCCACCTTCCCAGCCCCCTGACTAATTTTTATGCAGTTCTTTTATGTTGCCTTTCTAATTTGCTTGGCATTGCATGTTGCTTGAAATTAAATTATATATTTAATTAAATCCATAAAATACTAAGTATTGTATTAGTTGGTAATGCTTTGTAGATTTATTAATATTCTGTTAATTATTAATTATAGATATATCAATTATTTTACAATAATTTGACAAATTGCTATAAATGTATCTTTGAAGTGTCCATAATTTATATTGATACTGAGCAGATAATTCAAGCAATAAAAGGTCTGGCTATGTAAATTGCACTGTTTAAATACTTATTGCAGCAGTTTATGTTTATCCTTGAAAACCTAACATCACTGTACAATAGAATCCTCATTTTTCAAGAAGAAATAAAACTTTCACTCACACAGTTGCAATTATGTTTAAATGAATTGATAACCACAGTTGGCTGATAATAATATTTACTGCATAGTAAGTATTCAATAATAATTGTTATATTCTGAAATTCAGATGTTGGAATTGGGAAATTTATGCTACTTTAAAATTATTGGGGACTTCTTGAGTGGTTTAAATTAATGTTATCTGCTTAAGTTGTAAATAAACTGACATCATGTCACCCTTGTAAACAACTCATTCTCAAATATACCCAGATGGGGCAATTAAAATTACTAAGGATCCTGCCTTCATAAGATGAAAGTCAATTCTGATAGATCTCTGAGCAGTCATAATAGTGTTTAATTCTGGCTTCTGTTGCTTTTTTAAATTATGTTTTTCAAGTAGGTATAACACCATATATTATTTTATTCTAAACTTAGTCTCCATTAAATTTACTTCATTAATTTCGTTGATCATTATCAATATTACTGTTGCTATTGTTGTTTTATTGCTGGTGATTGAGCCTCTGCACTCATACATATGATATTCATACAGTCTTCCACTGAGCAGCCAGCTTCACATAGATTTTTATTACAGCTTTATATGTGCAAATAAGGGCACATTTCACTCCACCTCAAAAACGTTTGCATCAATTCATTTATCCTCTTATTTCATGAGTTAAGATATTAGCTATGATCTATAGTGTATAACTTAATCAAGATTACTTTCTTAAAATTACTGTGTTATAAACTAAAGGGTAAATTTAGTCATTTCCCACTTTATGTGTGTTTCAAAGCATCATGTTGTACAATACTGAACATGATAGTTCTAACTGTGAGTTCAAAAGTAAACTACTTTGAAGGGAAAAGGTGAAACATTAGAACTATAAGAGAGGTAATATCACTAAACAACCCACTCACTCACAAAAAAATGCAGACTGGTAAAAGAATGAAAGAACAAAAATGTACCAGAACTGAAGGCCCTGTACAATCTAGTAAGTCTTGAATTATTAGAAACTCAGTAACACGTATGAGAAATAAAAGCTATAATCAAAAAGATGAGTAAAAGAAAGTTTTGTTTGTAAACATTAGGGTAAATATCTAGTATATGTATGAGTCAAGCGGAAAAGGTCAGATAATGTGATGTCAGGAAAATGAACCCTTAGATGTGTATTTTAATGTTTTTGTTTCTTTCATGCATGTGTTTCTAACGCATTTATAAGATTATCTCTTTGTTGCTTTGTATGTCCCTCCTCCACAGTATAACCCCTGCTTTCACTATATTTGATGTCAGTATAACTTGTGGAGGAGATGGGGAAAAACCAGTTGTTTAAGGATACAGGTGGACCTGTTGCAACAATGAGAAGTACAAGTTGTCATCTCCAAAACGAGCTTTACAACGTTTGTGTGTGGGGGGGGGGGAAGGAGAAGGATTGGGATTAGGGGGGGAGGGGGGAGGCTGGGAAGGGATGTGAAGGGTAAACAAAGGAGGAGGCTGCAATGCTTGGTAAGAAATGTACGCATTATCCTGCCCATGTAACTGTAACTCCTCTGTACAGTATGTTCACAAATAAAATTAAATTAAATTTAAAAAAAAAAAAGAAAGTTTTGTAATATGCCAAAGAATTTTGTGCTGTTGAGTATAAAAAATAGTACAGCTACTATGCCACTATGGAAGAGTACCAAGGCCCCTTCAAATGAAAAAAAAATACAATACAATTATTTTACTGCTGTATATATATCCAAAACAAATGAAATCCTACTAAAGATATGCCCATGCATCATCAGTGTCTACTGAAGCACTATTCGCAATAGAAATACATGGAATTACGGATGTGAAAATGAATGGATAAAAAATGCAATATTTATTCACCTATCTTCCCATGAATAGAATCTTGTCATTAGCAGTAAAATAGTTTGGAACTGGAAAGCATCATGTTAACTGAAAGAGCTGAGACAAGACATTCAGGTATGGCACATTTTCTTTCATATGTTGACTGAATGTGGACTGGGAAGGGTATAGGGTTTTCTGGGGAAGGGAGAGAGAAGGGGTAGTTAAATTTGATCAGTGCCTATTATAGGTATTCCTGGAATCATATCAATTCTAGCACAACATAAGCAAACAAAAAAATAAAGACCAAACAAACAATCAAACTAACAGGAAAGTATGAATCTTATGTCTTTTTTATGAAAAGAAAATATACTTAGGATCACATCAAGTGTGTTCAGGGAAAAAAAAAAATAAAGTGGTGTCTCTGCAATGACAATTTCCAATAGCATCTGTCCAATGAGGTGGAAAAGGACATCTACAGGGCACTTCAGAAAGCTATTGATTTTGTGTTTAAAAAGAACCAACAATTCCTTGGTATTAAACTTAAAAGGCATGCAAGACCTCTTTACTGAATAGTGGAAAACTTTGCTGAGAGAAATTCAATTACATCTAATTAAATGGAGAGGTTTGCCAAGTTAATGGATTGGAAGAATAAAATTGTTAGGATGTCATTGCTGCCAAAGTTTACCCGTAAACTCAATGGAAAACCCATAAATCCCTAAAACCTTCTACCTAAGAGATATTAGCAAGATGGTATTTATATTTTTGTGACATAGGAAAAAAAACTCAAACACTAGAATATACAATCTTTTAACAAAGAAACTCTACCTCGTCAAATTTTACAGAGAGTTTCAGTGGTCCAAATAATATGCTGGTTAGAGATGAACAAAAATAATTAATATTAAGAATAGCTTTACTTAAAATGTCAATGTTATTATGGTGAAATTATTACTATTATTTTTTTACAATGACTCAAAAGCAATTCAATGCAGTAGAAAGTACTTTGCAGCAAGGTGTTTAAAGTAAATGAGAAATACACAAAAACTGCCCGGCAACTTTGACTTTACATCATGGATTAAATACTCATTATTAGGTATACACAAATATGCCATAAACATATTTTCTATAAAAAATATAGAGAATAACATTTATACAACCTGAAAACAGTTTTTTTAAAAGAAGACCAGAGACTGTGGTAGAGGAGGTGGGTTTGTTCAAATTCCATTGTGTATATGTATGGATATATTGCAACAAATCTCACTCATAATGCAAGTGTGCTAATTCAAAATTTCATAAGACAGGTGTAAGTGGCTTATTTCTATATGCCTAGCCACTTAGGAGTCCTAGTATATGTGAGGATCAAGATTGAAAACCAACACAAGCAAGAAATATCTGAGAATCTTATCTCCAATTAGCAATCAAAAAGCTGGAAATAGAGCTGCATCTCAAGTGATAGTGTCCAACTTGTGTAAAATACCTAAGGGACAACACTGAAGCCCTGAGTTCAAGCTCCAATTTCTTGGTGTTAAACTGAAAAGGCATGTGAAACATCTCTGAATAATGGAAACATTTCTTCAGAGAAATTCAAGTTCATGTTCAAATACTAGCACAAAAAATGAAAATGAAAATGAAATGTAATTAAAGCAAATGTTCATATGATTCTAAAGCTTTAAAAATTAAAATACAAAATAAAGAGTAATACATTAAAGTTTAACTGTATTTGTATATATTTTGCTGTGTGTATTTCATATATTCCCATCTGTATATATAATTATGCATGCATACACAAGATAGACAGGACCATACAGAGAAACAGAGATTGGTGTGGAATTCTATATCTAGAACATGAAATTAACCTTTTCAAATCAATGATAAAGTAAAAATGAAAATAATATGAAGAAGAAAGAAAATTCACAAGTAGTTGTAGAAGCAACTGGTATAAACATGAAAATTTCCCAATCCTTATTTTTCATCCTGGAAAGATGGAATGAAATCTTATACTATTATCCTCACACCATTATCCTCACTATAAAATAACTTAATTTTAAAGTGAATATCTAATTTTGATGAAGGTAGAGCAGAACTGAAACTCATTGGTTTCTGTTGGTATTGAATAAAAATAAATTAATTAAAAGTCACTAAGAGAAAGGAGTTCATGTGGTCAGTAAAGTGGAAATATATTTCTTACTGATGTGGTACTATCAAAACCTATCATAAATAGTGGACAACAGGCATTATTTAGAATAAAATTTACAATCCTTACCACAGTTCCCAGGATCTTATGCAAGTAAGTCAACTTCCGTTCCTCTTAAAATATATGTTGTGATTCCTGTCTTCATTCACTGTTGTGTATGACTACTCATCTCTATTCACTGATATACAGTAATTTTTCTCCTGATTTGAAGTCCTTTGAACATCAAAGATTCTCTGTTCATTTAATTCTTTGGACTGCTCTCAAATGACACAGTTTCTAAGGTCTTTATATGTCTCCTTCAATTTCATCTTTAGAAATGATACATTTCTGGCATCCATTCTTTTTTCATAGATTATCTAGTAGCAAATATTATACAAAGGCTGTTTTAATTTTATATTAACAAATATATGCATTGCATCCTGATCAGCCTCATTCTTTGCATTACTCTCCTTCATCCTACTCCTCTGCCTCAAAAAAATTTCATCAGGTTACATTGTTCTATATTCATGTACCAGAAAGTACTCTTTGTTATTAGATGGATTAAATTGCCTCCATGTATATTATCATCATTATTGTCAAATATGTAATTTTGTTGTATCACTTATTTTAATTTATTAGGTTCTGGGTTCTCTAGTCTATTTTAACTCTTGGTTTCTGTTGCATTACCAATGATGACAAGCTATTTGGTACAAATTAGTCACTCATTATGCATTTTTGAATAAAGGGATGATTTATAATTTAGAATGTGATGTCTAGTAATGTTTTTCTTCAAAGTTATATAGTTAACTTTGTGTCATCATTGATACCAGTTTTGTTTATTATTTCACACCTTTGATTTATAAACACATTTTTCTTTTTATGTAATCTACAATATGGCCAGAGTAAATTATTATGAGGTAGCATCTGGATCATTGATTATATAAAATAATCATGACTATGTATATTAGCTGGCCAATCCCCTTAGCTATTCTTAACAGGTGTTATCATTGCAGAGATAAACTCCCCCACCTCTTAGAATTTAGGGATAGTTATATAGTATTTTTCATTTGAAGAACATTAAATTACAAATGACATACGTGGTTGTAGCAGTTTGATTAGGATTTTAAAAAATTACCTTTAGAATTGTCAAGACTAAATTATGAATTTTACATTTTTGTCCCAGAGTAAACTACTTCTCAATTGCAAAAGGTAATTCACTTGTTTGAAATATATGTGGGCACGAGGAAATTCCAATATCCTTCCTATGAGATAATTTAAAATACCATAAATATGACATTTGTAAAAATAAATATTAATGAATAAATTCTTAAGGATTAGAAGATCTTTTGCTATTAAAACATTAATGAGTTATTAATAGAACATAGAGTATCTTCAAATTTGACAGATAAGAGAAGATTGAGGCTCAGGATTAAGCTTCCATTTCCATGCCACAAATAATGTAGAAAATGTGGTTTAATAATTAGAAAACATATAATTGATGAGTATATGTTTGGCCATGATGATGGTGATGGTTTCATGGATGAATAGCTACTGTAAGATTCACAAGAATAGATGGTGCATAGATAGATAGATAGATAGATAGACAGACAGACAGATAAATTTGTAGATCAATCATACTCATGGAAGCAGGTGAGATTATAAAAGAAAATGAGAGTCAATGGAAGTAGAACAGGGAGAGAGAAGGAAAAATGGAGGGAAGGGGAAAGGAAGGAGAAAGGAAAGCAGCTCTTTTGTCATAGAGAGAAAGTTTCCACACTCACTTCTGTCCCTCCATGACTCACACTACAAAATTTCTATGATTTCATATCTTAGGTATGGTAAATAATGCTGCAAAAAAATAGTTGTGCTGTTAGCTTTAGTGTGGTCTTGTTTGTGATCATTTGTGTAAATGCCCAAATGTGGGATTGCTGGGTCATAGGGGAGCTCTATGTGGAGTCTTTTGAGGAACCTCCATGCTACTTTCCAAAGTGGTTGAACAAGTTTACACTCCCACCAACAATGCAGTAGGGATCCCGTCTGTCCACATCCCCTCCAACATCTGTTGTTACTAGAGTTCTTGATTATAGCCATTCTAACTGGGGTGAGGTGGCATCTCAGTGTTGTTTGGATTTGCATTTCTTTTATGGCTAGGGAGGTTAAAGACTTGAAAAAAATTATATTAAGTGAAGTAAGCCAGGCCCAAAGAAACGTAAGTCCCATGGTTTCCCTTATTTGCAATAACTAGTATATGTCTGAGACAAGCAGAAACGGTCAGATAAGTTGATGTTAGGCGAAATGAACCCCAAGATAAGGCCTCAAATTGTTTTTCTTTCTTGCTATTGTTTCTAACATATTTAGAAGATATTTCTTTGTTGCTTTGTATGTCCCTCCCCCACAGTATTACCCTTGTTTACATTGTATTTTAAGTAGGTATAATTTGTGGAGGGGAAGGTGGACCCATTGCAACAATGAGATGTATAAGATGGTATGTAAAAAAACGAACTTTACAACGTTGGGTGGGGGACCTTGGAGGAGGGGGGGTCTGACTGGGGGCGGGCGGGGGAGATGGGAAGGTACCGCAAGGGGAAACAAAGGAGGAGGCAACAATGCTTGATAAGAAATGTACTCATTATCTTGCTCATGTAATTGTAACCCCTCTGTACAGTATTTTCACAATAATAAAAAAATATTCTATGAATACTTACACCCAGATGCCACTACAACCTCAGTCAATAGACAAGATTCTGATAGTAGTTGTCCTATCATGTAGCTTCATGTAAACATAAATTTAACGAAAGTAAAGAAAATTAGTGTATCATAGTGTCTATCTGGTGACTTGGATATCAAAATGATAGAGCAATGTCTTATCTATCTTGTTTTTGAAATGAAGAATATAGAATACTAGAAGTCATTTCAAATAAAACAAGAGCAACAGGAAGATGGAAAGTCGTAATACCATTATGGTGATAACATTCCTTCCCTTGACATGTGTAAAGAGCCTTAAAAATATTTATGTGTCAGAGTAAGGTATGCACACATTTCTGGTACATTCTTACTATAATGAACTCCTTAAATGTTTGACAGTTATCACTGGATAGACACTTTCTGGAAAAATTAATCAGTCACATGGGAAATTTTATAGTAATATTGTATTGGGGAGTGATTTACAGATAAATAACCCAAAGTAAAGAGAAACCTGAGTTAGGTAGGAAAGAAATTGGATCCCCAATGTGGTAGTAATTGAAGACTTTGCTGATTTTACTCTGAAGATTGACTGAACTTCAAACTACTCTAAAATGAGTCTATAATATCTATCCCTTGAATCCATTCATAGTCAGCAACTGACAGCCAGATATTTATTGAAAGATAGAATCTCTTCTACAAGGCAATTTCTGACATCAGAGGACAACAGCAGTAAGTCTTCAACCAGCAATGGTCTGGGTCAAGCACTTAGTTTGCATTTCATTCATCATTTTAACAAATACTCTTCTTAAAAGCAGATGATTACGATTTCAATGGTATAATACCCACATGTGCCCATGCATACTCGCGCATGGGCACACACACACACACACACAATAGTTGAACTTACATTTAAAATGTGAGCTCAGTACAATGTCGGTGTGGGGGGGGAGGGGGGGTATGATTGGGTGGGAGGGAGGGGGGAGGCTGGGAAGGG
Source organism: Dipodomys spectabilis (assembly GCF_019054845.1). Lineage (NCBI taxonomy): Eukaryota > Metazoa > Chordata > Mammalia > Rodentia > Heteromyidae > Dipodomys > Dipodomys spectabilis. The sequence goes on along the minus strand of NW_024870696.1, from coordinate 5,718,891 downwards.
AGGTGAAGGGTAAACAAAGGAGGAGGATGCAATGCTTGGTAAGAAATGTATGCATTATCCTGCCCATGTAATTGTAACCCCTCTGTACAGTATGTTCTCAAATAAAATAAAATAAAATTTAAAAAAAAAATAAATAAATAAAATGTGAGCTCAACATCCAGTTTCCCTGTATTGAAAAAAAAATAGTAATTTTGAGACCAAAAAAAATAGATTTAGAATTCATATACACATTGTCATGTTTCCATTTTAAAAAATGCAAAATTAACAAAAAGGAAATATAAAGATGGTTAAAGTCACTGTGTGTGGGGAAATTTGTGGGGAACACAGGTAGCAAAGATGGCCCTGAGAGGAAGTTGAGTGGGCAGAGCCAGATTTGTTTAGGTTCAGTGTGTAAACAACTCATGGAAGCTTAGGTGCATGATAAGGTATGGCCTTTCAGTGATTGGTTGGTTCCATTTCCTCCCCTCCCACGCAGTCTTTTGCTTTAAAAAGGGGATGCTCCCTGTTAAGAGTTCCTGCTTGGTTTGACTCCCCGCTGCTTCTGATTGTCTCCTGGGCTAAGGGAGGCTGGGGAACTGGCCAGCGGCCTAACTTCACTTTGCACTTACCTCTCCTTGGACCCTGTCCGTCCAAAGATGGACAAAGACCCAACAACTGTGTTTCCAGTTTAGGTATTAGCAGAGAAACAAAACTGCAGTAATCAATTCATCTCATCTATGGAAGCTCCAGCAGCTCTCCTCAAGTTGGCCCAAAGCATACTGTGTATGAGATCTCCAGGTGGAGGTTCAAGCTGATCTGCAGGTGCTAAAGCATTGGTTCATTACCTGAGCATTCTCCAGGCCCTTCTACCTGGGAGTGCTTTTGTAACAAGTCCAGAATCCTGGAAAATACTTTATCCATTGAACATGTGTTATTGAGATACCAGGATTGTGGTATACTATTTATAAAAAATTAATCTTGAACTTTGCTAACATTCTCTATTACAATCTCACAGCATAACTTTATTTCAAATAATAAATGTTCACATTAAAACTTTTAACTGTACTTCTAAAAAGGAAATATATCTGTTGGAAGGTACTTTGAAATCAATAGGACCTGTTCAGAGGTATAAATCATTTATACAAAAGATATGTATTTTTTAGCTGGGTATCGGTGGCTCATGGCTGTAATCCAAATACTCAGGTGGCTGAGATTTGAGGATCACCACTCAAAGTCAGCCTCAGGCTTGAGTCCTTGAGACTCTTTTCTCCAATAAATTACCAAGCAACCACAAGTGGAACTGTAGCTCAAATGTTAAAATGCTAGCCTAGAGCTCTGGGACATTGCCTGTGGCCAAGAGTTCAAGCCCAAGACTGCCAAAAAATGAACTAATTTTAAAAAGTTCTATTCATAAGGGACAAGAAGTAGAACAAGTGGCAATCAAAGTTCTTAAGAAGCTGCCAGAACTCACCATACTTCCCTTTCATATGAACAAAATATTCTCCTACAATTTCCTCAACTCTTAGCTTTTCTGTTTTTAAATTTTAGATATTCTGGAAGAGCATACTTGCCTCTTTTGTGAATGTAATTTACACTTTCAGGATCAGAATAGATTATTTTCACATGCTTATTTGCTCATAACTGAAGCATAAGTTTATAAATTCAAAGTATGTTCCTACTAGCTTATGATCTTCTACAGAATATTCTATTTAAAGAAATAATTATCGCACAAAAAAGATGTATTTTGTAATATAAGGAAAAACTAATTCACACAAAGGCTAAAAATTCATAAATTTTCTCATTTCACTATTCTACTTAATTTGTACACTACAATACTTATTTAAGATGTACTTCTACATACAGCATTTTCGTTGTTAAAATTACCAACACTAAACAAACTTGTTTTTAATATCCTGCATTTGATAATATATATATATCTGTATTTAGGTTATGTATGTGTGCATTTATAATGTATATGTGTGTATTTATATTTTATAGTGTATTTTTTATTATTTAACTTGTAAAGGTGATGTACCAAGGGGTTAAAGTTAAAATAGTTAATATGTACTTTTCTTGTCAAACATTATTACCCCCTCCTCATTTTCTCCCACTTTCCCTACCCCTGTCTCCACTCCTCCTGAAGTTTTAAAGTTCATTTTCAACATACTGTCTTGTGATTATCACTGTTGCATTAGTTTATGCTTTGCCCTTTGCCTCATCATTTTGTTATTTCCTTTCCCACCCCCAAATCATATATATAAACAAGACCCACAGCAACAAAAATAAAAAAAAAACATTAACAACAGAGGATATACTGAAGGGGAGAAACCAAAGAAAAAAGCAACAACTTCACACTGTGCATTAAAAAGAAACATATCTCCAGATCTTGGGGTTCATTTCAATAGCATCATTTTATATGGTCATATATTCATAGCTATTGAGCTATTGTTATCCTCAAGTAAGACTATCCTAGACATATAATAATTATTACAAATGGGTGATACCATGTAGCCTATGTTTCCTTGGGACTGGCTTACTTCACTTTGTATTTTTTTTTTTTTTTTTTACTATTTTGTTACAAATGGGATGATGTTATTTTTTTCAGGAATGCAAAGCTGGTTCAAAAGCCAATTAATGTACTTCAACACATCAATAGAAGCATGGAGAAGAACCACATATTCATCTCAATAGATTCAGAAAAAAACATTTGACAAGATTCAACACTCTTTTATAATGAAAACGCTGGAGAAACATGGAATCCATGGAACAAACTTCAATATAATAAAAGCTATATATGAGAAAACTATAGCTCGCATTATATTTAATGGTGGAAATTTAAAGCCATTTCTCCTAAAATCAGAAACAAGACAAGGATTTCTTAACCAAAGAGGTGAAAAACCTCTGTAATGAACAATTTTAAAATCTGAATAAAGAAATTAAGGAAATGAATAATAATGAACAATTTTAAAAACCTGAATAAAGAAATTAAGGAAATGAAAAAAAGCCTCCCATGTTACTGGATTGTGAGGAGTAACATCATGAATACGGCAATACTGCCCAAAACTATCTACAAATTCAACACGACACCCAACAAAATCCCAACAATCTTTAATGAAATAGAAGAAGCAATCCCAAAACTCATATGGAATAATAGAAGACTCCAAATAACAAAAACAATCCCTAGCAGGGAAAACTGCTGGAGGAATATCAATATCCAATTTCAAGCTATCATAAAGCTCTAATTATAACAGGGTGGTACTGGCACATGAACAGGCCTGATGATTAGTGAAATATAATTGAAGACCCAAAAATGATTCCACAGGCTTATTGACAGCTAATCTTTGATAAGGAAGCCAAAATTATCAGATGGAAGAAAGACAACCTCTTCAATAAATGATGTTAGAAGAATTGGCTATACATAATACATATAATATAAACTATATATACTATACATAGTATACATGTACTTTTATGTAGTATTTGTATAATATTCAGTATATATATATATATATATATATATATATATATATTTCTTTTGTAACTCAATTTCAGATCTTGGATATGCTTTTTTAATTATTATTTTGAAGAAAATCAGGATTAAAAATTATAATCATCTAATTCCCAAAGCTGAATGTGGTGGTATATTTTATAATCTCAGGTGTTTGAGAGACAGCAAAAGGAAGATCATGAGTTAAAGACCAGTCAGGCAAAATTATTCAGTCTCTAAGATGAAGATTTAAAATATATATATAATAGAGGTATACGGACAACTTGAACACTGGGTGTATAATAACCTTTCTTCTAATCCCACTCCAAAACATTATTTTTCTTGTGTAATGATTGTGTAGTAATTATTTAATGCATATAAAACTAGTATGTACAAACATTGATAAATTTATCTATTAACTCTAGTAGTTTTTTAAAGATTTTTTAAAGAATTTATTTATTTATTTATTTTGGTCCTCACTCTGAGGCTTGAACTCAGGGTCTTGTCCTTGAACTTTTCTCCTGAAGGCCAGCACCCTAGGATTGGAACCACAACTCTACTTCTGTTTTATTGCCAGTGAACTAGAGATAAGAGTGTAAGGAATTGTGCTGGCTGTGCAGGCTTCCATCTATGATCCTCAGATCTAAGCATGTTGAGTAGTTAGGATCACAGGTGTGAGCCACTGGGAGCCAGCTTCTTTGTTATTTTTTGTAAATATATTTTTATCCAAGAAAATGACAGCCAATGTATTATAGGCTAATTTTTTAAGGTTGTACACTTACTTATATTTTGCCTTAAAAATAGGAAATGGTACTACATTAAAGACAAAGAAAGTCACTTATGTTTCTCTAAATGTAAGGAGCAGTATTTTCATAATTTTATAATTTAATGTTTTCTGAAATTTTGTACATATTTGCATTTAGTTTAAACCAAACTTTTTAGTTTAGAATTGTATCTGAAATTAAATCATTTTTCACATTTTTATCAATAAATTCTCATATCTATGCATCATAAATTTTATCCAATATCTGCCATGTATGTTCGGAGACATTATTAGCCTTTTGAAAATCACGTTTGTATTTTAAATGTTTTAACCCAATTCACTGAGGTATAATAAAATATTCTGCATGGAAAGCAAAGTGACATTTTAAGGATTTTTCCAAACAGGGCACCAGTGGCTCACACCTGCAATTCAGCTGCTCAAGAGGCTGAGATCTGAGGACTGCAGTTCAAAGCCAGTGGGGCAGGAAAGTCTCTGAGACTCTTATCTCCAATTAACCACCAGAAAACAGGAAGTGCCACTGTGGCTGAAGTGGTAGAGTGTTAGCCTTGAGCTAAAGAGCTGAGGGACAGCACCCAGCCCAGAGTTTAAGTCTCATGACTGACCAAAAAAAAAAAAAAAAAAAATATATATATATATATATATATATATATATATGTATATATATATTTGTAGGTGCATACAAGTGGTTCAAGTCTGAAATCCTACTTACTCAGGATCTGAGAATTGTGGTTTCAAACTAGCCATGGAAAAAAAGTCCCCATGAAACTCGTCTCCAATTAATACCCTGCCCTCTCTGAAAATCAGAAGTGCAGCTGTAGCTAAAAGTGGTAGGGTGCTAGCCTTGAGAAAAAGGGCTCAGGGACAGCACCCAGGCCCTGAGTTAAAGCCCATGACTGACAGGAAAAGAACATTTTGCTACTCTAATCTCCTATATAGCCACTAATATGCATACATTTAGAATACAATATTAAAAAGTTTTCTGCAACCTTTCCCACATTCCCACCTCTCACACACACAGTATATATAATGTATATATGTATATATATGTGTGTGTGTGTGTGTGTATTTTATATTAATTTGTGATACATAGAATCTCATATAAATGTACTTATAACACATGTGTTTACTGTTCCTGACATATTTTCCCGCATTTGAATTTATTAGTTTTCCTTTGGTCCTTTTATTATCAAGTAATATTCTAATTTTATGAGCATTATCACAATTTTCCCAACCATTTACTATTTATGCAAGCTTAGGTTATTCTTTGTCTTCATCTGTTTAGATTAGCATAATAATATACCACAAATACTTAGGATTATAAACAATAGTTAAGTTACTTGTTTTTTCATTTTACAATTTCCAAAGGCTGAGAAGTACAAGATCAAGGCATAACTGATGACTGTTAAAAATGTAAGAATTCTCTTTCTTTTCTACATGACCATTTGATCTTTTGTAAGATCTCTCTCCTCATCACTTAATCACCCTTCAATGATTCTTCTAACACCTCACATGTTAGGGTTTCAACACTCAAATTTGAGGGCACAAAAGCCTTGTGTCCTTTGCTTTTCATTGTTGAGTCATGAATAATGCTGTTGTGAACACCGTATTAAAGATCCTTGTGAACACACTCTTTTCATTTCTCTTATACTAAAGCTCAGGAGTGCAATTGTTTTACAAATGGGTAGGTGGGTGTTAAATTTTCAAGAAACCACCAAAATGTCATCTCAAATATTTGTACCTTTTGTATATTTGCCAGAAATATATGGTAGTTACAGGCGATGGATATATTCACTGCCATAAACTGAATCATATAAAGTAGAAATACCACAATTAATATACTCCCAGGAGAAACACACAGGACCAAATATGCAGGTTGTACACTCATGTCCTTACAGTATTTTTATAATAGCAAAAAAGGAAACAATTCAATTGTCCACCAAAACATCAATGAGTTATTAACACATTTAATATCTAATAGATATCTAATATCTATTTTGTCATTGCTCCATAATAAGACGTAGAGTGCCGATCTATGTGATAATCCCAGTGAAACTTGAAAATATGTGAGGGAAGCCATATACAAAATGACATACTAGCACACAATGCATGATTCCATTTCTAACAAAGTTGTAGGCTAAGACAATCCATGAAGGAAAGTTGATTATTAGTTTCCCAGTGACTGGTTTTTGAAGAAAATAGAAAAAAATGACTGCTTCAGGTACAGGGTTTTTTCTTCAGTGATAAAATGTTTTAAAATTAGAGGGCTCACAACTGAACAACTTATTGATTGTACTAGACTACTTAAATGCTCACTTAAAAATGATATTTCCATGGTATGCTGATTTAAAATTTCTTACCAAGTAAAATTTCATTCAATATTTGAATAAGTAAATAAGATCTCAGTAGGCATAAATAAAATAAATTCAACAACATCTGTAAATTTTTAGTTTACAGCTGTACAATTACACTATTACTTAAGTATATTCTGTTAGATCACACAAGACAGTTATATTTCTCCAGCATTGCAGTATAATCAACTTTATCATTGCCACTGAAGGTCTGTCAACACTGCTGCAGTTTACATGGTATTTTCTTATTCCATTTCTTTTCCTCCTTTTTCGCTTTTCCTTAGCATCTATCTACTTTCTTTTAAATTTTATTTAAATTAATTTTTACTGATGCATAAAAAACATATAATATGGGGTAGCATGTGAGTTTTTGTCCTATTTCCTGGATTCCAAAGGTAGTACAATAAACATGGGAATGTATTTCCTTTATCTATATCCTCATTTAATTTATTTGAATATAAACTAAATGATATTGCTTGATAATTTTTTCCTCTTGAAAAATTTTGAGGAACCTCTATACTCTTTTCCATTATGGTTCTACATTTCACCTACCATGTGAAATGGGTCTTCATTTTTTTTAATTAGTTTTCACTAAATCAAGTTTCATTATTTCTAACTAAAACAATATTGAATTTATTTAATTTTATTTGCTTCTGACCTGTCTGTGTGATAATGTCTGGCATCTTCGTCCACACCTCTATGCTACATTGCCTGTTCATTTAGTGGAAGCCAGGCCAGTAGCTTCTTTACACAGGGAGATATAGTTAGTAGAGCAAGGACAGCCTCAGTACTCAGCCCCTATTTTCTTGAATCAACAGTTGTTTATTGAAAAATCTAATTTGAAAAAATTATCTTGTCAGAAATATACAGCTATGTGCTACCTCTAACAATTAAAAACTTTATGAAAAACAATTTTCATTTAAATAGAAGATAAGTGAACAATTGTGGGGAAAATCTACTATAGGATTTTGTGTTTATACTTTCCAAATTTTCCAACCCTACCAAAAGAATACTAAAATTTTGATCATTGTAATTTAGACATCATAATGTAAATTAGGTATAACCTAGAATTTTCAAACAAAGCTAGTACTCTGTATGCTTGAAAGCCTGGAACATCTAGTAATAGCAAGATTATCATTACTGGCAGAAGATAATGAATTAACATTTGTGTATAAAGATCACCGACATGGTTAATTATATGTAATCGAGTCAATTAAAGCTTAGATCTAAGCTGAGCACAGATGGCTTGTGCCTGAAATCGTAGCTACGCAGGAGCCTGAGATCTGAGGGTCACAGTTGCAAGCCCGAGAAGTCAGAAAAGTATGTGAGACACTTATCTCCAATTAACCACTGGAAGCTGGAAGTAGAATGGTGGCTCAAAGTGTTAGAGCACTAGTGTTGAGAAAAAAAAGCTTAGGACCACATTGCCCATTCTCTAAATTCAAGCTCAAGATCCAGTAAAAGAAAAAGAAACACATAAAACATTTACTTTTGTGTAAGGAATGTATAAAAGCATTGTTGCTGCCCTTTAATGATACACTACTTTCTTTTTTTTTTTGAATTTTTTATTGTGAAAATACTGTACAGAGGGGTTACAATTACACGGGCAAGATAATGAGTACATTTCTTATCAAGTATTGTAGCCTCCTCCTTTGTTTCCCCTTCCCATCCCATCCTCCCCCTCCACCCAACCCTCCTGCCCTCCCCTACCAAAGTTGTAAAGTTCTTTTTCGACATACGACTTGTACGTCTTATTGTTGCAATGGATCCACTTGTATCCCCATTTAAATGATTTGTTTTGTCCCTTCCCCTCCACAAATTATAACAACATCAAATACAGTGAAAGCAGGACCCAAATGATCACAAACAAGACCACACTAAAGCTACCAGCACAACTATGTTTATTGCAGCACTATTTACCATAGCTAAGATATGGAACCAACCCAGATGCCCCTCAGTAGATGAATGGATCAAGAAAATGTGGTATATATACACAATGGAATTCTATGCCTCTATCAGAAAGAATGGCATTGCCCCATTTGTTAGGAAATGGAAAGACTTGGAAAAAATTATATTAAATGAAGTAAGCCAGGCACAAAGAAACATGGGTCCTATGATTTCCCTTATTTTTAATAATTAATATATGTCTGAGTCAAGCAGAAAAGGTCAGATAAGATGATGTTAGGGAAATGAACCCTAAGATATGTATTCAAATAGTTTTTTTTCTTTCATGCGATTGTTTCTAACACATTTATAAGATTATTTCTTTGTTGCTTTGTATGTCCCTCCCTCACACTGTTTTCTTATAAATTTAGTGAGAATATGCTCAGAACTGGTGACTCATGCCTATAATACTAGCTACTCTGGAGCACAATTTGAAGCCAGCCCTGGCAGAAAAGCCCATGAGTCTCTTTATCTTGAATAAACTACTAGAAAAATCTGGAAGTTGTACTGTGATTCAAGTGGTAGAGTGCTAGCCTTGAACACAAAGAAGCTTAGAGACAATGCCCAGGCCAAGTTCAAACCCCAGGACCAGAAAAATTAAAAAAAAAATAAATAAAATTATAGAAAATAGCCTATAAACCTAGCTATCTGGAGACTGAGTTCTGAGAATCATGGTTCAAAGCTAGCCCATGCAAAACAAATCTGCTAGAGTCAGCACCAATAAGTCATGGCTCAAGTAGTAGAGTGCCACCCATGAGAGAAAGGGCATTTTGAGAATGTTGAGGCTCTGTTCAAGCCTAACACTAGCAAATAGTAAAATCATGATAGTAGAGCATAGGTTATACAAATTAACCATACACTTGACTGAAAATCTAGAGGGATCTTAAAAGTTTTCCTTTATAAGGCACAAGGTTTAGAAGACAGGTACACTTACCTTGATTTGAACATTTCACAATGTTTCCATGTAACCAAACATAATATCTTAATTCAATGAAGTATACAGGTTTTTTTCTTGTTCTTTTTTTTTTTTTTTTTGGAGGGGAGGTCCAGGCGTGGGCCTGAACTCTCGGCCTGGGCACTGTCCCACAGCTCTTCAGCTCAAGGCTAGCGCTCTACCACTTGAGCCACAGCGCCACTTCCAGCTTTTTTTTTTTTTTTTCTGCTTATCTGGTGCTGAGAACCCTGGGCCTCATGCATGCAAGGCAAGCGCTCTACCACCGAGCCACCTTCCCAGCCCAAGCATACAGTTTTTATATAGCAGTTCCATTTAAACATATGCCAATTAATTATTATATTAACTTTTTAAAATCATATTTAAATATGTGTACCTGACCTTTGAACAGAATAGTCTATTTAATTTGTATTGCATGCAGCATTTATAGTTATGTTAGCCTATGGACTTTGCTGTTACAAACAAGGTTTTCAACAAAATGCTAATACATTATTTTACTCATAATACAAAAATATTGAAGCAGTACTGGGCGTTTTTTTAAGAACTTAAATTTTCTTCTGTATCTTTCAACAGTGAAACATCAATAATGTATTCATTTTCACATGTGAGGCCTGTGCGGGTGTTCTCTGGGTATTTTGCAGTAGAAAGTCAGAGGTTACCCACATGTCCTGCTGCCTGTCTTCAGCCAATGGCAATTATTTTCATTCCAGGTTAATAGGGCATCCACATCTCAGGGTATATTTTGACAAGTGAAACTTTGCCATTTAAAGGTTAGAAGATTTTCTGAGTGAAAACCAGGGAAATGCTTCAATCTTATGAGACATTTCTTTTAACAAAATATGTGACAATGTCATTAACTTATATAAAAATAGAGAAAAATTTGAGGTATATGCTTTAATTTAATTTGTTTTTATTTCCCAACAGGTGTAATAACCTATGCTGTTATCCACATTTACAAGAAATAAGCAAATATCGAAATGGAAAACTAGGATAAGAAGTTCAAAACATTAAATCTTATATCATGTTATATCCAAAATCATTATTAGTCAAGAGGAAAACAAATTAGTTTAACATGGAAATATGTTATTCTCACTTACCTGGTAAAATCAAAATCTAAAACCTCATAAGAAATGCAGATATGTAGGATTACTTATGCACAGAAAATGATCAGGAGCATTTCCAAAATAAGTAAGAATAGTGCATTTTAACTAGAAATTATGCCAATGTCAACATTTCCTACTAAACATCTAGGAAATGTAATCTGAAAGGTGAAGAGTAAAAATGTATTAGAAAATAAACAATTATAAAGTAGGCATTAGCATGTGTACATGGGTGTACTTCCCAGTGAAAATTAAATGAAACAAATATTAATTGTATATTATTGCCAAAATAAAGTTTTGGGAATATCTTTACACCTAAATGGGCATACATTTACATATATGTGTGTATATAATGTATATATATATATGTAATGACATATAATATATCTTTTTTAATCTATTATTCTATTTGTATATCTTTAGAAACACATGAGAAATATAATACATTCCTATCAAGATAACTTTCTCCCATGTTAGAAAAAAATTAGTAAATTTATCTTTTTCTTGATCAATAGTTTACTCTGTCAGTATGTGGGAAAATAGACAGTCAACAACCTTATTAGCTGCAGTGAGAGCCTTTGAAGGAACTCTTGCTGTCACTCACCAACAGATTAATCTCCTGAGGATCTTGACCTAAACATTAGCTTCTCCCTGACTGCAGTGCTAAGTCTCAATCAATAGATCAGAGTACTGATTTCTTTCCATCAAGATTCCAAATGCTGAACAAGTTTTGTTTTGTACAAATTGAAAATGTTTCAGGAATTATTTATCTTCTGATTTATATTTCAAACTATTTATCATTGATGTAAACACATTACTAAAACTTCTATGGTATTGATTCTATAATGACAGGATGGATATACACAAAATTTAATTTGTATTACGTTTTGACATTGAAACTCCCTCTGTCTGTCTCTTTCCCTGTCTTTATTTCTGTTTCCCTGTCTCTGTCTCTCACTCTGTTTCTCTGTTTCTCTTATGCACATCCTCACACATACACACATAAACACCAACAAAAAATTCTAGGAAGTTTGTGTTAAGTGTATATGTTAAACAAAGATTTCTAGGAAGAAAGAGTACCATTTCTAAACCTGGTCCAAAATTTTCTTGAAAGGAGGAAATAGAGATTGGTTTGGAGCTTTCATTGTTGTTAGATAGGACACAGGGCTGAGGGGTGAAATGTGTGCCATGATGTAAGTCCCCTGTGTAACTCGTATTTGCTAACAAAAAAATTCAAAAATGAGAGTAGATATGAGGCTTAAAAGATGACACCAATTAAAATGCATTGTATATATAAACTACTTTGATTATTGGGGAAAAAATCAATTCATACCCTAATAGTTAAGAAAACTGAGTTAAAGAATGGTTTGTGAAGGGTGAGTGAGTATGTTGAAAGGGGAAATATTCATCAAGATACACTGTATTCATAAACTGCTTTGTTGAATGGCATCTCTTTGAACAATTATTTAAAGACAATAAAAATAGTAAAATAATGGTCTGGGAAGGTGGCTCAGTGGTAGAGTGCTTGCCTTGCATGCATGAGGCCCTGGGTTTGATTCCTCAGCACCACATAAGCAGAAAAAAGTTGGAAGTGATGCTGTGGCTCAAGTGGTAGGATACTAGCCTTGAGCTGAAGAGCTGAGGGACAACGTCCAGGCCCAGACTTCAGCCCCCATGACAAAAAAAATGGTAAAATGGAAAAGCTGTCAGCAATCAAACATAAAAGAAAACTTGCGTAATATTATTACAAACACTACTTGTTCTTCTACCAGCACAGGCTTTAAAAGTTGAAGGCACTAAGACTTGATAAGTCATCTCTTCAATGAGGTAGAAGTTCTTAGTTTTGGTGTCTCCATGGACAAATTTTGCTTCAGAAAACCTGTTATTAAAACTTCTAAGAGGAGTCATGGACTCTTACAATGAGTATTAGTGGCTCAGAGTCTTATATAGGGTCTGGAAAATAATTGGAAGCTTAGTTCTTAAAGGCTTGTATCCAGGGTTCATAAAATTATCAATAAACCTCATTAAAAAATAATGCCAATTTATAACAAATTCCTTCTTGTTTTGCTACTTTAGGCAACCACATTCATTGCAGAGCTTTAATTCTGGGTTACTTACTCTCCTGTTTGTATGATAATTCTATTTTTTAGAGATAGGTGGACTAATGAATCATCCATGTGGCTTGTATCTAATAGCCTCATTGTCAAAGAGGAGCTGGACTTCCATTCAAGAATACCAAGCATTTAGGATCAGTTATATTTCAACAGTTGTCAATATTCCTAAAGACAAAAAGAAGGAGAAGAAAAATCTTGAGAAAAATGAACCAATTATATATTGGTATATATCAATATATAAATATATTATTTTATATTTAATAGAATATGTAATTATATTATTGATATACATATCAATATAATTATATTTTTTATATTTTATATAATATTATAAATTATTGATATATATAAATATAAAATTGATAGTAAATTGATCTTGTATTGGTCCAATGTCTATGACTTTGGAAGACTGAAGTGAAATTCCCCAACCAACTTCTCCTTACTCTGCTTTTCCACAAACACATTGTGAATTTCAGAACTCTAGGTCAAATTATCTTTACATTTAGCCACTGTCATTTCTTATTAATTCAGAAATGATTGTGTAAGCATATTGATAATTTCTTAATTTTTAGTTCAACCTTAACCCAGCTAGTAATGATCTTTTCACTAAGTGGGTCCTTCATTGTTGACAAAAGGTAAGCTTGACTTCATTTTGTCACCAGGCAGACTCTCTTGTGTATTTGCCTTAAAGAATTAGTACAATTCTTTCTGATTCTTAACATTTGACTTACTGGGGCGTGGATGGTCTAGGTCTTTCCTCCCAACCATGACCCTCAATTATGGCAGTGAAATAATCACGTGACTCAGGAGAGGGTTTGTGACTCATGTATGAGACTTTACTGCAGCCACATGTTGCACAAACTCCAGCTGTTCTTTATCTCTTTCTACCAACAAAGGTTTGGCAAGGAGAATCTCTTGCGCGCGCTCTCTTTCTTTTTCTCTTTTCTTAGAGCTCAAAACAGCTGGAAAAAAATCAAATGTCCAAAAGGTCAACCATCTAACATTTAGATTTTATTCAGTCTGGCAGTTATTGATAATGCTGCTCTGGTCTGATCTAAATATCTTACCCTGTGGATTTTTCCCCTAACCTTTAAGGAGTTGATCTGTGTATGCTGAGAAATAATAGCAGAAAAGCTTTCCATTACGCTCTATTTTCAATTAAAATCACCTAGAATAAGGAGAAAAATATTTTGTAGAACTGAAGTTGCAAGCTAAAAGCACATAATTTATTGTCACAGATTCTTGTTTTAGAGATTATTGAATAAACCTGTGACAATTGAGAAAGATCAAATAATTCAAGAATTACAGTCTCAAATACAATGTTATTTTTGTTTGCTAAAAAGATAGTTGCTAAATACTTTAAATTATATATATAATCTTCCTAAATATGAAATAAAATATTAAAATAAAAAAGTATGAGATTATACTGTTGGTGCCTGTAATCCTAGCTAATCAGAAGGCTTTGATCTGAAGATCATGATTCAAAGCCAGCCAGGGCAGAAAAGTTTGTAAAACTTTTAGCTCCATTTAATCAGCAAAAATCCAGAATTGGAGGTATACCTTAATTGGCAGAGTGCCATCCTTGAATCAGAAAGTCAAGCAAAACTTTGTGGCCCTCAGTTTAATCTCCAGTGCTCACACACACACACACACACACACACACACACATGTGCACACACATCAAAGTGGTGCACACACACAAATGTGTAAGACCTTTATTAGTCATGTTTTACTAAAGAAAAACCTACTTTGAAAGAGATACCATCTTCACCTATCCTTTCCAATAGGAATAGAAAACCCTTGGGTCTGTACTGGGAAAACATAGCAGTATTAATTATTTTTATAGTCTCAGGTATATAAGAAAATTTTCTCAATACTGTAAGATTTTTACCAATTCCTATTAGACTTGATAACATAGGTCAAATACCAACTGCTTTCATGCCTTTATTCCCCAAATCCTTAGCGATGTGTTTATTTTTTATTTATGTATTTTTTAAAAATTTTTTGTCGGGGCTTAAACTCTGGGAATGGGAACTGTCCCTGAACTCTTCAGCTCAAGGTTTGCACCCTACCACTTGAGACACAGTGCCATTCCAAATTTTCTGGTGGTTGATTGGAGAACAGAGTTTCACAGACTTCCATGACCATGCTGGCTTCAAACTGCTGTCCTCAGATCTCAGCCTCCTGAGTATCATCGATTGCAAGCATGAGCCACTAGTGCCCAGCCCCATGTGTTTATTCTAAACCATATATATTTACCATAGCTATTTGAGAGTTGCAGTCATAATTCAAGAAACTTTGATATTAAATAAATTATTGAAGATGATGACAAAGAAAAAAATCATCCAGTAGTGATCATATCCTTTTTTAACATTGGTGTGAGAAAGCTTCTAGAAGCAAGTCCACTTCTTCAGTCTCTTTTCCAAAGTTTATAAAACATAAAAGCATCATCTCTCTCTTTTTCTCTCTCTCAATCATATGAATGAATTACTGTAAAGCACAATTTCTAATGAATTTTCTCTATTCATCATCCACAGTTCATCTGTGCATTCCATTTCATTCACTTCTCTCATATTTTGCACAGATTTTACAAGGTGCAAATACTAAATACACTCAAATATTACAAACAATTCTATCACCAAGTAGTTTACATAGTCAAACAATAAAAAAACTAAATTGTAGTAGTATAACACTTACATTAATAATAAAGAAAATTTTAGCCATTCTATCATATAAATAAAGCTCCAAATCAAATGGAGAAAAGAGAATTGAAATAGAAACAGATATTAAGATTCTCAAAAGAGATGGAATCAAGTATGAATTTCATGGATCTCAACAGATTGAGGTTTTAATGACTTATACTGCAGGATTAGATGCATATAATTACTTCTTTCTTTTGGAATAACTTAGTTTAGGTTTAGAAGCTGCCAGTAATCTATGCTTTTTAACTATAAGGAAAAACTTTTGTCTCAATTTACATATACATCAAAATAAGATTTTATTAAATTTGCCTTACCTAAAACACTACAAACCTGGTATCTGAGTAATTCTTTTAATAAAATAGATGCCAATATATCTTTCTTGAATACTAATATTTTTAATCTATAGATGATATTCCATCATTATATCTTGAATACTACAAATACTTACCCAATAGTCAATTTTTTTTCTGGTCAAAGCCCTAAAATTCCTATATCTGAAACAATATATTATCTCAAAGAAATTGTTAAATTCAAAGTATGGATTCTGCTGATCCTTCTATGCACTAAATATATTAAGGTCAAATAGGTTTATCTAGAAATATTAGATGGATATAATGTATGTCCAGAACATACTAACTCTATTAAATATTGTGAGAGTTTTCTCTTTGCATAGTCAATAACTTAATTGCAAGGAAAAAGGTATTAGACATCATTCTTGAAAGACTGTATACATATAAAACTTTTCATTGTTTAAAGCTATAGCTCAATAATGAGTGTTTTTAGATCACTTATTTTACAACTTCTGTACCGTGACTAATTTCAGCATATTGAATCTATGACACATATTTCCCCCAGCTTTATACAGTTGGAAGGAAATTAAAATGAAGTTTTATGAGTTCATTTTGTGTATAAAACAGATTTGAATACTCAGTAGGAATCGTATTATTTTATTTCTCATATCTCATATCCTCCAGAATTTTTTTATATTGCATCCAAATTGCAAAAACACTGTGTCACCCAGTTGTCATTTTTCTTGTAGTAAAGTTCATGAACTGGGTATTAGTAAAGCATTTCCTTTCTAGTACATACTAGAAAAGGAAGACTGAGAAGTATGCTAGTCGGCTTGGCAATAATATTTTATTGTCATTTTTAATGCCAAGCTCCTGCACATTTTTTTACTACATTGCTAAATTATATACTCCAGTTCACTCACAGGTTTAAACATTATATATTCCAGATTGTGATCCACACTGTGCTGCAAATAGCATTATGCCTAGTGCCGATGTCAAAATGGAAGCATTGTAAAGTGCAGCACAGATATAAAATGTAAACTTAAACTCGGCAAAATTTGTGGAAATTAAGGATGAGCAAGGAGAAAATTAACATTACATGCCGAGCTGTAAGGCACTCTTTCTACATACCTATTAGATATTTTATACTAACATGGATTTATACACAATCATCAACCCACTGCATGTTTCATTTATATACTTGAGTGTCAGTCATAAACCAGACAGAGTTTAAACCTAGTCACACATAAAGTAGTGAATAAAACAGTCCTTTTCTCCCTAGACAGTGCATATTAACTAGTTAAAGGAGACAGACTTTAAATAAATATAAAACATGTCAAATAATGACAAATTCTAAAAAGAGTTATAAAACTAAGCTACAATGATGGATATTTACAAAATGGAATAGAATATATATTTTATACATAATTTGGGAAATGTTTTACTAGAAGGATTTTTTAACAATAGAAGTAAGAGGATGAACTAACCAGATGTCTATACAAAGACTAGGTTGATTTGATATCACAGTGGCTGTTCTCTGAACTAGGGAACTAGGGGACCAATGTGGATGTACTCTGCCTAGTGCAAACTGAGAGAAAAACTTGTAATAAAAGATGGAAATGAAAAGCTAGTATTGGCTCCTTACCATGGGAGAAATGTGTGGTAATTTAGTGATACTGATTTGGTTTTGAAAAGTTGTAGATTTATACAACAGTTGAAAAAATGGGAGAATTTCTATATACTCAATACATGAATTTCACTTGTACCAATATTAGATTCTACTTACAACTATTATCAAACAAATATGTGTACATTTTAACGTTAGATTTCAGAGTTTGTCTCTTTTTCTATTTCTGGAATCCATTCAACATAACATAATACATTTGATTGCTGTGTCATGTTAATCTGTGGTTATCTTCAATTTTAATGACATTTTTGTTGATGTTGAGTTTTTTCTTTTATTTCTCTTTTTTCTTTTTTGTTTTGTGGGTCATGGGGCCTGAATTCTGGCCGTGGGTGCTGTCTTAAAACAATAATAATAAAAAAAAAAACCTTACTTTTTCCCCCTAGTCCAAATAACTGTTAAATGTAGAAAACTGATCAACGATTGGCCAAAATTTGGTTGAGAAGTATTGCATCGATGTTCATCAAAGAAATGGGTCTATAGTTCTCTTTTTTTTTTTTTTTTGAGTCCCTGCCTGATTTTGTGATGAGCATTATGATGGCTTCATAAAAGGTGTTCGGTAGTGAAATTTCACTTTTAATTTCATGGAAGAGTTGGAGGATTATTGGTGTGAGTTCTGCTTTGAAGGCCTTATAGAATTCAGTGGTAAATCCATCCAGTCCTGGGCTTCTCTTGTGTGGGAGGGCTCTTATGCTGTTTTCATTTTGACGCTTCATATGGGTCTGTTAAGTTGGTTTAACTCATCTTGGTTTAGTTTGGGTATGTCAATATTTGCTAGAAGTTTGTCCATTTCTTCCAGATTCTCAAGCTTATTAGCATAAAGGTTTGATAAGTATTGCCTTGTAATGATCTGAATCTTAGTTGTTTCTGTGGTGATGTTACCATTCTAATTTCTGAGTAAGCGTCTGTCAATTTGTTAATTTTTTCGAAGAACCAACTCTTTGTTTTTTTGAATCTTTCGATTTTTTGGAGTCTAATTATTTAATTCTGATTTAATTGTAATTATTTTTTTCTGTCTACTGGATTAGGGTTTAGCTTATTGCTCTTTTTCAAGGAGCTTCAGGTGCTTCGTTAAATTCTTAGTTTCAGATCTCTCCAATTTGTTCATGTAGGAACTCAGAGCTATAAACTTGCCTCTGAGTAATGCTTTTGCTGTGTCCCGGAGGAGTTCATGATTTGTGTGTTCATTTTTGTTAAATATCATGAACATTTGAATTTAATTTATAATCTCCTCTATGATGTTCTGGTGCTTCAACAATGTGTTCTTCATCCTCCATGTGTTACAGGATTTTCTTTGGTGGCTTTTGGTGTTGAATTCTAATTTTATTCCCTTGTTGTCTGAGAGAAAGCATGGCATAATTTCAATGTTTCTGAATTTGGACAAATTTGATTTGTGATGTAAAGTGTGGTCTATTTTGGAGAATGTTCCGTGTGCTGCTGAGAAGAATGTGTATTCTGATTTTGCTGGGTGAAATATTTGGTAGATGTCTGTAAAGTGTAGTTGATTTATGCAGTTATTTAGATCAGAGTTTGCTCTGTTGAGTATTTGTCAGGATGATCTATCCAGAGGGGATAGTGGTATGTTAAAGTCCCCAACAAGTAAAGATCTCTGTAATGAAAACCTTAAAAATGTGACAAAGGAAATTAAAGTGTAACTAAGGAACTGGAAAAACCTCCCATGATCCTGGATTGAGAGAATTAACATCCTGAAAATGATAATGCTGCCAAAGTTATCTACAAATTCAATGTGATACCTATAACTATCCCAACCTCAATCATCAAGAAAATAGAAGAAGCAATCCAAAAATTCATATGGAACAATGAAAGACCCTGAATAGCCAAAACAACCCTTAGCAGAAAGGCCAGTGCTGGAGGAATAACAATACCAATCTTCAAACTCTACTACAAAGCCATAGTAAACAAAACAGCTTGGTACTGTCACAAGAACTGACCTGAGGACCAATAGAATAGAACTGATGACCCAGAAATAAAAACACAGATCTATAGCCACCTAATCTTCGAAATGGAAGTTAAGAAATAGAATGGAAGAAAGACAGCCTCTTCAGTAAATGGTTCTGACAAAATTTGTTAAATACCTGTAGAAAATAAAAGCTAGATCCTTATATATCACCCTGCAACAGAATCAACCCCAAATGGATCAAAGACTTCAAAGTCAAAGCAGACACCCTGAAAACATTACAGGAAGGAATAGGAAAAACTTTAGGGCTCTTTGGCACAGGCCATAATTTTCTTAGTAGAGATACAGAAATACAACAAACCAAAGAAAGGTTGGACAAATGGGATTGCATGAAACGGCACAGCTTCTGCATGGCAAAGGACATAGCAAGCAAGATCAATAGAAAGCCCACAGATTAGGGGAAGATTTTCACTAGCCATAAAATGGACAAGGGTCTCATATCTAAAATATATTTAGAACTCAAAAAGTTAAATCCCCCAACAACAAATCCACAAAGAAACAACCATTCAATTAATATGCGGGCTAAAGACTTAGAGACTTCTCTGAGGGGAAATAAGAATGGCTAATAGACACATGAAGAAATGCTCAACTTTTCTGGGCATAAAAGAAATGCAAAGTAAAACAACACTGAGATTCCACCACACCCCAGTTAGAATGGCTATAATCAAGAAATCTAGTAACAACAGATGCTGGAGGGGATGTAACCAAAAGGGAACCCTACTGCATTGTTGGTGGGAGTGTAAGTAAACTTGTTCAACCACTCTAGAAAGCAGAATGGAGGTTCTTCAAAAGACTCCACATAGAGCTCCCCTATGACCCAGCATCCCACTTTTGAACATTTACCTAAACGATCACAAACATGGTCACACCAAAGCTACCAGGGCAACCATGTTTATCACAGTACTATTCACCATAGCTGGAACCAACCCAGATGCCCCTCAGTAGATGAATGGATCAAGAAAATGTGGTGTGTGTGTGTGTGTGTGTGTGTGTATGTATATATGTATATATATGCTATATATACATATATACATATACACAGATATGTATACATATATAATATATGTATATATACATATAATATATACTATGTATACAGAATATATATACATACATATACATTTATATGCATATATGCAAATATACATATATGTATACATATAATATATGTACATATACATACCCTATATACTATGTATAGAGTATATATATATATATATATATATATATACACATACATACCCACACACAATGAATTCTATGCTTCCATCTGACAGAATGACACTGCCCCATTTCTTAGGAAATAGAAAGACTTGGAAACAGTATATTAAGTGAAGCAGACTCAAAGAAACATCTGCAATATCTAGCATATGTCTAGGACAAGCAGAAGAGGAGAAAAAGTATGGTAAGTGAAATAAACCCAAGATAGGGACACAAGAGATTTTTATCTTTCTTTTTGTTCTTTCTAATGTACTTATAATGTACTATGTGATTTGGTAGGAGTTGGAGAGATGGAGAGGAAAGGGGTGGTAGGGAAATAATAAAGGTGGGAATAATAAAGCTCCATAGGAAATGGACTCATTACCTTGCTCATGTCACTGTATCCCCTCTGTACAATATCATTTATATATATATATATATATATATATATATACATATACATATATATAATAAAAATAAATGACAAAAAAACAAAAAGAACTCATCGGTGATATCTTAGGGAATTCTTTTACTTCATAAAATAAATCCTTTGGTCATAGAGAATTAATTTGATTTCAAAGAGTGATATCTATTTTGAAAGAAACCCCTGACAATTTGGTTGAATGAAGCATTCTTCATTAAAAGGAATGCTTCAGGAAAACAGACTTCTTGACATGATGATCTAAGTTTAGTATACCAAGCAGACTTGATATCTCTGGACCCAAATATAAATGTTAAGGGAATATTAGAGCAATTATTAAAAGTTCCAAGTATTTAGAACCATTGTATCAAGGTAAATTTAAACTAAATATCTAACATTTTCACCCTAAAATTTTGTTTTGTTAGCGCACTGAAAGAATCTGCTCTCAGGTATGCCCACATCTTTATCTGAGTGTGTACTGTTATTGTAAAAAATATATTTGGATTATACATTAATGTATCTTGATTTTTTTTGTGACAATGCCATGAGCTCAGTATCCAAGGACCAAGTAGAGACCTTCCTTTAGAAGCACTCACTGGATCTTCATGTTTTCAATAACTTTCATTATTCTAAAATTTCACCTGTTCATACGTTTCTTTTTATCTAACCAGTTACTAAAACATTTACTCTCTTTCCAGCTTATATTATCATCCAACACATCATTTTTAATCTTAAATTTTACAATTCTGTGATTTTAGTCATAAAATATATCGGTATATCTACAGTGATATATTCGTATCTATATATTTACATATAGATTTTGTCTATAAATAGAATGTATATTCTATGATTTTATCATGATACTTTGAATATATATTCTATATATATTCTATGGTTTAAAATGATAAACAATATATATTTTAGCTTTGAGGTTTAATAATTTATTCCTTCTTATTGTTGAAAAAATTCCATTGTGTGTATAACCACAGTGTTTAAATTTACTTATCATTTTAAGGATATTTTAATTATATTAAGTAAAACTTTTGAAAATATGATGCCTTAAGTATAATCAAATTCTAATCTGGAAAACATCTATAATCCCAGTATTTAGGAGGCAAAATCAACCAAATCTCTGTGCATCCTTGGATATAAGCAGCACATCCTTGGATATAAGCAGCACTGACTACAAACTAAGGTCATGCTGGAGTTATTTGGGAGGTACAAGTAAGAGAACCATAAACTGAGGTCAATTAAAAACAAAAAGAAATTAAGACAAAAGAAAGAGGGGTATAGCACAGAGAAATTAAAACATTTAAAAAAACATAAAAAATTAAGGATACAGATCACGTAGTAATGTGCTTGCCAAGCAAGTTTGAGGACCTGGATTCAATTTTTAGTACTATAGTAAGTATGGTATTTTCACAATAAAAAAACTTATTAATAAAAAAGAAAAGTTTATTAAGCCTACACAGAGCTTAGTAAGAAGAAATATTATATTCCTATCCATATCAGCAGAAGAGGTAGAATAGCAATGGGAAAAATGTCTGTATGAGCATTAGTAAAACATTTGTATAATACAATTTGAGGAATAGAATGACTGTAAGCTACATTGATTATTGACAAGGAAAATGATACAAGATGAGGCTATAAAGGTTTTATGAAAGGAAGATAAGAAGATTCACAGTCTGGACATTCTACTGGTGAATATACATGACACTCAGATCTGGTGGATGGTAATGGGATTTACCTAATGGTTTCACTAGAAATTATTTCTTGTTGGTTTTGTCCTTTGCTATTAATGGATTAACTTCTTTTATCTCTACTTCTCTGTACCTTCCTACTTTTGTAATTAAATTTAGGACATTGAAAAGCTTTTCTTTCATTAAATGTTTCCATTTGGAAGTAATTAAGAATAAAGCAATTGCACCATTCCTTGCTATTTGGTATGGAAATAAGTTTTGAAATAGATTTAATAAATAAATGACAAGATTGTAATGGTCATGCTTGGCTTTTTAACAATATTCAATATCCAACCACCCCAATCATCGTGGTTCTCATCATAAAATGGATGAAAATTCCCTTTGCTCTCAACCTCAGCAGCCGATGGATTGTCAAATTTTATACATATTTAGCCACTCACATATGTGCAATTGCTTTTCATTGTTGTTTTAGTTTGGAATTCTGTAATGAGAAATTATACTGAGTACTTCTGTCAGCTTATTTGACATCTGCCTATCTTCTTTCATGTACTTCCTATTCATATTTCACTAATTTTTATAGTGAGACTCTTTTCTTTTGGATTTGAAATGTTCTCCATATGTTGTCCAAATTATACTTTTTTCATGAAAATATTTTTTCCCAATGTGTATGGATTTCCTTTGGTTGTATTGACTAATATCTAAATCAAATAATATTTTTTCTTTTAATAATATATGACATTGTTTTTCTTTTTAGCAAATTATTTTTTAAAATGATCTGCAAAAACAGCTTCATTGACACAATTACCAAGAATGGCAGATTCCATCATGGTGGAACATGCATAACCTTTCTTAGTCACAGAACAAAAGGAAGTCATGAATCAATGTGGCCACAAACTAAATAGGAAGACTCATCAGGCAGCCTTGATACAACAAGGAGAGGAAATTTTCCATAAGGATTATTTGTTAGCTTTCTCATATTCTTAGCTTTAGTAAAAGGTAAAATCTATCAGGTTCAGCATCCATGCCAAGATTTTATCTTGAAGCCAGGAAGATGCTATGTCAATAGGATTTTACACTAAATGGCTATTAAAATGGACTACAGATGGCCCTATATGACTTTGGCTGTCTACAACATCTGTCTATCCAAAATCAGTATGTTCTACTTCCCAAGGGCACAATGACTATAATACCTGGAATATATATGTAGAATCTTCAAGGAACTTCAGATTATATCAATACGTTCCACAGAGTAGAAGAATTTACATTTGCTGTTGTATAATATACAAGGGTGTTTACTCAATTGGTTTGGGTTATTTTTATCTAAAAACTCATTACGAAACAAGTCCAAAGTAATATATTAATTTTCTATGCATCATTCATAATAGTTTTGTAGTTATATATGTTCTGCTGAGATATCTGATCAATTTTTAGTTACATTTGGTATAATGTGTAAAGTTTATGCATACATTTTTTTCATGAGTCTACTACTTTCTACTACTTTTTGTTTTGAAATCTGTATTTTCTCCTTAATTAACTTTTCAATGATTGCTTCATTTCATTTTTGCTTCTCTGTCTGTGTTCTCTATTCTATTCATTTATTTGCACACACACATATCTTACTTGATTTTATTTTTGCTACTATGTCCTACTATATCCTCTATTCTCTTCCATGATATATGTGTGTGAGTGTGTGTGTGCACAGACATAAAATAAATAATGTATAATGGTTAATCTGTGTGAGCTATTGAAGATATTTAATATTTCCTTGAAAATTTTAGAATCAATTTAGAATCAATCCATAAAAGATCTTGAGGAGATTTTTTTGTGAGTCTTCTGAATGTTTAGATCAAATTGGAAAGAAAATATCATGTTTTTTTCTTTTGTTCATCTATTTTTTTATTTTTTATTTTTTATTGTGAAAATACTGTACAGAGGGATTACAATTACAGGGGCAAGATAATGAATACATTTCTTATCAAGCATTGTAGCCTCCTCTTTTGTTTCCCCTTCCCATCCCTTCCCATCCTCCCCCGCCCCTCCCACCCAGTCCTCCCTGCTACACCCGCCCCCAGCAAAGTTTTAAAGTTCATTTTTTGACATGAATTGCACATCTCATTGTTGCAATGGGTCCACCTGTATTCCTATTTAAACGATTTGTTTTTCCCCTTTCCCTCCACAAATTATACCGACATCAAATACAGTGAAAGCAGGGGTTATACTGTGGGGGAGGAACATACAAAGCAACAAAGAAATAATCTTATAAATGTGTTAGAAACAATCACATGAAAGAACAAAAAAGACATTTGATTACATATCTTCGGGTTCATTTCCCTAACATCACCTTTTCTGACCTTTTCTGCTTGACTCAGACATATACTAAATATTGTAAATAAGGGAAACCATGGGAACTATGTTTCTTTCACCTGGCTTACTTCACTTAATATAATTTTTTTCCAAGCCTTTCCATTTTCTAACAAATGGGGCAATGTCATTCTTTCTGATGGAGGCATAGAATTCCATGTGTATATATACCACATTTTCTTGATCCATTCATCTACTGAGGGACAGCTGGGTTGGTTCCATATCTTAGCTATAGTAAATAATGCTGCAATAAACATAGTCGTGCTGGTAGCTTTAGTGTGGTCTTGTTTGTAAACATTTGGGTAAATGCCCAAAAGTGGGATTTCTGGGTCATAGGGGAGCTCTATGTGGAGTCTTTTGAGGAACCTCCATACTACTTTCCAAAGTGGTTGAACAAGTTTACACTCCCACCAACAATGCAGTAAGGTTCCCTTCTGTCCACATCCCCTCCAGCATCTGGTGTTTTTAGAGTTCTTGATTTGAGCCATTCTAACTGGAGTGAGGTGATATCTCAATGTCATTTTGATTTGCATTTCTTTTATGGCTAGGGAGGTTGAGCATTTCTTCATGTGTCTATTGGCCATCCTTCTTTCCTCTTCAGAGAAGTTTCTCTTTAAGTCTTTAGCCCACTTAGTTATTGGGCAGTTATCAAGTCTTTTAATCCATAATTTCTGAGTTTTCTTTGAAAGACATCAGTTTATTGCATGCATATTATTGGTTGATGATAAAAAAAAAAAAACACCATGGACTGTGTTGCATCTTCTATCCATCTCAATTTATATGCTGGATTTTCTAATTTTCAGTAACTCAAAATAAAACAATATGTGGAGATTAAGTTGTTTTATTCTTCAATCAGTGCTTAATTTAATATTGTGTGTTTAGGGTATATCTTAATCCTTCTGTGCACGGTTTCCTTATGAAAGGAGGAATATGTGAATCAAGAGCCACCAAGAATGAGCTTACAAAGATTGAGGACATTTAAAGAGAAAGAATATCTGCAAAGCAAGGAAAGACAGTTTAAACTCTCGAATTGGCTAAGAAATTTAGCTTGGATTTCTAGACTTTAGAAGTTAAAAATTTCTGTTTCCAACTTGTAATGTGTTATTAAAGTTCTACTGAACTAATGCAAAAAGGTTGATTAAATCCTTTTATTATCCTTTTAAACACCATGAGATCAATAATGATGATTATGCTTTCCCACATTCAGCCTCCAGAAGTTCAGGGAGATGACAATTTCACAGTTCTAATCCCTCTAGTTGATGCAGCTTAACTTAACTACTGAATCTTAAACAATTACTCACTAGTTTATGTCTCTTAAATCAATAATGGTGGGGTTTTTTTGCAATTTTCATTTTGTGGTGATAAGACTTAGTAATTAACAGTTTGGAATTTCTATTCATTTCTTTATGCATTTATGCATTTATTGAAGAGTTTGTCAGAGTTTCACTGTGTAGCATCTGACAAATCATCCTTGTGTTCCGGACTCTCAAATGATGCACTTATGGGAATGTACCACCACACACAAGCTGTTCTGGATATTCCTATTGTAAGGATAAGAATGATTATTAAACCATTAAAAAGGGGACAAGAAAAGAGCATGTGATGGCTAAATATAAACAATCTATGTCACATGCAAATATGAAAATGTCATAATGAAGTCATATTTTTAATTGTAAAAATAAGGGAGAGCAGAAGAGAGAGAAGGTAAAGAGTAAATGAATGGTGTATATAATCAAGGAACATTTTATGCATGCATGGGAAATCACAAAAAACCACTACTTTGTGCAGTAAATATAGTAAAAGTAAATATATAAAATAATAATTTTAAATTATTCACAGAGCTAACACTGTAAATCTCTAAAAAAGTATTTATTTACACACATGAGATAGAATGTCAATATAGCACTGTTATCAGAAGATTGAAGTAATTAAACTTTCATTTGGAAAGAACATAAATTCTCACAAAAGAGGGTGCAAGCAAGATTGGTTTAAGATTATCATATGAAACTTAAAGGAAAGAGGATTATTCACAATGAATACTTTTATATTTGATGTTCTCCTTGTAAGAAGTAACAAACTGATACCAAATCCAATAAGGTTTACTGATGAAATGGATGTTCAGGGTGATAAAACAAGATGAATCTGGGGAAAATTGAACTATTTTACCTTCGTCCCTGAATAATATGGAGTCTCCTTTAATTAGATAAATATTTCACTTTGGAATCTCAATAGTATTCTTATCTATATTAATTTAATCATGGTAGTTAATAATTATACAAATTTTATCAGGCTGTCAGTCAAATGTTTGAGTTGAAAGCACTGAAATGATCTCTGATATCCTTAGTCTACAGCTGAGTTATCAAGGGAAACAAGAGACGGGAATGTAAGTAATCTCAAAGTTGAATCATGGAATATATTAGTATTTAGTGGCTGGTGAAAAGAAGAAGCCTTGGAAAAGTGTTTAGAGGGAAAATATTGCTATACATGAAGAATTCTGAGAAATTGCTGTGTATGAAGTCTGTGAAAAGACATTTCAAGAAAGAATGAGTTGTCTACTGTAGGGAATTTTGTTTCTGAATGATAAAGTCTAAAAATTGACTGTAGCCATTAACAATGTAGAGATTAATGTTAAAGTTAAAAGATGTATTTTTAGCCCAGTAATAGGACAAAAGTTCTGAGTAAGAGCCTGGGATTCTATCACAGATATAGAGTGCTTACTAATACTGCTCAGGCCCTGAGATCATCTCTAACATTGACAAATAAATAATTAAATAATGACATGGGTGATCATCTGGATATGTATCAGAGATATTGAGAAGGAATAATAAATCTAAACTGTAACGAAGGTCATAAAATGGTAACCTCAATGTTATATGGGAACCAAGGAAACAAAAAAAATGTCTGAGATATTACACTATTTTATTTTGATGGAATTATTTAATAGAAAGGAATAGTATTCATGAGGAAGTGGAATATTACTTTTTGAGACATCAACTTTGTCTATAAGGATTCAAATTAAGTAAGAGTGCAGGAAGTTCATCATAAATTTTCTAGACTAATAGATATGAATATGAGCATATGAATTAAAAAAAATATATAATAGGAGGCAGAAGTACTTGTATATAGAGATGAGGCATGAAACCGTTTTCCAGTAGCCCATACAAAAGGATGGTGATCTGTAGGTATTAAGAAATGATCAATAGGCATTAAGAAAGAACCATTTGCTGAATGTTGGGGTTCATGTCTGTAATCCCAGTTGGTTGGGAGGTGAAGATCAGAAGGATCATAATTTGAGGATGTCTCCAGGCAAAAGTGTGAGATTCTAAGAAAATTACCAAAGACTGGTGACAGACATTGCTCAAGCGGTAGAAAGTATATGTCTATCAAGTATGAGGCTCTGAATTCAAACCCTAGAACCACCTTAAAAGAAAATCTACAAGAGAAAAGAAACGCCAATTTGAGGGTGGGTGGATTCTAGAATGGCTACCTACCGTGCATGAGGCCCTAGATTTAATAGTAGCATTGCAAAAAAAAAATTTAAATTCTTGCGGAAGATACTATTTTATGTCTTTTTGACATCTTACTCTGTCATGTGCATAAGTTGTAGGGGAAAACATGCATCAACAAAGTTTAGGGGTTTTTTCCCAGATAAGTATAATGAGACAAAAGGTATATTAAGTAGCTGTGATCTCATTCATTTGTGGATTCTAAGGAACTTTGAAATCTTAGAAATAGAAAATAGAATGGCACTGCCTATAATAGAGGCAAAATAGAGGGAGTCACAAAGGATCGAGGCTGTTCAATGACCAAAAAGTTCATTTAATATAACACATAATAAATGATTGTAAAACGTCTGGTACTAGTTTTCACCTTTGTGAAATTTAGATCAATGATTTCATCATCTGTTTTATTGCCAGTAATGTTTCTCCTGTCTTTGTAACTTAACTTGCTGCCAAATGATTTATCTGAGTTTTCAAAGAGCCAGTGTTTGGTATTCTTGCTCTCTAGACATTTTCTTTCTGTTCTAATGATTTGAATATATTTTTCATTCATTCTACTGAAGTTATGTTTTTATTGATCTCCCTATCGCAAGGGTTTTGTTTTGTTTCTTTTAAAGAAAGAAATGTGGTTGGGTAAGTGAAAAATCTGTTGATTTATTTTATTATATTAAAAATACAAATAACAAAATCCAAGAGAAACATTTGAAACCTGGGATCACTTTAATGTTTCAGAAAAAAGCAAGAGGAATATATATTTTATTCCCTTGCATGTTTAGGGCAATAAAAGTCCAAATCTCCCAGAAATATCAAAATATACATGTAATTTTTTTAATAAATGGTAAGTCTGGCCTGAAATTTTAGGTATATTTTACTTCAGAATAGTAGTAAACAATATAGTATACATTCAATAATATGAAGAGGGTGTGCTATTACATATTCTCCTAAAAACATCAAATTGATTTTTCATTAATTTTAGAAATGAACACATTACTATACAAATGGCATATTCTTTTTTTGTGTGTGTGAAAATACTGTACAGAGGGGTTACAATTACATGGGCAAGATAATGAGTTAATGAATACATTTCTTATCAAGCATTGTAGCCTCCTCCTTTTTTTCCCCTTCCCACCCCTTCCCATCCTCAACCCACACTCTCACCCAATCCTCCTCCCTCCCCCAAAGTTGTAAAGTTCGTTTTTAGACATAACGACTTGTAAATCTCATTGTTGTAATGGGTCCACCTGTATCCCTATTTAAACGATTTGTTTTTTCCCTTCCCCTCCACAAATTATACCGACATCAAATACAGTGAAAAAGGGGTTATACCATGGGGGAGGGACATACAAAGCAACAAAGAAATAATCTTATAAATGTGTTAGAAACAATCGCATGAAAGGAAAAAAAAAACATTTGAATACATATTTTGGGGTTCATTTCCCTAACATCAACTTAACAAATGGCATATTCTGAGAGAAAGTTAATTCTAAAGAAATAATTAATTTAAAATTTAAATGTGTGGGGCTGGGAAGGTGGCTCAGTGGTAGAGCACTTGCCTTGCATGCATGAGGCCCTGGGTTCGATTCCCCAGCACCACATAAGCAAAAAGAAAAAAGCCGGAAGTGGCGCTGTGTCTCAAGTGGTAGAGCGCTAGCCTTGAGCTGAAGAGCTGAGGGACAGCGCCCAGGCCCAGAGTTCAGGCCCCACGAGTGGACCCCCCCCAAAAAATTAAATGTGTGATAATTATTCAACTATAACTTGAATTCAGAATATAAATACATAACAAAAATAATACATTTTATTAAATATATTTTAAATTTTATGATCGATAAAAATTTACCAAAAATATTCAGAAATTCTAATATAAAATAAAATAAAATAAAAATTTTTCTAAACGTTATCCAAATTTTCTGTAAATTAGAAAATTTCTTGTAACTGTACAACTGTGACAGAAATGTGCAATCTTTTTTCAATCTACTTGTAAATATCATGATGAATAATGGAACAGCTGAAATAGGACAGGTAGTAAGATTTGAAGCTGATGGTTTGACTCCAGTGGTAGAGCATATACTTGGCTGTCAAAAAGCCCTCAGTTCAAACCCCAGCATAAAATAAATAATAAATGAAATAAATAAATAAATGAAAGTTTATTTGGGTAACTTGAATAAAATGATCATTACTATATATATTGCAATTAAAATCACTACACAAACCTATATAAAACTCATGAAATTACAAATCTTAATTTAGGAATATGCTGTTGCCCACATAAGCAGAATATCTCTAAGGTATCCATTTAGAGGCAAATGTAAACAGAATGTATTACTTTTGATAATTATCTATCTCTGCATACCTATATTTTATACATTTTTAACACATGATAACTTTTGGCAAGGATCTTGATAAAAGGGAAATTTAATACTACATTTTTGGTATTTTACTGTGGCACACTAAGTAAAGATAAAAATATGAAAATTCCTACAGAAATAGAAGTGCAGTATAATCCAACGTTTTCCTGTGTATTTATCCTAAAGTGTATTTATCCTAAAGTGTATTTATCCTAAATTAGTATGTCAAAAAGACACAGGAACTCGTGTTTCTTGCAACATTACTTAAAAAATTTGTCATGTGTCGACAACTCAGAGTCCCTAGCTTATACCTGAAAAATATGCTATTCAGCTATAAAAAAAATAAATAATATCACTGGTACATGGTAGATGAACTTTAGGCCATCATGTTTCATGAAATAAATGAGTAACAGAAGGTAAAGCACTGCATAACTCTACTTATTTGAGGTTTCTAAAATGTGAAATTCAGAAGCAGTTAAGAGAAAGGTGGCTGTCAGAGTCTAGGGGAGAAGATGATGGGAAGATGTCACTCAAGGAGATTAATCCACAGTCATTCCGCATAAATAAGATTTAGAGCTTTTATGAATATTTTGCCTGTAGTTAGCAGTGTGGTATTTTGCATTTTAAACTTTCAAAGGACAGAGGTCATAGTAAGCCACCCAGGCTCCCTCGCTCTTCCCCCCTCCTCCTCCTCCTCCTCCTCCTCCTCCTCTTCCTCCTCCTCCTCCTCCTCCTCTTCCTCCTCCTCCTCCTCTTCCTCCTCCTCCTCCTCTTCCTCCTCCTCCTCCTCTTTCTCTATCTCTCTTTCTTTCTCTCATACACTTTAGACAAATGAAAATAACCTGTGGAGAGAATACTTTCTTTACCTACATTATGGTTATATGTATATGTAAAAATTCATCAAATTATACACATCAAATATATGCTATGGGTTTGCAAGCCAGTTATACCTCAATAAAATTGTTTAAATGAATTTGAATCAAAGTATATTTATAGTCTATATGAACTAAAGTCAATTCTAAAAAGCAAAATTCTAACATTTTAAAGATGGTATATATGAATCAATATAGAAATCATTAATTAAACAAAATATTAAAAACACTGTAAAGGACACATTTAAATGATTATTTCCATTAAAATACTATTTATCAAGTCGCTATATATTTTAAAATGTATATTCTGCAAATAAGCAACATTTAGAGCTATTTATAACGAACTTAAGATATCGCTCTTTTTCTACTTATCAATCTTTTAATGATTAGCTGTCTATATTGAGAAAACTATAATTTACTGAGTGAAAAACCATAAACTCTTTATTTTTTTTAAAAAAAAAGCATTTCAATTCATGGACAGACATATAAGATTAAGCCTTAATCTTTACCTTGTATTGCAGAAATTTGCAGCAGTGACTCATTCTATGCCAGTATATATCTTCTTTTGTACTTTTTGCAATAGAGCTATAGATGTGATCACCCAGCCATTCATAAATCTGCAAACATTAATCAAATAGATCTTCACAGGGGGATATGAGTAAAAAATAATATACAAAATTCAAAGGACAACATCTGGAAACAGAATCTTCTCTTTTTTCTTTTACTTTCTTTTTTTTTCCTTTTCCTAATATCAGAAGCTAGCTATTATGGATATAGCTCTTTAGTTATGACATATATTATGCACTTTATGCACTGTATGATGATGAAATAATCTTTTAAAAAGTTCAGGCTGCATGGGCAACTTTTTTTTTTGGTCAGTCATAGGGCCTGAACTCTGAGCATGGGCACTGTACCTCAGCTCTTCAGCTCAAGGCTAGCACTCTACCACTTGAGCCACAGCACCACTTACAGTTTTCTAGTAGTTTACTGGAGATAAGAGTCTCTTGGAGTTTCTTACCCATTCTGGCTTTGAACCACAATCCTCAGATCTCAGCCTCCTGAGTAGCTAGGATTATAGGCGTGAGCCACCGGCGTCCAGCTGTAGCTGTGGGCAACTTTTAAGAAGTAGAAAACAAGTCCTTCCCTGGGCTAACCATCTATATTGTGAACATTCTGGCAGAAGGAACCAGTATCTAAAATCATCTGTGAATTATTGAATACTTTTGTGCAAACATTAAAAGTTAACCAATAATTGAAACAGGATTTGGAAGTAAACTAAAAAGTTTTGGCATGTTTGCTCTTGTGATATATCACTTTCTATAGGAAAACAAGGGAAGACAAAATACTCATGAAAACTAGCGAAAACACCAGATACAGTATTTTTTTTCTCAATCACCTTTTGTTTTGCAAGGTACTGCAAGCCACTTTAATAAATGCAAGCAGAGATGAAGGGCATACCACTTTACTAAATACACTTTCTCTGACTACAGCTGCAATCTAAATTGACTGAGAGTTCACTGACTTGGAGTCTTGCAGTTATAAAAGCTGACTACTTCTGTCCACTGAAAAACACTCAATAAGATTATGGAACCTGTACATCAATGTGCTCGAACATAAAACACTAGCCAACCTAGTTGCAAAGATCATATTATGTATGTTATCTCTTCACCCAGACTATTATTTCACGTAACCTGAAGGTATCTCCTATTAAATGAGTACAAATGTCAGTAAATAAAAGACAGTCTTCCAGACTGAAGTCATCCAGATAGATGTTCGATCGTGCTGTGTTCTCTTTCACATGAAACTGAATAGAATCAAATGAATCAGAAATACCTTGTGATTCTGAGCACACTGTATTGACCAAAAACTTTAGCTTGCAAGTCTATAGTTTTTTAATCTTGATGTAAAGACACATCAAAAAAACCTAATACCAATACTGTATTCTCTATCATTTATGTTAGCTATGGACAGAGCTTACAAGAGAGATCCTGCAGTGTAGGGCCTGTCCCTGTAAAGAAGTGACAGCAACCTTAAGAGAGGCTTCATAACCTTTGTCTGGGAGGCTTTTCTATATGATCCATGATTCTATTGTGGGCACATTTCTACTGCAATGGACCTTGAAAAGAAAAGGTGGTTATAGTCCATACCTTTGCCAATTGATCTTGATCTCTATCGCAAAGTTTTATACCAATCCTTACAGCAAATTAGGCATTTATTGGAAACAAACTCTAACCTGGCAAAAGCAAATAACATTTGATGCCAGTTTCATAAGGTACTATTTAGAGCTGATGTTGAATTAATGAATAGTTGGTATGTTATTTTTTTCAAGGCCACAGGAAACATTTATTGTAAAGAACAGAGAGTGGAAAGCACAATACTGCGGTGAAAATTCAGAAGTTTGGAATCAGTAAAAATCATGCTAGTCATAGTTACTTTCAGTTTAGACAGTCTCCACATACTTCATGTTCAAAGTTGGAACACTGTTGCTCTGGATAAGATATATACTAGGTGGTGAATAGGGGGATAAGGAAGAAATTTAATTATCTTACTTGCTGACCTGTGAATAAACTTGGACAAGTGGATGTCATTCTAAAATACATAAACAAAACAATGAAATTATGAGACAACATTTCTCTTTAGATTTAATGTAAGGGTTCATTTGTATAAAATTGCACTCAATCATTGACATAGAAAGCACGGAATGTTAAAGAGTCACTTTAGTAAAAGGTGAATTATTATTTAAGTTAATAGTGTTTACTAAAAAAAAAACACTAATGTACAATTCAATGTATTGTTTTCCAAAAAGTGAGAATATAGAATGAAGATTTGTTGACAAGATGCTTTCTTGTTTCACATCATGGCACTGAGTAATTTCTTAATTATTGTATTATTAACACTGCCCAAACAATCTTCGATAAATCTGAGTTTATAGCTCACCAATAATGGACACAAACATTCTGAAAGCCTTATGAGCCTGGAAGACATAATATATATATGTATATATATTATTATATACACAGACACACAGAGAGACACTCATGTATAAAGTCACACACACACACACACACACACACACACACACACACACAAAACCAAATGCCACTGAATCTTAGTATATAAACCAAGTTGTAATACTCCATCTTTTCATTGCTTTTATCCTGAATATAATCAATTTGTATCAGAAAAATTTTGGATAATTCAGTGGCCATACATGTATTCCCTAAAACATAAAATTGTAAAGGTCTAATGTACTGAATTCCAATATTAAAGTTAATACTACTATGTTAACTTTGTACAAAAATATGTATTTATATGCATCTAGTTTTAATTGGGCAAATAATTTTTTAAAATGCATTATTGTTCATCATAATTATCAACCATGTGTATATATTCTATGTATATTTAATATGCATATATAATATATATTATAGTAGTTAGAACAATGTTGTATATATGTGAATATTTATGTTGACATCATAAACTTCAGAATGTTACCTACCCATTAATTTACCTAAAAAACAAAAGTATATGTAACAATCTTCTACAGAGCAAGAAAAATTGGATTTTGCATCATCATAAATCCATCTTACCTGCAGTCTTGTATGTCTAAGGCAGAGATGGAACTACTTCAGTTGGTGCACTGCTGGCCCTGGTGACTTGTCAACTCCACACCTCGTTTCCCAAGGATAATAGTCTCAACCACCTCATCCATCATCACCACAGTGTATTTCCCCTGCTCCTACATGTCCAACTTACTTTGTGTGTTCATTGTTAACAGGCCTTTTATCTCACCTGTTTCAGGAAAAGCATCTAGAACAGCCATCAAGATTTTTAATGAATGTGTTCCTTTCCATTATGTTACCCTATATCCACAAGAGTGATGTTGACATGGCTGACTGCCTCTGTTACTGTTGAACACTAAAACCCAAGGTCAAGGTAAGCTCTACTCAGGCCATATATGCTGGCTTTTCTTGTCATTATCTGGCTTGTGTGACTCTAGGAGGTTGACAGGGTGTTACTGGAAAAACTATTCATGTCGAGAGACAGAATCTTAACTTTGTCATTAGCCAGGATACATTGATCTTGAAGATCAAAATCAATAACTAGCTTTGTGAATCCCAGTAATTGTTATGGGTACATGCTTTGGGTTTTATAAACTTAGATGAAATTTTGAATATTTCCTCTTTAGAAAATCCCTGTTTCATATTTCTCTCAAGGTTATAATAACAGCTGTAAATCGTATTTAATAAACATTAAAAGATTGGGAAAATAAGAAATGCCATATGATTTCATGGGGAGGGGACAGGCAATATTAGGTTGTACTTGGTGATCTTGTTACACAGTACATCCACAGTTCAAGCCTTTATCTTTACTTTTGGGGAAGGTTCTTGTGATTTCAACATGCCCCCTTCCCTCCTACTTTCCTCCTTCCCCAGTACAATACTGTATTTTTGCTTTCTGCAAAGCTGGGGTGAAAAGTGTAAACAACCAAATATTATTCTTATTGAGATGTGGCTTCTGAAATGACCACTGCAATCCTCTAATTTTCACATCAAAAGAGCTGAAATTACAGGTGTGAGTCATTGTATCTGCCACTATTGCATTTTTTTGGGGGGAGGGGGGTTTCCAGTCATGGGGCCTGAACTCTGGGCCTGGGCGCTGTCCCTCAGCTCTTCAGCTCAAGGCTAGCGCTCTACCACTTGAGCCACAGTGCCACTTCCTGCTTCTTTCTTTTTGTTTATGTGGTGCTGAGGAATCAAACCCAGGGCCTCAGGCATGCAAGGCAAGCGCTCTACTACTGAGCCACCTTCCCAGCCCCACTATTGCATTTTTAAATGGTAAAATTTATGTCATTTCCAAAATTTAAACCTGATTTCATTCCCATCTCTTCAAAAAATAACATATAGGCTAAAATTCTAACTGCTGCTATTAAGAAAAACACAAGTCCGTTCCCGGTGGCTCATGCCTGTAATACTAGCTACTCAGGAATCTGAGATCTGAGGATCCCAGTTCAAAGCCAGCCTAGGCAGGAAAGTCGCTCAGACTCTTATTTCCAATTAACCTTTAGAAAACTGGAAGTGGCACTGTGGCTCAAGTGGTAGAATGTTAGCCTTGAGCTGAAGAGCACAGGGACAGCATCCAAGCCCAGAGTTCAACCCCAAGAGTGACAGGAAATATAACAACAAAAAAAAGAGTATAGGTTATTTATTACCTAGATGGGCAATAATAAAAATATTAAATACTAACTATTATTTATATTTAAGTTTAATATTCAGAGATTATTTGAAAATAATTTATTTTCTGCATTGTAGATTCAAGACCCATGAGTTTTGAATGGTTAAATATCTGATTTAATAAATCTTTTGGTAGATAAAATACAGTAACATAAATTAAGAACTTAAACTAGTTTAATATCAGCGAATTGAAAATATGATTATTTGAATTATGTCTTAACTGCAATAAAAATCTGTTTTTTTGAGATTCTTTGTGTGAAAAATAAATTGAATCTTATTGAAAGGTGACATACTTTGTGGAAGGGGACAAAATCATCCATGAGCTATAGAATTTGAAGTATTTATTGATCAGTGTGCCAGGGCCAAAGCAATCTAAAGATTTCACAGGCTTTCATGAACAAATGTCACAGATCTGAGAGAAAGAAACACCTTGAGAAACACATTTCTCAAATAGGCTGACCACATACTAGCTTTAGAGAACTATTGAGACTTTGAGACAAAAGATTGAGACCCTGAAATTACTGGAATTATCCTGAATTATCCTAAAAGGTAATTATCTGTGATTGGAAAGACAAAAGCCATCATGAAAACTGGAGAATTATGTTTATGACTTTTATTCCTTCTCAAACCCAAATTGTACACATAGACAATCCTAAATTTAAAATATAAAGTACAAATCAAAGAAGTAAGAATGGGCATGCATGTAAAAATTAAGGTGTGTGCCTACACACCATGCATTGCAAAGGAGAAATGTTGCTAATGGATTTTTTTTGTGGTAAAAATATTTTAATTGTTTTGCCAATATATTTACTATTATTTTATCATTAAATTCCTTAAACACTAATAAATTCCTGGAATAAATAGTCCATGTCACACCATATAAATTATGTTATTGAGAAGGTAATAAATATAGAAAGATCAAAGAATCCATGATTATATAATAGAATTTTCAGAATCATGATTTTGAACTTTGACAACAAATTAAACATGCAAGTGTATTTATTGTTGAGTAGTTGGGAGAAGCATGGAAGAAGCAACAAATCTGGGGCTTGAATTCAGGGCCTGAGCAAAGGTGTCCTTGAGCTGTTTAGTTCAAGACTAGCACACTACCACAAGAGTTCATAGCTCCACTTCTGGCTTTTTGGTGATGAACTAGAGGTAAGAGTCTTATGGACTTTTTTACCCTGCTGACTTTGAATTTTAATCCTTAGACTCAGTTTGCTGAGTAGCTTGGATTATCTGCATGAGCCACCTGCTCATACACCAAGAAGAAAATTCTGGGTATATGGATGGAAATGAATTTCCCAGGAGGAAGGATTATCTTTCCAGCTTCAGCTAATTTAGAAGATCTAAAGCAAATGGTTGACATTTTTTAGGTGCTCTTGATGCACATCAAAAAAGGAACAGTTATTAGCATCATAAATTTATATGATGTGTTTCTAAGTAAGCATTTAATTATATCAGCTCAAGGACAATTGCAGGTGCCATATAATCTAAGGATTACAGAGGCAATAAATAGATTGCCTCTGCAGACTAAGTGACATTTTTCCCCCCAAAAAGGAGCTGGAAACTGAACAGAGTGACATTTCTCCCTTCTGTTAAGATCAAAGTGACAAGTCTGTACTTTCATCTGGATTTGCACAATATAGGTGGGTGATGATCTTTAACATCTATGCATTATTAATACTGGAAGTGTTTATAAATAGATGAGTCTGCCTGTTAAATGTTGCTCTTCCTAAATTTGTTTTGAATTTCCTTATAAACAACTGACATTTAGTTTCAAAAGTAACAAAACAATAATAGCTCAAAACATGTATAAAAGTCTCAAACTAGAATATTTTGTGATCTCTTCAGAAATACAACTTTGATGAAGCAATAATATAATGTCTTAAATTCCCCATCACACAATCTTTCTCCTAAACTCTCACCCTTTAGTTTTATTTATTTTTATCTTCCTCTTTCTTTTCCTTCTCTTCTCATATCTAAAATATAAAAAATATACTTAAAACTCAAAAAATTAACTCCCCAAACAAAAAATCCTCAACGAAACAACCTCCCAATTAATAAGAGTGCTAAAGACTTAAAGAGAGACATCTCTGAAGAGGAAATAAGAATGACCAATAGACACATGAAGAAACTCTCAACTTCTCTAGTCATAAAAGAAGTGCAAATCAAAACAACATTGAGATTCCACCTCACCCCAGTTAGAATGACTATAATCAAGAAATCTAGTAACAACAGATGGTGGAGGGGATGTGACCAAAAGGGAACTCTACTGCATTGTTGGTTGGGGTGTAAGTAAGCTTGTTCAACCACTCTAGAAAGCAGTATGGAGGTTCCTCAAAAGCCTCCACATAGAGCTCCCCTATGATCCAGCATTCTCACTTTTTGGGCATTTAACCAAATGATCACAAACAAGACCATACTAAAACTATCAGCACAACTATATTTATTGCAGCATTATTTACCATAGCTAAGATATAGAACCAACCTAGATGAATGGATCAAGAAAATGTGAAATATACATACATTTATATATATATATATATATATGTATACACACACACACACACACACACACACACACACACACACACACACACACACACTCAATGGAATTCTGTGCCCCCATAAGAAAGAATGATACCGTCCCATTGTTAGGAAATGGAAAGACTTGGGAAAAAAATACTAAGTGAAATAAGTCAAGCTCACAGAAACATAGCTCCCATGATTGACTGGTTTTTTTTTGTTTGTTTGTTTGTTTTAATGACAGATTTAGCCGGTGCTGGTGGTTCATGCCTATAATCCTCCTCAGGAGACTGAGATTTGAGGATCTAGGTTCAAAGTAGCCTGAGGAGGGGTAAGAGTCTGTGAGAGTCTTATCTCCAATTAAACACCAGAAATCCGAAGTGGTGTTGTGGTTCAAGTGGTAGAACACTAGCCTTGAGCTGAAGAGCTCAGGGACAGTGCCTAGGCCAAGAGTTCAAGCTCCATAGCTGACCAAAAAAAAAAAAAGAATGACAGATTTGCTTAGCTCAGAGACTAATGCCTCATTTAGCTTTAATAACTAAAACAACAACAACAAAGACAAAAAATTCTAATAGTGATATATTAGCAGTTACTAGTTCAAATTATGAAGTTTGAGGGGACAAAATTCATCTTCAATAGCAAGAAAGAAAAAAAAACATTTGAGTCCTTAAATTGGAGTTCATTTCGCTTAACATCAACTTCTCTGACCATTTCTGCTTGTCTCAGGCATATACTAGTTATTGAAAATAAGGGAAACCATGGGACCTATGTTTCTTTGGACCTAGCTTACTTCACTTAATAGAAGTTTTTCCAAGTCTTTCCATTTCCTAACAAATGGGGCAATGTCATTCTTTCTGATGGAGGCATAGAATTCCATTGTGTATATACCATGTTCTCTAGCTCCATTCATCTACTGAGGGGCATCTGGGTTGGTTCCATATCTTAACTATGGTAAGTAATGCTGCAATAAACATAGTTGTGCTGGTAGCTTTAGTATGGTCTTGTTTGTGATCATTTGTGTAAATGCCCAAAAGTGGGATTGCTGGGTCATTGGGGAGCTCTATGTGGAGTCTTTTGAGGAACCTCCATATTGCTTTCCAAAACAAGATGGTATGTCGAAAATGAACTTTACAACTTTGGCGGAGGGGGCGGGGGTTAGGAGATGGGAAGGGATGGAAAGGGGAAACACAATAAATAAATAAATTCATCTCCAAGTAATATCCATTTAGAGTTTTAAAAAGAAGAATAATTTAATCTACCATATATTTATAATTAAAAATATGACTTGATAAATCAAGAAAATTATTTAGAAAGTTTAAAGCATTTCCCATTAGTTAAGCCATTGTTAAAATAGAATATTATTGAAAAGAAAACTTTGTTATTGTTGGTGGTGGTGGTCATGGGGCTTGAACTCTGGGCCTGGTCATTGTCCCTGATATGTTCAGCTCAAGGATAGCGCTCTGCGACTTGAGCCACAGCGCCACTTCCAGTTTTATGGTGGTTTATTGGAGATAAGTGTCTCATGGATTTTGGTGTCCAGTCTGGCTTTTAACCACAATCCTCAGATCTGAGCTTCCTGAGTAGCTAGGATTACAGGAGTGAGCTTTGGGCGCCCAACTAAATATTTTTGGAAACTTAATTCACTTTGTTTTCAAAGTTATTTTAGACATTCACCAGTACAAATAGCTTTGTGTATAATAAGGTACAATTTACATCAAATTTTGATAAGATAATAATGAACAATAGTATACACACAGTGGAATAGTGGTCTCTGGTTAACTAAAGACTGAATTAATTGCTTCCTTCAGGATCAGGATTACCCATGTATGCTTCATGCATAAACATAAAATTT
Organism: Dipodomys spectabilis; assembly: GCF_019054845.1. Taxonomy (NCBI): domain Eukaryota; kingdom Metazoa; phylum Chordata; class Mammalia; order Rodentia; family Heteromyidae; genus Dipodomys; species Dipodomys spectabilis. The sequence goes on along the minus strand of NW_024870696.1, from coordinate 5,677,515 downwards.
TGAGATAAAGAATACAACACCTTAGGATTTACGTGGTTTTAGAGAACCTCACATAATTAATGAAAACACAGGCATAAGGAAGCATTGTGTATAAATCCTTGTGCATGTATTCCATACCACATAATTCTTAGACTAAGGATTCCAAAGTCTGTGATTGTAGCTACTTTCATTCAGTGTAAAATAAATGTCTTTTTTACTTTAATAATCTAAAGCAGTGGGATTAAAATTTCACAGCAAGACATCAGGGAAGTATTCCTTGTGTGTATCAATAATTAAACTATCCAGAGTCCACAATTGGCTCTTAATTAAGTGCTTTCTGTGCACTCCAACTCAAGTGTCATTAACTGAGCTATCTCTGACATCACAAATCTGAGTTTTATCTTTTCACAGCAATTGTTTTAGATTCTTTGTATATATCTTCCTTGTAGCTTGAGGAACTTTTCCTTGTTCTTCTGGCTCTTCATGAATCACGCAATGTGAGACCCTGTGTGGTCAATTATGATAGGGTTTCTTTATACTGCTCTAAATTAATGTTCATCATATCTCCTCCATATGTCAAGTATATACTCTCCTTTCTTTTCTGTGGGTTGGTTTATGACACTTTAAGTGATGCTGAGCTTATTTTATGAGCTAAATACTATCTTTCAAATTGAATATGTTACCTCATAAGAGGTAGAACATTAATATATACCTATATTATATGAAAAGTCAAATGAGAACCTTGAGATTGACTCTAATCTAATAAGAATGATATCTTTATCTCATAAATTGGTTAGGACACATAGAGAGAAAACAAGTTATATGTGATGGAAAGACATCTATCTACAAACCAATCATACAAAGAAGGACAGAACTAAATTTACTAACATTTTAACTTACACTTCTAGATTCCAGAACAGTGAAAATATAAATTCTTAGAATTTCAGTCAGTATGGATTTCCTTGTGGGAGCAAACAAATACAGGTTACACTAACATATTTGCCTTTCTAAACACTTGCATTTTGAACACATAGGTGCTATAAATGAAATACTGCAGGTTAACAACATAACTGGCCTCCAAATTTCCCATTCTATTGATGAACAATACATGAAAAATGTACACTATGACTGTAAAAGTTAACTTAGAGAGACATTGGCCACATTTATGCATTAAAATATGTTTACAATAATCTATATTATAATAACTTCCAATTCCAGACCTACTAAATCATTTCAATTGTTTAATATTCATTGCTTAATATCAATATAAAAATGTTTAATAGCTAACTATTTCTCTTGGGTATTATATTGCAAACTATAAATCCATAGATCTAAAATTGCAAACTGCAGAGAACCAAGATACCGATTCACAGCAGCAAGTAGATTTTTTGTTTTTTCCTAAGGTGAAAGCCTGGACAAGCTTGATCTCCACAATAGGGTCATTTTTAAAAACATTTTAAGTAGTACAAATGCCATGTAACAAAGCAGCTTATGGGGGCTGGGAAGGTGGCTCAGTGGTAGAGCTCTTGCTTTGCATGCATGAGGCCCTAGGTTCCATTCCTCGCCACATAAACAGAAAAAGCCGGAAGTGGCGCTGTGGCTCAAGTGGTAGAGCGCTTGCCTTGAGCTGAAGAGCTAAGGGACAGTGCCCAAGCCCAGATTTCAGGCCCACAACCGACCAAAAAATAAATAAATAAAGCAGTTTATGAGTACAATGCATCTCAGAGTTATCCCCTCAAAATTCTCATCACCCCCTGACTCAAGACTTCCCTTGCTTATCTCAATTGTGTGGTACCTACAATGAATTAGAGTCTGCCTTTCCCTTCTTAGCGTCTTCTTTTGTCTTCCTCTCACATATAAGGAGACTATTTTAAGAGTAGATCACCTAATTCCTGTTTGTAAAGGCTAGCCATTCCTCAACCATGTTCACAAGCTTAACAAGTTATACACAATTGATATTAGAAAAAATACCAGGAAATTCAGCCCAATATAGGTGAGGCAGTGCAAGAGTTACAGGCAGGCTTCACAATCCACAGGACAGACAAGAAAAGAAGCAGTCATATTGATATATTCAGCTCTGAGTTCTTATGTTGTATTGAAATAAACAGGCAAGCTATTTTGACTAAATTGTGATTAAAATTTTCTGATTAAGTTTTCTGATTAAAAGAAGGGAATAAGTAAGAGAGTTAATAAGCAAATTTCTCATATCAATATATATGAAAGCCCACTGTGGTAAAAAAAAAAATAATTACTATTCCTTTTCTTGAATTATTCAGCTATATTCTCATCTGAAAAGATTCAGACTGGGTTTACGTAGTCTTTTCTGTTTTTAAAGATAAGCTTTTAAAGATAATCTTTTCTGTTTTTACAGATAAGCTTAGGTTGGTCGAATAGTCCAGTCTTACTGTGCATCTGACAGGAACACCTAACACCTAAGGATAAACCACGTTAGACTCTTCTGGTAGGCTGAAGTTTAGGAACATCTGCTATTTTACCATGTATGAATAATTCAGTTAACAGCATATATAGTTGTTTTCAACTTTTATCTATTTTTTAATATTCATTTCCTAATAATTCTCCTATGCTGCAGATTTTAGTAGGGTAATATGATGGCCATACCACTAAAATCAAGTTTTAAATAATTGCATTATCAACTGAAGTAAGCTTAAAGTCAGATTAAGAACCAGAAAACTGTGAAGAACTAGTTGCTTATCCCTATACCCTAGCTACTCAGGAAGTTGAGATCTGACGACTGAGATTTGAATCAAGCCTTCCCAGGATAGTCTGGGAGATTCTTATCTCCACTTAACTACCATAAAAGATATAAGGAGAGCTGTGGCTCAAATGGTAGAGCACTAGCTTTAAGAAAAAAGAAGCCTAGGCCCTGAGCATACACACACACACACACACACACACACACACACAGATAAATTCATAAAGGTTATTTTTTTGTTTGTCGGTTGTGGGGCTTGAACTGTAGGCCTGAGCACTGTCCCTCAACTCGTCAGTTCAAGGCGAGTGCTCTATCACTTGAGCTACAGCGCCATTTCTGGTTTTCTGGTGGTTTATTGGAGATAATAGTATAAGAGTTTCACAGACTTTTCCTGCTGGGCTGGCTTTGAACCACGATCCTCAGATCTCAGCTGAGACCTGAGGAGCTGGATTACAGGCATCCAGCTACTATATATCTAGGATATCAAAGTATCTGTCCTTATTTCATGAAATATTTAAGACAAATAGAACTTTAACATACTGAATATATATCCTGCCTAATATAATAAATATATAAACATACAATGTAACATGTAACATACTATGTAGTATATGTTTAAAGTATATATAATACATAACATAAAACATATGTAAAATAATATAAAAATATATACTACATAAATTATATGTAGTATATCTAATATACTACATATATACTATATAATATATAATATATACTATATATAATGTAATGTAATATATAACATATAATAACATAAATAGTATTACATTACATTTTTAATGATATCTTATAACAGTATGCATAAAATAAGTAGGAATAATTTCAGAGAAATAGACTTCGACTTGCATTTAAGAAGGTAGAAATTCAGAGGAAAGTTAGGAACTTAAGAAAATAAATAATTTTAGGGGGCTGGGAAGGTGGCTCAGTGGTAGAGAGCTTGCCTTGCATTCATGAGGCTCTGAGTTTGATTCCTCAACACCACATAAGCAGAAAATCCTGGAGGTGGCGCTGTGGCTCAAGTGGTAGAGCTCTAGTCTTGAGCTGAAGAACTGAGGGACAGCACCCAGGCCCAGAATTCAGACCCCAAGACATAAATAAATAAATAAATAAATAAATAAATAATAAATAAAATTTTAATACAATGGAAAAGTTAATGGGATAACAAAAAATGCCTATAATCAATTCTTAGGATCTAAACAAATATGAAAAGAAGAAACTTTGTTACACATATTTGATCATTAAAATGTGTAAGAGAAGTCGGGCGCTGGTGGCTCATGCCTGTAATCCTAGCTACTCAGGAGGCTGAGATCTGAGGATCATGGTTCAAAGCCAGCCCAGGCAGGAAAGACTGTGAGACTCCTATCTCCAATAAACCACCACAAAACCGGAAGTGGCGCTGTAGCTCAAGTGGTAGAGCGCTCACCTTGAGCTGAAGAGCTGAGGGACAGCGCCCAGGCTGTTCAAGTGCCCAGAGTTCAAGCCCCACGACCGACCAAAAAAAAAAAAAAGTGTAAGAGAAACAAAAGGAAGAAGTCCAATTTACTAGAAAATTTGAATTTAGTAGGAAAAAATAGGGATTTTTATATTATACAATATTTAAAGATTTTATTGGAATATAACCATATGTAAAGTATTAATTCATGATAGAAATAGACACATTCCTATCTCATTTTGACAGTCAAGTTAATGTATATATGAATAAAATATAAATATTTATACACATAGATATGCACATACAAATATAGATGTTTTGATAGATTCATTACATTAAGAGCTCATTTGGGAGAGACCAGTTCAGAGGCTTTAACTCAGGTCTTCATGCTCTCTTCTATTTTTTCCACTCATAACTGATATTCTACCACTGAGCCACACTTCACTTCCAAATTTTGCCTGATAAATTAAAGATGAGAATTTCATCTTTATTGGCTCTGAACCTTGATCTTCAAATCTCAACCTCCTTCGTAGGATCACAAGCATGCAGTCAGCTCTGAATAGTTCACTCTTGATGTCTTCCATATCCATACCTTTGACATTTCCCTCCCAAACTTTTTCTGGTTTGTATCTGGTAAAATGTATTTGAACAACCAACCATTGGCCAAGCACTTTTCTTTTGGACTCTTTTTCCACCCTAAGGACAAGCTGAGAAGAATGTGCACATAAATTTCTTAAATTAATGATTCAAGAAGAATAGCTTAAGCAAACCGACTGAGATGACTAGTATGAGTCGAGACAAGATGCGATGACTCCAGCCCATATCATAATAACCTCATAGTGTACTGTAGTCTCAGGCAAACATAGAGCATGTGTATTGTGAATTGTTTTGTATGAAGTGTTTTGCAGTTTGTTTTTATTGCAATAATCATTGAATGGGTTCAAAAAAGCAGGAATTAATCAAAAAACAAATTGACAGAAGAGTATGAGAAATGATAGTGTACCATTTGTAAGGAAATAGAAAGATGTGGAAAAACTTACATTAAGTGAAATAAACCAGAGCCAAAGAAATATAGAATGCATGTTCTCCCTTATTTGTGAACTAGAATGTGGCTATAAATCTACAAGTAAACACACAGAATGATTAATACATATATATACACACACTAGGACATGATAAATTATGTAGGTCTCTAGACATTCACAAACTGAGGCCAAAGGAGCATATGCATACGCATAGCTGTGGTTGGCAAAGGCTCAATAGCTTTGTGCAGATGATCATATAAAATAGTATTCTATAAAATGAACTCCAAGAAAGGAAACAAGAGATTTTTCATTTTTTTTAGTTTCTACTATTGCTGTTTTTTTTTTTTTTTTTTGGTCTGCCATGGGGCTTGAACTCTGGGCCTGGACATTGTCCCTCAGCTCTTCAGCTCAAGGCGAGTGCTCTAACACTTGAGCTACAGCGCCACTTCCGGTTTTCTGGTGGTTTATTGGAGATAGGAGTCTCATGGTCTCTCCTGCCCGGGCTGGCTTTGAACCGTGATCCTCATATCTCACCCTCCTGAGTAGCTAGGATTACAGGTGTGAGCCACCAGTGCCCGGCCTACTATTGCTGTTTTTGTGTCCTTTTCTTTTTTCTTATTTGATATTTGCATTTGGAAGGGAAGGGAAGGCCAAGTAAAGGTGTAACAAGGGTGAGCCAAAATCAGCAGTGGCACTCACTAGACACTAAGTTGAAAATGATCTGTACATCATGTGGGTAGATATGGAAGAGAAAAATCTGGAGAGAACCACAGACTGGGCAAGAATTGTACTTATTACTCATTACCTAAATCATGTAACTCTAGCCTTTTATATATCAACTACAATGACAAAAAAAAAAAAGGGTTTGGGGAAAGGAAGGGAAATAACAAAATGATGAAATAAGGATACAAGTTGATGCATTGTAACAAGGAGATGTACAAGACACTAAGTTGAAACAAACTTTACAACTTTGTGGGGGAGAGGAGTCAGGGAGGTGGGAGGAAAGGGTTGGTAATGGAAAAACAAAGGAGGAAGTAACAAGGCTCAATAGGAAATGGACTCCTTACTTGCTCATGTAACTTTAAACCCTCTGTACAATATCTTTACAATAAAAATATATTAAAATATAATATATAATATATACTATATAATATATAGTATATGTAATATAAAATATAATATATATGAATATATATTATATCCAGAGAGAGAGAGAGAGAGAGAGACTCTCACCAACTGGTCCCAAATCCCGCCCTCCCTCCAGAAACCCAATGTGTTTTCTACAATAAATATTTGTAGATGGAAGTTTTATAATAAGGAAATAGTTCTGGTGAGTGGATTGGCAGATCCAGTCCCTGTCTCACTCTTATCTGAGCCACCCATGTGTTGTCATCAAATGATTCTTTCCATCCTATTAAAATTAAACTTAAAATAATTCTGTAAATAAAATTGGAAACTATTATTGGAAAAAAGTATCTTTACAATAAAAATATATACAAAGAAAAAGAATATGCGAGTGAGTCCCATTGCCTGGCTTATATATTTTCTTTTTTAATATATATTTTTATTGAAAAGATGCTGCACAAAGGGGTTACAGTTACATGAGTAACATAATGAGTACATTTCCTATGTGGCATTGTTACCTCCTCCTTTGTTTTTCCCCTACCATCCCTTCCCTCTCCACCTCCTCAACACCCACAAACCCCACTCCCCCTCCTCCCCAGCAAAGCTGTAAAGTTCGTTTTAAACATAATTTCTTGTACATCTCATTGTTACAATGGGTCAGCCTGTATCCTTATTTCAGCATTTTGTTATTTCCCTTCCTTTCCCAAATCAGAAAAATGTATACACAAGATGCAAGGCACTAGAATTAAATACAGTGACAATAGGGGTTATAACATAGGAGAAGAACATACAAAAGAAACAAACAAAAAAAAAATCACACAGTACAAAATAAGTACTTTTAATACAACAGCAATAAAGGTAAAACTTCATGTGTCCCTATCTTGGGGTTCATTTCATTTAGCATCAGCTTCTATGGCCATATGTACATAACTTTTGACCTTTTCTGCTTGTCCAAACATAAACTAGTTATTGCAAATAAGGGAAACCATGGGACCTATGATTCTTTGGGCCTGGCTTACTTCACTAAATACGATTTTTTCCAAGTCTTTCGATTTCCTAACAAATGGGACAGTGTCATTTTGGGGGGTTAATTTTGTATCCTGCTACTTTGCCAAAGTTTCAAATCTGCTAGAGTAACTTGGAAGTGGAATCCATGGGGTTCTTTAAGTACAAGATCATGTCATCTGCGAAGAGGGAGAGTTTTACTTCATCTTTCCCTATTTGGATCTCTTTCATGTTTGCATTTTGTCTTATTGCCCTAGCTAGGCATTCTAATACTAACTTGAAGAGAAGTGTCTTGTTCCTGAATTTACAGGAAATGGCTTTAGCTTTTCACCATTAAATATAATGCTGGCTGTAGTTTTGTCATACACAGCCTTTATTATATTGAGGAATGTCCCATGGATTCCTAGTTTTTCCAGAGCTTTCATCATACAGGGGTGTTGGATCTTGTCAAATGCTTTTTCTGCATCTATTGAGATAATCATGTGGTGTTTTCATTGCTCTTTTTGATGTGGAGAATTATATTAATAAATTTGCATATATCGAACCAACTTTACATCCCTGAAATGAATCCTGTTTCATCATGGAATATGATTTTTTATTAGTTTTTGAAGTTGATTGGGCAAAATTTGTTGAGAAGTTTTGCACTGATGTTAATCAAAAAAATGGGTTTATAGTTCTCTTACTTTGATGAGACCCTGACTGGTTTTGGAATGAGGAATATGATAGCTTCATAAAAATTGTTTGGTAGTGAACTTTCACTTTCAATCATTGAAGAGTTTGTTGGAGGAGTATTGTTGTGAGTTCTACTTTGAAAGCCTTGCAAAATTCAGCTATAAATCTGTCCGACCCGAGCTTTTCTTGGGTGGGATTATTTTTACTGCTATTTCTATTTTGATACTTGATATGGGCCTGATAAGTTGGTTTAAATCATCTTTGGTATGTCAATTTTTGCTAGAAATTTGTCCATTTCTTCCAGATTCTCAAACTTATTAGCATAAAGGTTTGAGAAGTATTCCTGTATAATGTTCTTAATCTTGGTTGTTTCTTCGGTGATGTGTGCATTCTGATCTATGAGTTTGTTTATTTGATTATGTTCTCATCTTTATCTGAAAAGATTTGTTAAGGGTTTGTCAATTGTAATTTTTTCAAAGAACCAACTCTTTGTTTTGTTGATTCTTTCTATGCTTTTCTTGCACTCTAACTTATTTAATTCTGATTTACTTGTAATTATTTGTTTCCATCTATTGTATTGTGGTTTAGCTTGTTCCTCTTTTTCAATGAGTTTCACGTGCCTCATTAAATTCTTGGTTTCAGATCTCTCCAATTTATTGATGTAGGAACTGAGATCTTAACCTTGCCTCCGAGTACTGCCTTTGATTTGTCCCAGAGGAGCTAGTAATTTGTGTGTTCATTTTTGTTAAATATCATGAACATTTGAATTTACTTTCTAAATTCTTCCATAACACACTTGTGGTTCAACAGTGTGCTGTTCAGCCTCTATGTGTTACAGGACTTTCTTTGGTGGCTGTTGGTGTTGAATTATAATTTTATTCCCTTGTGGTCTGAGAGAATGCAGGGTATAATTTCAATGTTTCTGAATTTGAACAAATTTGCTTTGTGACCTAAAATATGGTCTATTTTGGAGAATGATCTGTGTACTGCTGAGAAGAACGTGTATGCTGATGCACCTGGGTGAAATGTTTGGTAGATATCTGTTAAGTGTAGTTGATGTATGCAGTTGTTTAGGTCTGAGTTTTCTCTGTTGAGATTTTGTGAGGTTGATCTGTCCAGGAGGGATAGTGGTGGGTTAAAGACCCCAACAATTAATGTTTTTAGATCTATGTGAGATTTTAGGGAAAGTAGTGTTTCTTGGATAAATTTAGGAGCTCCATTATTTTAGTGAATGGATATTTAGAATTGTAATATCCTCCTGAGAGATCCCTTAGTTTGTATGTAATGACCTTCTTTATCTCTTCTCGCTAATTTTGATTAGAAGTCTATTTTACCTGATATCAGAATTGCAACTCTTGCCTGTTTTGCTTGGTAGATTTTATTCCAGCCTTTCACATTCAGAATGTTTGTTTTTGTGTGCAAGGTGTGTTTCTTGAAGGCAGCAGATAGAAGGATATTGCTTTTTGATCCAACTAGACAATCTACATCACTTAATTGGAGAATTAAGTCCATTAATATTGAGAGTTAGGACTGAGAGATGTTGGGTAGTTTGTGTGATGTTATCCAACTTCTTGGGGCTGTGCTAATTAGTTTCTTCCTATAATTCTTGGATTCTCTGGGGGCTGTTTGTTGTCCTTTGTTGTGCTCTTGTTGATTTTCTATGTGTAGGACATCTTTAAGTACCTTTTGTAGAGATGGTTTGGTGGAGATATTTTATTTGAATTCTGATTATCATGAGTGAAAATTGAGATACCTGGACTTGCAATTTTTCTTGTGTTTCTCTGGCTTGTTCTGCCATTTTGGGTATGAAAGCAAAACCATTTCCATGTTAGAACACTGTTTTAATGCACGCATCAACCAGAGCTCTGTAGTTGCACAGATTGAAACAGTGAAAATGAGTACATGTACAGTCTAGTTCAACAGATAAAGTCTAGTTCAACAACAAACAACTATGGACCAGTGGACTAAAAAATCAAAGAAGGATTCAGCAGATCAAAAATTAATATGTTTAGGGGGGAATTGTGTAGAGAAAATAAGATAAGAGAAATGTGGTGAGGGAAAGGAGAGAATGAATATAACCAAGACCAAAATTCAGGGAAAGGAAAAGGAGAGAAGGAAAGAAGAGACATAAAGAAAAAGGAATAATTAAAAATTATAAATGTAACACTTAAAAATTATAAAAGTGTAAAAAATAATATTACAATTAAGGGAGTTAAGGTTGAGAGCTTGTGTACTCAGTAATCAATATCTGAATTACATATGCACACAATGAAGGATAAGGTCTAATAATTGAATACAGGTGTGTATCTATTATGAACAGCACAGCAATTAAGTAAAGTAAAAAAAAAAAAAGGACCAAAAGAGAAAAGATCAAAAAGAGAATTTAAAAAATTAATATAAAAATGGTAAAAAAAAAAAATAGAAAACAATCTCAAAAGAGAAAAAAAATTAAGTAGAAAAAAAGATTTTTTTTTTCCTTTTGGAGGGGAAGGAACTTGTGTCTCACTTCTGTCTGTAACTCGTCTATTGGTGGAGTCTCTGGTTTGCTTGTGTTTGGTCTTCCTGTGGGTTGATTGGTTTCTTAAATCAGTGTGTTTGAGCAGGCAGAATGAAGCTTTCCCTTACCAGACACTTTATGACCCTCCCCCCAGGCTAGTTCAGTGGGAGGGTGATCCGCTTTGAGTATCACAAAAGAGGGAGATAGCTGTTTTCTCTAGCTTGGAGTTACTGTGGTGGGGCTAAGTTGTGGGTAGGGTTGAGGCTTGTCAACAATTAGTAGCTTTTCACTGAGGGGCTATTCCTGAGACACTCACAGAGGCTCCTATAGTCTTCCAAGTTCTGAGTTATGGGCTAGCTGTTGTGGCCTGGACTTTGTCAGTATGGAAAATGGAGTTCTTCTCCAATGATAGGGGAGGGGCTACCTTTCCCACTGCTGCTCCATGAAAAGCAGTAAGAATATCTTGTGTGGTACTCACGCCTTTCCCTTGGTTTCTGGGCCATCCACCATCTGCAACTGTGATCAACAGAATGAAGATTTCTGCTCCTTGTCCATTTTTGCCATCAGTGAGTAGAATCTGCTGGCAAACTACCTCTGGCACCTTTGTCCCAAAGTCTCTGTTGATACAGCAGCTGCAGTAGCAGCCATCACTATTGCTGCTATGAACATCAATGAGTGCTCAATTCTGTCCTTTTAACCAAGCTGCCTGAATTTTTCCTCTCTGGCCAAACTCTCTGTACACAGAGAGTTGTTGTGCCTCTATAGCCTTACGCTTTCCACTGGAAAACTAAAACTGGTTTCTACACAAGAGATTTTTTAGCCCCTAGCTTCTTCTCTGCCATCTTCCTCCAGACCTCCTATATATTTTCTTAATGAAAACCCACATGTGGTTCAGGTGTCCTATCCTTAGCTTTTCTTCTTAGATTTAACCTGAGGTTCATTTACTGTTCTAGGATACCATGCAAAGTGCCATATTAACTTTGACAAATCTTAATAGATATCTGTTGGCTATGATCATTCTCAAGGAAGTTTTTGTTTGTTTGTTTGATTGATTTTTTATTTTTTGTTTTTTGTTTTGTTTTTACTGGTGCCTTTGACAGATATCTGAGGGTTACTTAACACATGAACCATATCTGATGCAGATATTAATGAGGAAACACTTGTCAGTTTTTTTCTATCATGGAGTTACTTTCTCCTTTCCAAACTTTGGAAAGACCACAAAATACTTAAGAAGGAAGACCTAATACTCACACAGCGTCCAGAGGGAATTTTAGAAAAACTTTGACATTTCTACCTTCATTATGAGAAATTCTTCTGCAAAAGAATTTGCATCTTGGGGCTGGGAAGGTGGCTCAGTGGTAGAGTGCTTGCCTTGCATGCATGAGGCCCTGGGTTCGATTCCTCAGCACCACATAAGAATTTGCATCTTCTCCATTTATTCAAGTAATTGCTTGTATCAGTGTGGATTCATGGATATTAATTTTACACATTGGAGTAGAATCAAATATTATTTTAACATTGTATTGTTGCTCAGATTTGCCATTTGCTGCTATTTCATTTGGTTCTCATGTCCTTTTGACATTACCTTCATCCATATGTATTATTATATAGTACCTTTCAGAATTTGAAAATGTTCAGTAGTTTTATATTTCCAGTCATATAATCAGTATATATTTCTTAAAGAAATTTTTAAGCCAAGAACTTGTTGCTAAGTGTTCATTGCAGTATTAGTATTCTTTTAAACCCTATTATATGAAAAAGCAAGACACTATACATGCATACAAGAAACTGTGTACACAAACAAAATAATCATTATTTTATGACTCCTTTAAAAATTCACATCAAGTGAAGAGATTTTTCTATTATTTCATTGCAGAATAAATTATTTGAGCTGCAACATTTGATTGTCTATAAACTCTCACAATACCGTCAGAAATTTCCCTTTCATTATTTACATTCATTTACTGTCATCCAGCATATTATCAGTTTCTCACTGGTAACACACATTCCTATGATAAATAACACCATTTCATAAAGTATAATATTCCAAGGCAGTTTTCCCTTTAATCTATAAGTGTTGAAAATATTTCTCATTTCATAAAATTTTTTTTAAACTTTTATTATCTCTCTCTTACACACACACACACACACACACACAAACACAAACAAATACACCATTTCTTATGTTATTTCTTATGATCACCATTGCTTTCCCCAAGTTTCCAACATTATAAAATATGTAAAATTTTTGTATATATTAAAATTAATTTTTATGTTGTATTGTTTTATGAGTTTTAGCAAATGCATAGTATCTTGTGAACACCATCATGGCATAGAAAATAATAGTTTTACATCATCAAAAAATTTCCCATACTTTATCTATTTGACATTTTTTTTACCCACAAACTTCTGGCATCCAATGATACTATAAACTATTGTACTTTGCCTGTTTCAAAATGTCATATACTTGGAGTAATATAATAGAAAGCCCTTTTAAACAGGAGTATTTCATTTAGCTTTATGCATTTAAGATTCATCTATATCTATCCAGGTCTCTTTGTGTTTTGAGGTTAATTAGTTTTTACTACAAAATAACATTTCATTGTATGAGTATACCAGTTTATCCATTAAGCAACTGAAGGTCATCTTAGGTGTTTCCCATTTTTGAAGAGTGTCAGTAAAATTTCTATAAACATGTGCATGCAGATTTAATATAGACATAATTCTTTGAATCAGTTCGTTAACTCACCAGGCATAATATTGGATCTGATGGTAAGAAGGTATTTCACTTTGTAGCATGATGCCAAATTGTTGTCTAAAGTTGTTCTTATGTTTAACTGGCAATGAGAAAGAGCTCCTGTAGTTCTGCACCCCTGCCAAATTGGTTATTGTTGGTATGATTTTCATTTCAACTAGTCCAACAGATGTATACTATATTCTCAGTAAAATATACAATTTTCCAAGGACAGGTTATGGTGAATAACACTACACATATTCTTTATATGTTTGTCCCTTTAGTAAGATTTCTATTCAGATAATTGTCCAGTTTTTAATGATGCTGCTCATTTCCTAACAGATATGAATGAAAGTTTCTCATATTTTGGATATGGGGCTTTATCAGAGATTTGACTGGAATTGTTTTCTCTGTGTTTCCATGAAATTTTTATTCTCTTTAAGTGCTCTTGGCAATGCATGAGTTTTCAGTTTGGTAAAATCCGTTGTACCATTTCTTATAATTGTACAATTGTACCATTTATTATCATTACTTTATAATTATATTTTAAAAACTTGTCTAAGGATAAGTCTACTTAGATTTTCTCACTTTTCTTCTAGCAGTATTTAATTTTGTAATATATTTTAATCTGAAAATTTATTTTGAGTCAATTTCAGCCAATTTTGTTTCTAGGTGTTCTGCAAATAAAGTTTCTTATTTGTTTCATATCTTCTTAGATTTTTTTCTGTCATAGTTTTATACCTTGTGGTGTGTGTGTGTGTGTGTGTGTGTGTGTGTGTGTGTGTGTGTGTGTGTGTGTGTGTTTGGTACATCTGTTTTCTTTTAAATGTGTTCATTTTGAATTATATAGAAAACCAAGTTCTGGTAGATCTATAACCATTTAGAACACCTTGATTGGCTTTTATACAGACTTTTTATGTCATTTTAATCATCATCAATTTCAAATTTTGTTTTAAGTATTTTTTTTATAATTATAGAAATTTAAGACAACTATAATAAAAGAAAGCATTTCTACTTGCTTCTCTTTATGCATCCTTAATTTTTCTTGATAGTTTGCTAACTAGGCCAACTTGAAAATTGCAGAATAGGAATATAAGACAGTGTACCCTTAAATAAATGTTTTAACTTAGGGGAAGCCTATAAGAGCCTGTTAATTATAAATTCTTTTTTAGGTATAGTTGAAATTCTTGGGTATTTCCTCCTTTTCCCTTTATTCCTGGTATATTTGAATATTTATTTGTTTTCTTTCCATCATTCAATAGCATTCAATAACAGGATATATATATATATATATATATATATATATATATACACACACACACATATATATATAAAATCAATTATGTAGTAAGATCATTATTTATCTTGTTGATCATTGGTAAGTTATACTGAGTTTCAAATGACATTCCAACCCTATGTTTGGGAAAAATCACACTTGATTGTCACATATGCATTTATGTACTGCTTAATGCAATTTGATGGCATATTAACTGTGAATTAATATTCTTTAGACATATTAGACAATGATTTTTCTTTCTTAGAGAGTCTCCCTTGCTTTGTTACTCAGATAATACTGGCCTTAAAGAATGAATTAGCAAGCGTTCCAACTTCCTCCTAGTCCTAAAAGAAATTGTGAAGAATTGGCATTACTTTATTTAAAATCAAGATCAATTTTCAATTTTAAAATATAGATTAAGATTTTTTGAAGGTTATTAATTATTAAATCACTTTAAAAGGGTTATGAGTCTACACATATTATATAACTCTTGTATCAAATCTAAAATCTATGCCTTTCAAGGAAAGCATTTGTTTTGCTGAAATAATCAAATTTGTGCTGTTCTAGTTCTTGTTGGTATATGTTCATTACCTGTCAGTCAAGTTAATCTAATTGAATCTTATATAGACTAATATTGTAACTGCAGCCATTGTGTCTGCTAAATTTGTGATATTGGTGATGCATGTGTTCAGGTCTTTAAAATTTTATTAATATTTTGATGAGATTTGCTTGCTATTGCAATTGTTTTTTCTCAGATTTCTTTTCATTTTCTTCCTTCCTTCTTTCTCTTTTATAATTTCGCTCTTCCTTAGTTATTTCTTCCTTTCTTCCTTCTCTTCTCTCTCCTCACCTTCTCTCTGTACCTCTCTTTCACTCTTTTTCTTCCTTTCTCTTTCTTAATCATTTAATCTCTTCCTCCCTTCCTCTCTCTTCCTCTCACTGTCTTTCTCTTTCTTTTCTTTTTCTTTCTCTTTTGTTGGGTCTTTGTCCATCCTGCGGAAGTTGGACGGGGTCCGAGGAAAGGTAAGTGCCCCTTTTGCCCAGCCTCCCTTAGCCTCAAAGACAGTCAGATGCAGCAGGGAGTCAAGTCAAGCAGGAACTCATTTACTACCACACAGCAAGCACTTTTTAAAGCAAAAAACCACGTAGCATGGAAGGGGAGGAAAAGGAACCAACCAATCACTGTAGAGGTCACCCTATCATGCACCTAAGCTTTCTGTACTTTCCCTGCTGTCCCTGAGCTGTCCACTCAATGACATCACTTCATCTGGTTGTGGTATCCAGTCAGATTTTAACATAAACAACTCGGGCTCTGCCCACTCAACTTCCTCTCAGAGCCATCTTTGCTGCCCATGTGCCCCACACTCTTTTTTTTTCCTTTCCTTCCTCCATATTTTCCTTTGTTCATTCTTTCCATCTTTCCATCTTTCCTTCTTCCTTCCTTCCTTCCTTCCTTTCTTTCTTTCTTTCTTCCTTTCTTCCTTTCTTTCTTTTTCTTTCATTCTCCTGGACATTGAACCTTCTCTACATGAAACAGTCAGGTTAATCTATTTTGAAAAACCAGCATTTAATTTTTATCTGTTTTGTGTCTACACTAGAATTTATTGTTTACATTTATGTTTATGTTTGACTTTTAGATTTCTCTTCATTCTCTAATTTCTTTCAGTTAAAATTGTTTGATTTTAGATCCTTTAGCTCAGATCCACAGTAAATTTCCTCTCAAATTTCCGTAATTTAAAATTGTAGTTTTATTCAATGTTGTTATTGTTATTTACTTACAACATAGGAATATGTTCTTTTACTTTTAGCATAATGCTATTTTAAAATACCAATAGGGTTTTTGTTACTAGTTTTTCAATTAAAATATTTTGGCTCACTAACATACTTTGTAGGTTTCTACATTTGTATACTCATATTTACATTCAAGAGTAATATTTGAGAAAAAAAAAAAAGTGTTTCACAGCCAGGCATCAGTGGCTTTTGCCTGTAATCCTAGCTACTCAGGAGACTGAGATCTGAGGATCACAGTTCAAAGCCAGCCCAGGCAGCAAAGTCCATGAGACTCTTATCTCCGATGAACCACTAGAAAACTAGAAGTGGTGCTGTGGCTCAAGTAGTTGAGTGCTTGCCTTGAGCTAAAAAGTACAGAGATAGTGCCCAATCCCGATCCCCCCCCCCCAAAAAAAAAATCATTCACAGACACTGGACTATACTGTAGACAACAATTTTATCTATAGAACCCCAATATCTGAGGACACTGAAATATAGATTGACAAATGGGACAATGTCAACTAAAATGTTTCTGCCCAAGAAAAGGTAAAAGCACAAAATATTATAAAGGATTGATAACTAGAATCTTTAAGGAGCCAGAAAACTAAGCATCCAAATATCAACTATCCAATTAAGAAATGGACAAATGAACTGAGAGAATTCTTGACAGAAGCACAAATGGCCAATAAACACATAGAGAACATTCAATATCTCTGGCCACAAAACAAATGTAAACCAAAGTGATATTGTGATTTCATTTCTTCAGTCAGAATGCCTTTCTTTCCTTTATTGTGAAAATATTGTACAGAGGGGTTACAATTACATGGGCAAGGTAATGAGTACATTTCTTATCAAGCATTGTTGCTTCCTCTTTTGTTTCTCCTTACTATCCCTTCCCAACTCTCCCCCTACCCCCCACCCCTACCTGGCCAAAGTTGTAAAGTTCGTTTTTCAACATAATGACTTGTACATTTCATTGTTGCAATGGGTCCACCTGTATCCCTATTTGAACATTTTGTTTTTTTCACTTCCCCTCCACAAATTATACCAACATCAAATACAAGGAAAACAGGGGTTATACCGTGGGGGAGGGACATACAAAGCAACAAAGAAATCATGTTATAAATATGTCAGAAACAATCGCAAGAAAGAAAAAAATACATTTGAATACTTATCTTGGGGTTCATATTCATGCTGTTCTGTGGTTTATAAATATACCCCAGAATTCCACATCTTAAAATCTTGGTCACCAGTGTGTGATCCTATCAGAAGGTAGCTGAACCCTCAGTAGGTAGGGCCTAGTGTGAGGAAGCTGGACATTTCAGAGTGTGATTTTGAAGAGGACGTTGAGTACCTGGACCCATTCCTTTCTCTCTCTGCTTCTGGGCCAACATGAGTTGGATAGTATTCCTCTACCTCACAGTTCTACCTGAATGCATTACCTTTCTGAAGGTCTATTCAACTGAAACAAAAGACCAAGGGCTAAAAACTCCGGAAAATGTGGTCCCAATAAGCCTGTCTTCCTTTCAAGCTGATTATTTCAGGAATTTTGTCGCAGAAAACTTAATATATGTACTTTGAGTAATTTTAACAGGAAGCTCAATTTGGATACAACACATTCTCCTTTCATTTAAATTATGACCCCTGTGACATATGCCTTAAGTTTTGTTGCTTTTGATAGCCGTGACCCTGCCAAATAGCAGTAAATCTCAATCTTATTCTTCACCTGGCTACTGATGTAACTACAGCTGTGTGCATTTGGGACCCCACAAAATGAGTAATTACCTTTGAAAATGGGAAGTGTACTGTAATCAAAAAGTTTGTACATCAGAGTGATGAGATATGAATGATTTCTCAATTTTTAGCTTGACTTTTGATCGCACATTGGCACTGAAGCAGCTGAAGGAAGTCAGTACAGGCCCGACTGAGCAGCTGGGAAGCCTTAATTGAAGCTAATTGCTGATTGGAGATTGTCAATTACTAATTACTCTCACCTGTAAAATTGGCCTATAAAAAACTTTAGGAAAGTTAAGTAGAAGATCCAATTTAAAAGCCTCTTAAAGTACATCTTGGAATAAACAAAGCAAGTGTATGAAACTGTGGGTTGCGAAACACTGAAGCCAATACTAAACTTGAGCATTCTTACTCAACAGCATATTACATGAGTCTACAATTATTGTAGTCTTTGTAGAAAAACCTTTGTTTTACTCTGAAAACTGGTTCCCATTATGACGTACTACACAATTTTACTCTTTTAATTTAAAAAAAGGATATTTCAGAAAAAATACTTTCAAAGTTTTGGAGAAAATAGGGAAGATAAATGCTTCTCATACATTTTGGAGAAAATATAGGGACTTAATGAAAACATGATTTGAAATATGTGTGAACAGGACAAAGTTTGAAACATTACACAGTGATGAGAACTGGCCTTGGAAAGGTTAAGGCTGCAGCTCTAGAGAGGATTATGAGGCTGGAATGCCGCCCCCTTCCTTAGTGCTGGATGGGCTGAGAGCTTGACCTTGAAAGCTAGAGAAAGGAGAATGCATGTTTAAAATATGCCTAGGCTTCAAAATAATTCGATGCATATTCCCAAAATAAAGAAAACTGAGGTAAGGAGTAGGGTTGGGAAGCATCAGGGAAACGAAGAAAGAGTCCTATTGATGAAATTGTATTGTATTATGTCACTCCTTTGTACAACTAAGGATAGTAAAATATATTTAAATATCAATAAAATGGCCAATATTTATTGAAGTTGTTCCTGCTCAATTTTCTCATGAAGTATTTAAATTTTCTATTGTGGTTTAATTCACTCTACCCTTTAAGAATCATCTATATTCCAAACAAAAATAACATGCATATGTACACAAATGCAAAAATGTATACTTTAGAGATATTTGAGAATAATAGAGTATACAATTCAAAATTTAAAAACATATTAATAAAATTAATGTTTATTAACTAAGATGAAAATAGATATCATTTAAATGGCAATTTTTCTATTAATTAAAGTTGTCAAACTCATATTTGGAATAAAAACTAGTTTCGTAATTTCTAAATGAATGTTATACTAGCTTTTAAATGTTATTACATTATATTAACATGAGTGAAAGATGAAAGGTCTGATCAAGGTCTGATGTGAAGAACTAAAACAAGTTTGTGCAGCTATTTAAAATTTAAAAAATAAGAAAGAGAAAAGAAAATAACTTTCTTAAATAGCAGCAGTGTCTCATGCCTGTAATTCTAACTACTCAGAATAATGAAATTTGAGCAGCACACACACACACACACACACCACAAAGAATAAAACCAATAAGTTAATATTTTGAAATAAGAACCAAAATGCATGTTTTACTATCTTAATCACAGAGAAAAATAATTTTGACTTTAATTATGCAGTGACAGACTATTTTTTGTAAACAGGAACATTAGACCATGGGACTAAACTATAATACAAGTTTTGTATCATCCACAACTTACTGAAACAAAAAAATTCACAATTGTATTTGAGCTAGTTGTATCTTCATACATGGAGCTTGGTGAAAAAGTGGTCTAGCTGTTACTGAGACATGGAATATAAACAGCCAACCAGTTTTCCAAATACCTGGTGGAGAGAACTCCAAATATGTTTTAAAATTACAATGGAGATTGAACCCAACTTAAAATGTACTAAGAGTAAAACATGAAGTAAATGAATATGATCCACAAAAAAGGGGGGCAAAGAAAAAAGTTAAAGATCACATTACTAAGCAACCGAAATTTACTCATAAAAATGTTAAAATGAAAAGTGAATATCACAAATATTTTTAAAGATAAAAGACAAAAGAAGACAGATACAAAAATCTAGGTCAAGAAGAGGTAAAACACAAACTGGCAAAGATCAAGGGGAAAAAATTCAACAAAATAAAAGTAGAATGAAAGGAAATGAAAATGAAATTTTCATTAGGAGTAGAAAGAAAAGTTATTGCTTGAAATACAGCATGGTGATGGATGTACAGTCATTAATATCTGTGTATGATTTTATAAAAAAAATAAATAGTTAAAGTAGATGGCATTTATCAGGTTTATTTATCAAGGGCCTCATGAAATATTTTCATATATGCATAGAGTGTGCATTCATCATGCCCACCCATCCATCTATAATTCCCAGGCCCAAACACCTGCCCAAACATCCCATTCCCTAGCTATATTCAAGTTGACATTTTTTTTTAAAATAAGAAAGTGTGAAATACTTTATGTGTCTGGCTTACTTCATTAACTTGACAAAGCCCAGTTTCTAGCATTTTGTTGCAAATAAAATTTAATTTTTCTTTATTGCTAAAAGTATTCCATTGCGTATAGGTATCATATCTTCTGTGTTAAGATGGTGTCTCTCTGTTGATAGACATCTAGGCTGAAAAATCAGTATATGAAATCATCTGCATGCCAATGTTATATCACTATCCATAATAATGATTTTTAAATGACAAACAACTCAAGAGATTTGATATACATACAATTCATCTTAGAATATAAAATGGCAAAACCCAAATACACATTTTAAGTAATTAGAGAAACAGACTCCAGATTTAGTCCATATTATGATGTATTTTAAAAGTAAAATGCAAAATATATTCTAAATTTGCTTTAAAGTAATGAAAATATGTTAATATTTTATACTGAATCTATGAAAATATTTTAGCAATAATATGTTAATGTAAAATGTTAATGAATTAAATTTTGTTTTTAATAACTTCATTTAATGTGACAACTGGGAAATCCATAGAAATGTGTGGCTTGTGTTATATTTCTGTTGGATGCAGCTCTCTCTGCCTTACAAATGTCAGCCTCCTAATCCAAGTCAGAACTGTCTCTCCCATTTTGTGTGTTGGAGGTGTTACTAGGATTTTAACTCAGGACATGAGTGCTTTTTTGTAATTTTCACTCACATTTGCCACTGTACAACTTGAACCACAGCTCTACCAGCCATATTTTACCTATTAATTGCAAATAGGAATCATGTGGACTTTCCTGTTTAGGTTGGCTTGGAATGTAATTTTCACATCTCAGCCTCTTGAGTATCTAGGGCTATAGGTCCTAACCACTAACACTAATTTCAAAATTCTTTCTTGATCCTTTCATAAACTTTCATTATAGCAGGGGTTCCTCTATGTCTTAGCTAAATTTCTAGGATAATTGCATTTATACTCTTTTTTCCCCACTACTATTTCATTCTCAAATGGTGAGAAATCTTTAGAAATACTTGTAATTTTTTTTTAGATGTGAATTTTTTTTTATCGTGAAACTACTGTACAGAGGGGTTACAATTACATGGGCAAGATAATGAGTACATTTCTTATCAAGCATTGTAGCCTCCTCCTTTGTTTCCCCTCCCATCCCTTCCCATCTTAGCCCTCCTCACCCAATTCCCCCCCCCCCTCCCCGCCCACCGAAGTTGTGAAGTTCGTTTTCGACATAAGGACTTGTACGTCTCATTGTTGCAATGGGTTCATCTGTATCCCTATTTAAACGATTTGTTTTTTCCCTTCCCCTCCACAAATTATACCAACCTCAAATACAGTGAAGCAGGGGGAGGAACATACAAAGCAACAAAGAAATAATCTTATAAATATGTTAGAAACAATCACCTGAGAGAAAAAAATAACATTTGAATGCATGTCTTAGGTTTAATTTCCTTAACATGAACTTATCTGACCTTTTCTATATTTTGAACTATTTTTCTCTTGACAGCTAACATCTGTATATTTTATTTCATTTTATTTTTTGATTTTTTTATAGTTAAAATACTGTACAGAGAGGTTACAATTACATGGGCAAGGTAATGAGTACATTTCTTATCAAGCATTGTAGCCTCCTCCTTTGTTTCCCCTTCCCATCCCCATCTGTATATTTTAATGTCTGTCTTATAACCTCCTAAATTATTTGATTTCTCTTTTATTAGATCTATTTTTGCCTTCAAGCTTTGTTTCAATATTTACAGGCTAATATTTTTCTGTGTTGTTCTCCAAAAAATGTATTGCAGTATGGGAAAAAATAATACAAACATTTTCTGTTCACCTATGAACTAATAATTATCAACAACTGTCTTCATGTGGACCAAGCAAATTTCAAAGTGTTTTTATAAGCTAACTTGTTTAATCTCTACAACAACCCTCTGAACTATGTCAAGGAAAGATTTAAGAGTAATCACTCAATAGCACTGCTGCAAGCTCATCACATTTAGAATTTCTGAGTAGATTGATCCTATAACATAAATGGAACTTGAAAAAAAATGAAGCAAATTAAATTTGGATGAACCAACAAATGTGATAAAAGTTAGCATGAAGATAGAAAAAGATGAGAAGAAATAGCACAGAAAGAAGACACCTTGGAATTAGAAACTAGGTAGGAGTAAGAATAAGAACAAAAATTTGATCTCCACAATTCACTCCTGTTACCCAGTTCCATTTCCCTTTTTCACGTATCCACATTAAATATTATGAGTGTATTTACCGAACCTTCTTCTCTCCATTTGTCCATCTCCTATTCTGCTTGATTCCTACCTCTACTGACAAAACATGTTTCAACTTTCTGGTATTTCTTTTGTTAAAAATGTAAGTTAGTTGTTCAATGGAATTATACCATAGGAATGACAGAAAGGGTAACACCAATCAAGTTGCATTGTATTCATACATAAATTAATATGTCGAAGTAAACCTTCTACAATTAATTAAGGATAACAATAACAATAATTGTTGTTCTTACAGCATTTTTATTTTGATTAAGTGATTACATAAATTTCACAAATATCACAGTATTGTGAGATGGTGATACTTAAAGTCACAAACACATTCTAACCTTCATGGGAAAAGTTGTCTTTAGTGTGGTCTATGTAGTTTATGAAGTCTGTGAGCTTTGATAATACAGTTATTTCTTCTACCTCGGGTGATATGTGCATTTCTTTCCTTTTGCTTAGGGTCAGCGGTTCCCTCTTTCCATTAGAGTTTTAAAAATAATAAGACATTTGAAATGTGAGGCTTTGTAAGGTTATTTCATATATATTTAAATCTCTATAAAGCTTCACACTCATATATATTCTTGCATAGTACATAAGGACATTAAAACACTTCTTTCTTACAGAGCTAAGTAAACCTTATGCCTCCTTTCTCTCTAAAATTTACAGTTATAGTTTCAGTTAAAAATATAGCATTACTTCGACACATTTAAAATACTAAAACTTAAGAAACAACATTTTAATATAACCATCTTTTGTCACCTTGCTACTGTAGTTGCTATACCAAAAAATTATGAAAGCATGTAAACATTCTCCTAAATGTATGAGTTGCCTAAATTACTTAAACTGGTGGTGGTATCATGCAGAGTTAAAGAAATAAAGTATATTTTCTTAAATTGGTTGAAATATTTAATGAAGTATCATAAGCACAAATGGAAATTTTATTATGGAGTCATTAGAGCATTCGCTAACCAGTTTGCTGTATTAATATTTCAAAATTAAACAAATGATTTCTGGGGCTTCCAGAGAAGTATCATTTGCAGGTGTAACTTATCACTTATTTGCATTCTAACTTTTCAGATACTTGTCTTTTTTTTTTTTTTTTTGGTTGGTCATGGGGCTTGAACTCTGGGCCTGGGTGCTGTCCTTCAGCTCTTCATCTCAAGGCAAGAGCTCTACCACTGGAGCCACAGTGCAACATCCAGTTTTCTGGAGGTTTATTGCAGATAAGAGTCTCACAGACATTCCTGCCTGTGCTGGCTTTGAACCACTATCCTCAGATCTCATTCTCCAGAGTAGTTAGGATTACAGGAGTGAGCCACCAGCTCCTGGTAGCTTCTTGTCTTTAAAAAAAAGTCTTAAAAACTATTTCTTTTCCCTTGGCCTCCCATAAATATCAAAATTTCTTATCACCATTTCAGGCAATCATGTAACAGTTGAGAAATAACTTTTTAAAAGCTGTTTTGAGGATTCTATGGGATTTTTTTTAGTTTTCTAAGGAAGAAAAGAATGTATTTGAACATAACAACATGAAGATCAACTAGGGAAAGTCACCGTTCAACATAAGTTCATCTTTTTACATAAATGATCATAATTTCATTGATTTAAGAATTATTAATTTTTACATGTAACAATACTTATTTTTATTAATAAGCTATATGAGAGAGGTCATTGTTTTCCTTTATGACTTATTATTTCCAACATGACTTATTTAACAATGTGTTGTTTGCTAATGAGTTAGGTGCACAAAACACAATTCTATCAAGTATACTTAGTATAGTTGTTCTTATATTGTTGTAAATTTTATTGCTAAATGGATGTTGTAATTTCTGTCATCTAAAGTTAATTTTTGAAATCTCAAGTCTATTGTTTTCCACACAGATGTAAATTTGCTAATGAAGGAAAGATTAGTATTTGAATATTAAATGTTACTTTAATATTACACTTAATATTTTATTTTAATGTTAATATTAAATTTTAATTGTATAGTCATAATTCAGTTTTTAATACTGACTCTTACTATAATTTTTAAGAAATCCTCAGACCTCAGCCTCCTGCGTAGCTACAATTCAAGTATGAGTATGTAAGAAGCAACTGACTGGTTTTGCAAATATTTGCTTCTAGTTCATTTCTGTGTTTACATTTTCTAACACTGACCTTGAAGAGAAGAAGTTTCTTTAACTTTCAAGATCAAATGCAAAATTTGTTTCATTATTTATGCTTTTGTGTCCTATCTAAAACATTTGTCCTACCTCTAAGCAAAGCTTTTCCAATATTTTCTGCAAGAGGTTTTTAACATTTTAGCTTTTATATTTAGATCTGAGGTTCATTTTAGTGACTTTTTGAATGACACAAGAAAAGAATTTGGTTCTCTTTTATCTATGTCATTTTTCTTTTACCATGTGTACCCATTTGTGTGGTTTAAAGGGGATGATTTTTTTTTCTGTTTGAAGTAGTTCAAGTGGATTCTACTGTCCTCAAGTAGAAAGACAGCCCCATACAAATGATTTATTGAAAGGGGTAAAGATATGAGTCAGGAAAATAAGACAAAGCAGTCAGGTAAAGGGTCTTCAGTAAGATGTTTTAACTTTCTCCTGAAGAGTAAAGATCCACAGAGAGTTTTACGACAAGTACCTTGGACATATTTACACTTTAATACAACCTCTGGCTTCAGTGAGCAGGAACAGCATATATGAGTGTGCTATCTCATTTCTAGTACCAAATGTTTATTATTTGCCCACAAGCTTAACAGAGCAATATAAAATCAGTCAAAGAATAATTGAAGTTATAAATGTAACCTCTTTTTTCTGAGTATTATTCAGTTTTATGTTTGTTACCATGTTAAACATTCAGTAACTTAATTCAATGTATTATTTTATTCATAATTCACATTTCCTAGGAGGATAAGCTGAAGAGAACAATTGAAGACAGCTTAACTGAGAAAATAAAAACATTTTTGTTTATTAATTTAATAAATAATGAATATCTTAATATCTAAATTGTTTCTATAGTCCAAATTTGCTATGTATACATGCATGCTATATGGACTTAGAGCCAGAGAGGAAGCATTAGATACATTGCTAATATGCAGAGAGAATCATTCTGTATTTCCATAGTGGATTGTTACAGAACTACTTCCAGAAGTAACCAATGTCATAATGAGAAGTAGAGAAAAGAGAGGAGAGAATGGCATAACTCCGTGGGAAGTTGATTACATGTTTTTATTAACCCTATAAAAGAGATTTTTTTTAATGTAATGCTTTCTGATGCTCCACATTTACATTCTGAGAATCATTTGTACTCTTACAAAGGAGGACCACTTACTTAATTTTACCAGATGAATAAGTAAATGGAATATGGTATTGTTAAAATGTAAAATCTCTAATTGTTGTAGAACATTCGGAAGAAATTTTACTCAACAGAAGTTGACTATCATGAATTAGAGTATGTTTTCATTCATAAAGAAGAAGAGCAAAAGTATTATTTGATCTCTCATAAAATTGGAAGGAAGCTTTGAAAACTATTACATTAAGCATTTTCTCATAGGCTTATCATGCGAAATGTGAGTCCGCACTGTCTTACTTACTGTTTAAAATTATATCAAATGAACTGTGCAAATCTTAAATAGGTCAATTCTGTAGATTCTGAGATTTCAAAACAATGTTATTAAGAAACATAGAAAGTGCTTTGGTTTCATTCTTTTTTAAATATTTTTATTGTGAACATACCGTACAGAGGAGTTACAATTACATGAGCAAGGTTAATAAGTACATTTCTTATCAAGCATTGTTGCCTCCTCCTTTGTTTCCCCTTCCCATCCCTTCCAATCTCCCCTCCCCCACATCCCTGCCCCGTGCCCCCTCACCAAAGTTGTAAAGTTCGTTTTTCAGCATAACATCTTTTATAACTCATTGTTGCAATGGGTCCACCTGTATCCCTATTTAAACAATTTGTTTTTTCCCTTCCTCTCCACAAATTATGCCAACATCAAATACAATGAAAGCAGGGGTTATACCGTGGGGGAGGGACATACAAAGCAACAAAGTAAACATCTTATAAATATGTTAGAAACAATAGGAAGAAAGAAAAAACAGTTAAGTCTTTATCTTGGGGTTCATTTTGCTTAACATCAACTTATCTGAACGTTTCTGCTTGTCTCAGACATAGACTGACTAGTTATTGCAAATAAGGGAAACCATGGGACCTATGTTTCTTTGGGCCTGGCTTACTTCGCTTAATATAATTTTTTCCAAGTCTTTCCATTTCCTAACAAATGTTTCATTCTTGTAAAATGCTATTTGAGAAATCATGCATTACTTAAATCATATAACTAACTAGATTTGGCTCTTTAAATGTTCTCTAAAAGTTATTTGCTAAGGCACTACCAAGATATTTGTCTAGGAAGTAATCACCTTGTGATTTTGAAGGGTTGTCTTTGAAAATTGGTTCCTCTTCTATTTCTCTTTTTCTGTCTGCCTATGTTAGTTTTTATTCATATTGTTCCTTTTCAGTTTTCTAAGTTACTTTTGCTACTTTCTTCAAAGCAGCCCTTTCACTCTTTAAACTTTATATATTTTATATGCTTTAACATTCATTAGATCATTTACATTTTTTACTTTTGAAATAGCATGCATTTGTATATGAATTGATTTCATTTTGATACTTCTACACATTCAAAAAGGATACTTAGAAAAACTTCACACCTCTCTACCATAATTTTTCTCTTTTTTGACTTTCACACTATTTGCTGGGTTTGATTATGTTGTCACTAGAGAGGTAGATGATAGATAGGTAAATACATTGAGAAATTGTTGTTTTTGATCAATAATCTTTCTGACAAGATTTGTTTCCAAATTGCTGCATTTTATGTGAAAAACTACTAAATTTCATTGCTTTTGATTGCAAAGAGAGTTTATTATCAACTTGCACTCTTTACAAACCACAGTGTCATGTTCATTAATTGTGACCTGGCTGTCTACAGTAGAAAACATCTCCCAAACTTTGCTGTGAATACTTGCTATTTCCATTCTAACATACCATATTTTTTGTTGTTATCTATTCACATTGTTTGTGTATTGATGATACCAACTGAGGACAAGCATGAAGGATGGTAAGGAAAGGAGAGAGTCAAGCATATTTTCTGAATCTAATATCTTCAGTCAGGCTTTGATAAGAAATATAATTTAATAGGACCTTAGATTACACAGACATATAGGAAATTGTGGGGGGAAAAACTCAGGTAACCACGCATTGAAAGCTGGAAATACCAATAGATTTCTGGGAAGTTTCTACAATTCATCAGTTTCAAGGAAGAACTTAAACTCTTATTTAGCTGTAACAATAGGAGAGGTACTCTACATTATTCAGGAAGCTGATGTGTCTGTGCAAATTCAATGATATGCCTTCTGAAAATTACTGTTGCATCTAATTTTTCCACCTTACTAATTTTGTCTTTATGCCTTCCATTGGTAAACCCTACCACCTTAAACAAATGATAAGAAGGTGTGCAATTAAAAACAAACAAAAATTAGGTAAATATTTGGCTGAAAGTCAATTCTCTCAATATCAACTTCAGGTTGTAAAGATTAGAAAATTTAAGTACATCAATGTTCTTATAAAAATAATTAAACATAAAAATAACAAATATATCAATATAAGATAATTGTTTAATCATAACAGGATAAATTACTTAAATTAAATGTGCATATTTTAATTTCAATAATAAAAGCACTAAATGCTTTCACTTCACAATATTTTATAAAGTAGTTGGTTCTGTTTTCTTTCATTCATCTAATCTCTGCCATCCTGCCAATTCCAAAATTTCCTGTTTATCTGTGTTTGCTCGTGTTACACTTCTACTTCAATTGTCGTTACAAACTAATTTACAATTTCAAACACTCAATTCACTCTGTGTGGTTGGTAGGAGAATACTGAGACATCTACACATTTACTGTTTGGTAACTAATAAAAACCCTTATGAGCATTTCAGGTTAAAATGTAAATTCTAGTCTTTTACAACCATGTCTTTGCTTCTTTCTATCCTTGGTGAATATTGAATCCTAATTACATTCGAAGGACTAGATTGACTGAGCTTACTTCATTGAGTGTAACAGCTGCAAGACAGTAATGCAATGCTTATGTGATTTTTGGTGAATGCCTCTTCAATTTGATAACTACCAAGAGTAGAAATATTTTACTATTGTGTTTAGATTTCCATTCATAAAGGTCTTTTCCTCCAAGTTCATTTATGTCTTGTTTTCTTCTGGATTGGATGTAGGAAAGGCCTGTCAGGAACTTTTAGCTTGATGGATCAAAAAATAGTAAGATCTAGATCTGATATAAAGTAGAGCTGAGTTGTGTAGATAGATAGATGACATAGGATAAAAAGGTGAATATATTGATAGAGATTGAGAGATGAGAAAACAATAGGCAAATATATACATATACAAACATATCCAGACCCAATAATACCTAATCTAATCTATGCCACAATTTTTTATTGAATATCCTAAGCTTGTTAGAGTACACGTATTAAAAATTACATGTTTTTAATAATCATCAGTAAATATCAGCTTAATTTGTTCTTTTTCTTAATTAATAAGTTTTTATTGTGAAAATACCATAAAGAGGGGTTACAGTTACATGAGCAAGATAATTAGTACATTTCTTATCAAGCATTGTTGCCTCCTCTTTTGTTTCCCCTTACCATCCCTGCCCTCCCAGCCCCCCTCTCCCCCACCCCCTCTACCCTCGCTTCCGCCAAAGTTGTAAAGTTCTTTTTTGACACATAACATCTTGTATATCTCATTGTTGCAATGGGTCCACCTGTATCCCTATTTAAACATTTTTTTCCCCTTCCCCTCCCCAAATTATACCAACATAAAATACAGTGAAAACAGGGGTTATACCGTGGGGAAGGGACATACAAAGCAACAAAAAAAAAATCACTTATAAATGTGTTAGAAACAATAGCAAGAAAGAAAAACCCGTTTGAGTCCTTATCTTGGGGTTTATTTCACCTAACATCAACTTATCTGACCTTTTCTGCTTGACTCAGATATATACCAGTTATTGCAAATAAGGGAAACCATGGGACGGACCTATGTTTCTTTAAGCCTGGCTTAATATAATTTTTTTTCCAAATCTTTCCATTTCCTAACAAATGGGGCAATGTCATTCTTTCTGATGTCAGTCATGAACTCTGGGCTTAGGCACTATCCCTCCTCTCTTCAGCTCAATGCAAGTGCTCTACCGCTTGAGCCACAGCACCACTATCAGTTTTCTAGTGGTTTTATAGGAGAAAGGAGATAGGAGATGTGCTTTTCTGCCCTGGCTGGCTTTGAACTGTGATCCTCAGATCTCAGCCTCCTGAGTAGCTAGGATTACAGATGTGAGCCATCAATGCCCGGCTAATTTGTTCTTTTTCATTACATTTATCTACAGTCTCCCTGACTAAAGCAGATAGCTAGCAATGGAAATTAACGTGACAATTATTTAAACTGTAGAGTGGAGAATATCTAGTTTAATTTCTTCTACTTGGAGTTTAGACAATATTGGCCTTATTTTTGGTTTACTTTTTTCCTCCTTTTCTTTTATTTCAGATTTATTAGTAAAAATGACAAAACTGGAATATTCAATTTTTGTAAGAGTTTCCTTTAAAAGGACAACAAAGAGAGTGCCTTAAACCAATACAATCTTACTCATGCAAAATATTCTGTAAGCCCCTCAATTGAAGGGGTTGACAAACTGTTTTGCTTCTGAGAACTTGAAAGGAAAATTTTTCTTCAGCCCTTCTCTTAGCTTTGGATCTTAGCCAGCAGTTTGCTTCATTCACTGGCTTGTAGGTAGATGAGTTCATTTCTTCACAGAATGTTCCCACTATGTCTTTGTCTCATTATAAAGACATCAAACATATTACAATAAGGATCTTTTCCATTCCACTCCAGTAATACTTTATTTAACTAATTTCATCTATAATAAACGTGTTTTGAACCAAAGATGATCATACTTAGCAGTATTTGGTATTGGGTATTTTTCCATATATCAATCTATCTAAAAATAATGAACAAAAATGTTCTTCTCTTTATCTTAATGCATTTATACTCCCATGCCTTATCCGTGAGAGATCTGTATGACTTTGTGAAAAGCAGAAGGTATACCTGACCATGAGGATCTCTGACATGAAATTTGTTCATTGATCAAGCCCCTAATAAAGACCTACCTTTATTCAGCAACTACTTTTATGTTGTAATCACATCCTTTGCCCATAGTTTCCCACTAGGAAACTGCTTGGCATCTCTTGTTTTAATGAGACACAATGAAGTTATTCATATCTGGCTAATTTTCCACTTAAACCATCTCTTCTATAATTATAAACACATTTTCAGCTGATCTGATATTTTCCCTCCATTTTGTCTAGTCATGTCTCTCAGAATAATTTTCCATGTATTCAAATTCCCACATACTATTGAGCAGGAAATTCATATCCAGAAATATAGGGTCTATCTTTCAGGCATTGGCAATATTTTCACTAGCATTTGATTTGGAGTCTATCCCTTTGACTAGGTATTTGGGAATGTTTTATTAAATTTAGAAGTCTTCATGGAATATTCCTAAATATCAATCACTTAAAAAGAAGAGAACAATTATGGTTCAAGGCAAGTGTAGGTCCAAGTAACCAAGACATTATTTCAGAATTTTAAAGAAACAAGGTCAGATGGCACACATCATGATCTCAGCTCCCAACTGTACATGAAATTACAAGGAATAAGATCATGGTCTGTCTGGAAAAAGATGGCTATAAGACATTCTTAGAATAACAAACTAAAAAGCAAAAAGACTTAGAGAGTCTTGGAGCCTGGCTCAAATTTCAGAGTGCCTTGCAAATGGCAGGCTCTAAATTTTGAGTTGAATTTCTAGTACTGAGGGAGAAAGAGAGGGAGGGAGGGAAGGAGGGAGGGAGGAAGGGAGAGAGAGAGGGAAAGATTGACAGCCTATAAGTCAACAAAGAATTTTCCCTATGTACAGATGTAAACTGGAGAAATAAGGTCACAGGGAGGTTGTAATGTCAGGAACAGAGTCCCAAGTTGCAGCAGTAAAGGGCAGCTCTTGTGAAAGAAAGCTATGTGGTGTTAATTAGAGCTACTGGACATCCAGTGGTTTGGTTGATTTTAATAAATTTAGTACTCAAATGTATTGTCCTTAGTCAACTTGTACTTGACTTTAGGGTGAGCAATGGGGGAGAATAGTGGCTTGGAGCTGACAGTCCAAAAATAGAAGTGGTAAGGGCTATAATAATAAGTAATATATATAATGAATATATATAATATATCCTTTAAAATGAGCAATAATAAGACAATTAAAAAACAAAAGCAAGGTATATTAGAGGGAAGAACTCCACAGTTACAGAAAGGCAAAAGAATGATAGGAATATTCATTTTCTCAAAATACTGTGTTGGAGGTGCTGCTGACTTTTTTAAATTCCAGAGTTTATGCTACTGGGGGAATATCACATCCCTGCTGCACTTCTGTCTGGAGAATATAGATCCTGTGCCTCTGAATTCTCCCACATTAGACTTTCTTGATTCCCTGCCCCTGCTCTATCTAGCTTTGGCACTGTAATAAAATGTTTTTCAACTATTTGTGACAAGAATGAAAGTGTCCCATTTCAGTTCCCCCTCCACGACATTTAATAGGATCCATTTCTTCAGTAACTTCTATTCTAATTATTACAACCAATATTCCCTCTCAGATAAAGGAATACTAATATCTCAGATTCACAGAAAAAAGTTACTTCTATCCAATATAACTTCTCCAAAAATAAAAATTTCCAAATTATTTTCTATGTCCAGTAAGTTGGTGTGCATTTCTGTCTAACCCATTACCAAATGAGATACCACAGCATAGAGACAGACAATTCAAATAAGTCAGGAAAAGAATTCAAAATAGAATATGATATTCTTCAAAAAGGTTAGTAATCATAAAAATAAGACACTTTGGTACTGAATAACTTAGTGAAAAAAATTGGAAGTATAGTGGAGAGCCTCAAAAATAGATGTGATAAAGCAGAAAAAGAATTTCCAAATTGTAAGACAAGTTTTTTGAAATAATCTTTTCAGAAAAAAAGTTCATAGCTATTTTAATTAATAATTAATTGAAGTGTAGAAAGCTTACGAAACTTTAGATATACAGCAAATGAAGAAATACTCAAATTATGGGCAATCTCAAAGCAAAGAGGACAAAGGAATTAAAATTATCCAATAAAATATTAGATGGAAGATTCTCTGTATGTGGGATAGATATAAAATCTAAGAAAAGGATAGAGATTTGATAAAAGAAAAATTCCTGTCAAGGGCATATTATGTCAAAACCCTAAGACAAAGAATATGTTCTAAAAACAGTGCAACAAAGGCAACAAATCATTACCAAGCATTAGATTTCTAGGCCAAAGCATGAAAAGGCATATTGAATATATGGAAAGAAAAAAACAATACATTTTTTTCACCCAAGAATAATACACACAAAAAAATGATGCTTTATAAACAAAGGAAACAAAATAAATACTTTCAACCAAAATTACAGGATTTTGCTAGACAATTTTACCCTTACAGAGATGTATCTGGGATTATTGCCATTAGAAGTATTATAAAAACTAATGAAAATATAAAATTCATTAGAAGAATATAATCAAACATTTATCAAGAGGGGAAAGTACTAAATCACAAGAAAGACAAGAGAGTAAAAAAGAAAAAAAGTCAGAGGTTACATAAAACTGATGTAAGAAATTAAAGAAGACAAAAAAAAAAAAAGAAAAAAAGAAAATTCTGTTTTGATCAGTGTTCCAGTACTCTAACAAAATACTGCAATAATTAATTTAAGTCAATGTAAATGTCCAGTTTGGGAAATGCCCTTCATAATCAGTCAATTTCACTTCTTTTAGATCCATGGCAAGGCAACCACAGCAGAGCAAGAATGCATGTCATACCAAAACTACATACCTTATCGCAAGCCTGTAACCAAGAGAAAAAGAAAGAAATGGGATCCTATGATTTGCTGTGAGGCCGTGCTCCATTTACCAAGGACTTCGCCTAGGCCTCACTTTTTAAAGTTTCTAAGAGATCCCAATAGCACTATGCATTAGCACAAATTATTTGGGGGCCAGTAAACACCCAAATTGTAACAACTTTTGTGTTCAAGGAATAAAAGTTACTGTCAAATCATCAATACTACTCTAACAATTTACAAATTCAGTTCAGTACAAATCAAAATGCCTATATCATTCCTTAAAGAACATGAAAATAATTAAATTTATATGGAAGCAAAAGTACTTGAGATAATTTTAAGCAGAAAATGACAAAGCTGGAGGTACCATATCATATCTAAGATATGCAATAAAACTATAGTAATCAGGACAATATTACTAGCAGCACAACTGGTAAATGGACTAGAGAATAGTATAAAGATACCACGAATAGATATATTAATCTGTACCAGTCTATCTTTGACAAAACAACAAACACATTTTATTAATTGTGCTCAAACCATTGTGTTTATATACAGAAAAATAAATAAATACTTCAAAGAGCTGAATGTAAGAGCTGAAATGCTATATAAAACAATTTGAATTTATGATATTGTCATATGCAGTGAGTTTTGGGTAAGACCATACCTAAAGAACACAGAATAAAAAAGTAAATAGACCAAAATGATTCTATAAACCTAAGAAGCATTTGTGTAGACAAGATAAAAATCAACAAAAGAAGAAAAACACAGTATATAGAAAAGAACTTTTAGACTAGGAGAAATATTTGCATATATAGTATATGAAAAAGATTAATAGTGAGATTATAGAAATGATGCAAAACAAAAGCAAATAAATAAATGAATTAAATGAAAACATTGGAAAATAACTGAATATATGTTTTCTAATAAACAAATATGGTCCTGAGGATGGCAACTAAATAGCAAAGAAAAAGCTAAAAGTAACATAGGGTTATAAGGATGCAGAGGAAAGAGAGTTATTACTCGGGTTAGCAGAAATGTAAAGCACGAGGGCCATTGTACAGAACAACGTGGAGAGTCCTCAAGAAAAATATAGATATACCAAGTTATTCTGCTTTTGGCTATATGTTCAAAGAAAATGAACTCAGCATATAAAACAGATGCATGCAGACCTATTTTTTAAAAAGTACTATTACATTAGGTAGGAAGCCGAATAAAACTCAATTTCTGCCAAAGAACGAGTGGATGAAGAATAGACACAATAGAGTTACTCACCCATTTAGAGTGAAATGTTATTTGCTGATAAGTAAGTAGAACATCATGTTAAATGAAATAAGTTAGACCAGAAAAGTAAATGTGGCACACCATTTCTCATACTCACAAGTTCAAAGTAGTGATGGTATTTTTGTAGTTGTACTTTAGGGTAGGAGGTTTAGGGGGCATGAGAATAGGAAGTTGAACAATGGTTTCCAAATGTAGACAGGATTAAAACTACTATTTTTTATTTACTTAGTGTGCCACTCTATAATAAAATGACTTTTTCACAGTAGTAATTTATATGTCATATAATATATATAGCATATATCACATAGTCCTTATAGAGATATATTGATAGATAAATATGGATGGATGGATAGATAGATAGATACATACATACATACGTACATACATACACACATACCGCATTCAAACTAAAGTTTGAACTCACCTGTTAGGTAAGTACTCTACAGATCCACACCATTGTCTATTGCTTAGTTATTTTTTTCAAACAGGGTCTTCTGAGTTTACGTTGAAGTAACTTTGGATCACAATCTTACCACCTAAGTTATCTGCTATGTAATTGGAATTAGAGGTGTGTATCACTGTGCCTAGTTTGATTAGACTACAATATTACTAAGTTTTTGACTAGGCTAATGCCTGGAAGGGCACTCTGTCTGCTCACTAACTCCTGAATAAGTTTAACCACAGGTGTGCCATAATTGTATTTTTTATATTTTAGAAGATCTAGAAGAGACAACTCAAAGGTTCCAAACATAAAGAACTGATAAAGCCGAAAAGTTAATTACTCTGATTAGATCACTATACATTGCACAAATGTACTGAACTTTTCTTCTGTATCCCATAAAATACACACATATGATGAATTATTCAAGGAAGAACAATAAAATGAGGAAGGAAGGAAAGAAGGAAGAGAGGGAAGGTTGGAAGTAAAAAGAAAAGAAAAATTAAAGAATATGCCTAGCCTACATGTATGGATTGAACATTGTACAAGATGTAGTTGCTATCAGATGAGATAGACTGTAGGTGGTAGAAAACCTTATAGGAAAACTATATTTGAGGCACCTTAAGCTGAATTGCGCGTATAAATGTATATGTGTTAAGAATTCACAAGAGTAAAGTTGACAGTTGTAAGATCAAAATGCTGGAACTCAATAATCAGCATGGACAAAATAAGAAGGACAAATATTCAACTTCTGAGTAAAAGTTAGATATAATTCATGAATATTACAATCTGCTTTATTAGACTTAAAAATAAGACTGATTATATAGGCTTCATGGAAGAATGTAGAATCAAGTGAGGCACTGAAAACAGTAAATATAAGCAATTTCAAGGATATTTACCATAAATAGAAAAAAAGCTTAGGGAGCAGGTATCCTAAAATATAAATAGTGCATTTGAAGGAAAAACAATAAAGGAAAAATTATCAAAATAAAATATAATGAATATGTAAATAGAAGAAGAAAACAATCAATGATATAGGTTATAATGGAATGACGCTTGGAGTTATTTAACAGAATGTAGCTTAATTTAAAAGAAAAATTTACGTAGAAAAAATGTAAGCTGATTATTTGTAAAGCAATAACCACGGAAACAGACGTGGGCTGTGAGACAATGAATTCATGGGAAAATACACATCTATTGAAATTTTTATTAAATTTTCAAGTTTTTTCAGAGAAATAAAGAGTGAGGTTATTTTCTGAGGGTGATGTTGAAAAGGAAACTCTGAGTGTGCTGAAGGGAAAACAAAAGTTATAAATTAATTTTCTGGAAGGGAGTAGATGCTTGAACTTGCCTGAACTTGGGAGCAAAGTTGGGCTTCTTGATAATGCTACATGTCGATGGGGATTATAGGTAGTATTTTTGTGTGTGAGAGCAGAACTTGTGAATTGGTGTTTTTGTCAAACTAGTTTTGGCTATGTTGGTGTAAGCAAAATGTGATTTAGAGGCGATGGGCAAGCAATGTAAGAAAATATTCAAGAGTATATGGGTCTGTTTATGAGGAATAACCATGAAATATCAAATAAATAAAAAGAGAAAATACTAATAATGATAAAAGTAAATAGAATATGAATCCAGATACTTAAAAGATTATTTGTGTAAGCAAACAAAGGCAAACTCATATTGAATGACATTAGTGCTGATCAAAACAAAAATGATAATTTCTTCAAAATGAGATTGTGTTAATACAAGCAGACAAAATGGATAATAGCAGAAGATTAATTGAGAAATTTCTGGCAAAGATGATAATGGGATTATGAGGGAAAAATTAATAAATCCCAAGTTCATTTGTGAGAAGAGTTCTACAGATTCAAAGCAATGATTAAGACTTATGATTGGATGAGATGGATATGTTGATGAGAGTAATATTATACAAATGAATTAACTACATATAGTTGATTCTAGGGAGAACTCAAATAGTATAATTCCTTGGAATGACAAACTCAAAAGTTCAGCAAAATAAAATACCAGCAAGCAGTACTGGAAAGGGGTAGGGTGAAGTCAAAGGGAAAACAGTAGACTAATGAAGAGAAGAGAAGGAAAGTACAGTCAACAATCCAATGTATATCCTACAAAATTAAATAAGGGAAAGGGTAGGTACAAGAGGGTGGGGTGAGACTGTTGAAAGTGTTGGTGACATTGATCAAGGTGCATCGTATTTGTAAACTGTTAAATTGTAACTCATTTGTACAATTATGTAAAGTTACTTTTAAAATGAAACAAAAAAAATCGTCTCAAGTGTTAGGGAAGGAATCAAGGGACTACTAAGACTGAAAAAAAAAAACCTTTGCTTTCAGTAGAGAACAGTAACATATTATCTTATTTGGATTAGAAACACCTGCCTAAGTACACTGCCTATCTGGATGTGTGTTTGATGAAATTTCCAATAATGATGATGATGATGATGATGATGATGATGATGATGATTCCAGAGAAAATGAATCTCTTACTTGATGAATGATCTAATGTCTTGATGGATTCAGAACACAATGAAAAGCATTGGGTCATAATGATAAGAGATGAGGTTTTCTTACAGGAGGTAGGGCAGTGGAGGTTCTGTCTTGGCCTGGCTCCTACTTGTATTCTCTTTCTATGCATCTAAACTGCCATTATGTGGAATGCTCTGCCAGACATGCCCTCCTCGCCTTGTTGGATAGAACTGTAGAAACCGTGAGCTAAAATAAATAGTTTTCCCTTTTAAATTGTTCTTGCAGGTAATTGGACATCATGATGAGGAAACTACCTGATACAAAAGAGCAGAAAATGAATCATCATAGGAGAAAAGCCAAGAAAGGATACACATTGCTTTAATTACACAGGGTATCCAAAATCATAGGCAGTTTAAAGTAGACACAGGTGGACCCATTACAACAATGAGATGTACAAGACTTTATGTCGAAAAAACAAACTTTACAACTTTGGTGCAGGGAGGGGGGACAGATGGGAAGGGAAGGGAAGGGGAAACAAAGGAGGCGGCAACAATGCTTGATAAGAAATGTACTCATTACCTTGCTCATGTAATTGTAACTCCTCTGTTCAGTATTTTCACAATAAAAAAAATATGTGCAGCCGGGCGCTGGTGGCTCACGCCTGTAATCCTAGCTACTCAGGAGGCTGAGATCTGAGGATCATGGTTCAAAGCCAGCCCGGGCAGGAGAGACCGTGAGACTCCTATCTCCAATAAAC
Source organism: Dipodomys spectabilis (assembly GCF_019054845.1). Taxonomy (NCBI): domain Eukaryota; kingdom Metazoa; phylum Chordata; class Mammalia; order Rodentia; family Heteromyidae; genus Dipodomys; species Dipodomys spectabilis. Next base: position 5,638,809 of record NW_024870696.1, on the reverse strand, counting down.
CACCAGAAAACCGGAAGTGGCGCTGTAGCTCAAGTGGTAGAGCGCTCGCCTTGAGCTGAAGAGCTGAGGGACAGCGCCCAGGCCCAGAGTTCAAGCCCCACGACCGACAAAAAAAAAAAGATGTGCAGGTTTGGTGAATGAGATAAGGAATGAGCAAGAGCACTGTAATATCTCTGCCAACAACAATAATCAGAGCCAAGAGCCTAAGAAAATTGACCTTCGAGAACTCAGTGTCACTAGTTTGGAGAATCACAGCTATTTTCAGGACAGGGAAATATGTAGCAATTTGTCAAGGAGATCTGTCTAAATCTTTTTTTCTCTCTCCTACAAATTATAGTACACACATTATAATCATTTGTTACATTAACAAACAATTATAAGGTGTTTGATATATCTAGCAATATATTCTTAAGTTTTTAGCACATAGTTGCTGAACATTTCTTTCTAAAGAAAAATAGCAAGGGGGTATGATATAAGATAAAGTAAGCATAGCCAACATAAATTTTGTTTATGTGGAACATAAATGAAACATATCCTTCAGACTCAATAATTCCAAAATAAAACTGAATTTCACATTTGACTTTTCATGACTTTTTTTCTCTCTTCAAAGTTTCCCAGTCATCCTGATTCTTCAAAGTAGTTACTTTGCTTTCTCAAAGTCAAAGTGCACTAAAATTTTCAGAATGTTTCATATTATACATTTTTTAAATTAAAGGGCTATCCTCTCTTCAGTTCAAGGGGTTTACAAACCATAAGTTCATGGATGGTGGTATATGCTTATAATCCCAGCATTCTTGCTGTAGAGAATGTTCTCACAGTTTAGGACCAGCCTAACTACATGTAGGAGACTCTGTCTCAAAAATAATTATAAACAACTAGGTGTTGCAGAGAGTGCGTAAGTCCAAAAGACCCTTAATTCCAATTAGTCATCACAAATTCAAAACTGGAGGTATGTCTCCAATGACAGAGTGCCAATTTGACCCTTAGTAACAGCACGCCTATGACCCATACCCTCCCCACACCCACACCACACCAATCCAAAAAAAAAAAAAAAACCCTCAAAGCTAATAAAGTATCTATTGAAAATTCATCATGATAACTTTTCTTCCTACTTTTTTCTTTTATAATTTTCCTTTATTTCATAGGAAAATAAACCTGATACATGCACGAGAAAAGTAAATATTTGAGATACTTCTATTTGCAGAATTAATACAGAACAACACAATTACTCTTTTTTAAATTCCTTTTCTTTTTTTTCAGCACTGGATTTAATATTCCAGTTATTTCTTTTTTTTTTTTTTTTTTTTGGGTCCAGTCGTGGGGCCTGAACTCTGGGCCTGGGGGCTGTCCCTTAGCTCTTCAGCTCAAGGCTAGCGCTCTACCACTTGAGCCACAACGCCACTTCCGGCTTTTCTCTTTTTGCTTATGTGGTGCTGAGGAATCGAACCCAGGGCCTCAAGCATGCAAGGCAAGTGCTCTACCACTGAGCCACCTTCCCAGCCCCTCCAGTTATTTCTGAGATAGTGTATTTCCTTCCAAACAGATGCAGTCCTGAAGCATTGTTGCCTATTTTAGGCTTCTTTTGTTGCTGGGATCACAGGTATATAACACTGCCTCCAGTTTCATCTATGGAGATGGAGTTTCATGGATTTCTCTACTCTAACTAGCCTCAAGCTGTGATTCTCTCAACTTCAGCCTCCTATGCATTTTGGGATGACAGACATGAATCACTGTACCTAGCTGAGGGTTGAGAAGTGCTTTTGCATAAAATTGACTTATAATATCACATTTAGAGGCATCTGTGGGTCATTATAAATCTTTCTGCCTTCAACTGTGCTAAAATCTCTCAACTAATTAATGAGGATTTAGAATAATGTCAACAGTAATAGTAATTTTACATTTGAGTGTGTGGAACATGACTTACTTTTTATCATTTAATTTAGCCTATCTGCGGAATTTGTTGGGGATAAATAATGTTTTAATAAATAGTACTTGGGCTGGGAAGTTGGCTCAGTGATAGGGTGCTTGCCTCACATGCATGAGGCCCTGGGTTTGATTCCTCAGCACCTCATCAGCAGAAAAAAACTGGAGGTGGAGCTGTGGCTCAAGTGGTAGGATACTTGAGCTGAAGAGCTGAGCTGAGGGACAGTACCAAGACCCAGAGTTCAGCCCCCACAACTGACAAAACTAACTAACTAACTAAATAAATAGTACTTAGTTACAGGACTGAGTAAAATAGGCACTTACTAGTAACTAGAGAAAATATTGTCCATTGTATTATTTTTGATGCCCAGTATAACCACCATGTAGAATATAATGTATGATTGGCTCATTCTTTTGTCTAAAAGGAGCTTAAAATGAAGGAAATAAAATTTATTTCTTGAAATTTGATATGCACTTATATTCTTCCTATAACTCAGAATTAGGGTGTATAGAGATTTTGATAAATGTGCGATTAACACAAAAAGTCACATAGAAAGAATGAAAGGCAGACATTACTAGGAGGAGCAGATGTTTTCTTTTCATATGAGACTTCAGACTTTCATCAGACACTGCTAATTACAAAGTGTACATTGGTATTCTTGCAATTCAAACCATTAACCTTTATCTGAAGCACTGGTTTCTGCACAAGGTACATTGCCATTTCAACACCCGTTCTCTGTGAAAGTCTGTGCTTGCTTGCAGAACGAAAAGACTATTGAATGGAATGGGGTTTCATTTGCTGTTCAAAGCACACAAAGTATTTCCAACATCCCTAGCCAATGACTCAGAATGAAACATAAGCTATTAAGCCATGTTCAAGGAGAAACAAAAATATTTTAATTACAGAATCAGTAATAACGTATTACTAAAAAATAGTCTGGCTAAAAGTGAAAAAAAAACTACAAAGAGAATTAGAGGAATAATTTAGTAGTTCCAAAAGAAAATGATGTGCAATTATAATGTACAATTAAATTCAAGGCTATTCTTCACAAAAAAGAAAGGGAAATGGTGTGCCCAAATAACAGATGCTTTGTTTAAAATGTAGTTTTGTTTCTCTTAATTACTACTTAAGATGCAGAGTTTCTTCTTAGAGCCAGAAGAACAAATAATCACTAGTTTCCCTCATTTCCGTAACATAAGCGTAATAAGATGGTATAATATTGCATGCATTAGTTTATCCTTCTGGAGGAGTCTAAATAAAAAATTTAACAGGAAAATATTCATATGCTCTGTCAATTAACTCTTTCACTGTTATTAGGAAGATATGATGGCAATGAAATAAAAACTTATTTATATTATTTTTTCTAGGAAAGAACATTTTGTATCATTCAAATATTTATACACAGAAAAATGTAAGTATAACATAAGTTATAAAATATCTTTTATTAATGTTATAATCCTTTTAGTGTATTTTTTTCTCAAAATGAACACAATGCTTTCTCAATGTAAAATGCTTAATAAGACCAATATAATAATTCATCAAAATATAAAATGAATATGGAAACTGCAAAGTAAGTATAAACTTGGAGAAAAAGAACCTTGGAGGGCTAATTTCATCTCAATTATAATGTTAATTAACATCTAAATATATAAAATAATTTGTTATTAAAACAAACAAAATAAATTTACTTATATTTACAGAATCAGTAATAATGTATTGCTAAAGATCTTATCCTGCCAAAGAACAAGTAGAGATTTCAGAAAAACAGGTTTCTAGGTAACAATTTTGACATTTTACTTGATAAATAGATACTTTATGAAAATTTTATATTCCATACAAAATTGACATTCACTTTCCATAAAATTTGACATATGTCATTTAAACATTTTAATTTTAAATTTTGATAATAGTTTTCTTAGTAAAAAGAAATATGGGCCAGGCACCAGTGGCTCACGCCTATAATCCTAGCTACTCAGGAGTCTGAGATCTGAGAACCGCAGTTCAAAGCCAGCCCAGGCAGGAAAGTCCGTGAGACTCTTATCTCCAATAAATCACTCAGAAAACCGGAAGTGGCGTTGTAGTTCAAGTAGTAGAGTGCTAGCCTGGAGCTGAAGAGCTGAGGGACAGGGTCTGGGCCCAGAGTTCAAACCCCATGACTGACCAAAAAAAAAAAAAAAAAAAGAAAGAAATATGGGAAACTTCCGAAACTGGAGGTGCAGCTCAAGTGGTAGAGCGCTAGTCATGGGTGAAACGTTGAGTGACTTTATAAGACCCTGAGTTCAAACTGTACGCTTTGTTTCTCAGTAAAGTTTAGAAAGTTGAAACCCTAATGTCCTAGAAGTTCTACAGAAGAAACTTATCATATGTTAAAGTAAGCAATTATAATACTTTAATTATAAAATATTCACGTCATCTTTAATTCTTTTCTTCAAATCCCAAAATAATATTTGAGATTTATTTTTAAAACAATGTTAGGAGTTATTATATAATCTAATACATTCTTGGAAACAAATTTGAGTATTAGCAAAGCAAATGATCTGTTAATCTTTTTGAATGTTATTTTATTGTTAAGATGCTGTACAGTTACCTGAGTGAGGCAATGAATACATTACTTGTGGATCACAGTTATCCCTTCTCTTCCTTGTTTTTGTTTCACTATGTAATAACATGGATGGTGCAATTAACCGTGATTCATTCACTAGGTATTTACTCCATGAATGTATTCAGCAATCTCTTTAATGCTGGAAAGGACAGATAAAAACAAAATGTTTTTACCAACCTACTTGATTTCATTTATTTTTTTATTTGGTTTTGTTTTGTTTAAATCAAATACTGAAGCTTGAAGCTGCCACCTTTATTTTTAGTTTTTATGAGTTTTTTAATTGTCCAGGTGATATGCAGAAGGGTTTCAGTTACATAAGTAAGATAATGAGTACATTTCCTGCCAAACTTGTTACCCCTTCTCTCAAGTTTCTCCTACTTTCCTTCCCTTCAACACCTCTCCTGAAGTTGTACAGACCATTTCCAAAATATTGTCATGTGCACATCGCTGCTGCATTGCCCTCTTTAAAGCAATGTGACAGTGAAAGAGAATGGCATTGCTTTAGGGCTACTTGCAGCAAAAATCCCATTTCTTCTGTGATGAAATTTTCTCACTGTATTGAGCCATGGCCATTTCATAGATCCCATATTTATTATTAATTTATTATATTGAACAAATTTGTGTCAATCAACATGCCTTGCAATTGACACCATTTAAGAACTTTCTCATGTCAATCAATTCACTGTGTGAAACAGCAGTGACATTAATACTGGTCCTTAAACTCAATTATTTGATGTGTGCATGTAAGAGAAGGATCACTGAGTTTAAATACATAAATAAGTCGAAAGCACTGAATAATGCAATATAATGAAATGATGTAAAATAAATTAAAAAACTGTTTTTATGCTATTCTATACTATTCAAGTCAAACTAAGAAAGTTTTTGGACTCGGAACTGCGTCTCACACAGTTTTAAGAACTTGATGCACATGAAATAGAGCCACTCAGATTTTTTAAAAAATGTGAACAATGAAGTAAAAGTTGTGCCTAATGATTTGCAAAGAATAGAGAGGAAGAAAGAAAGAAGGAGGAACAAAGGATGCAAAAGAAGGAAGGAAGAAAGGAAGAAAGAAAATAAGAGAACTTGTGAAATTATACATTCTGAAAAAAATGAATTTTGACAACTTCATGTTTGTATTTCTGAAGTTGTAATGTCCTATTAACTTGTCTGATCACTGAATACTTCCAATAATCCATCTTATTATCTTCTACAATGAATATCCTAAAGATCTATCTATGTGTGACTAAGGTTATTTAGCATTCAGCATTCCATTTGCCAAGACCAGGAATGAATTTCTAAAACAAATCAGAAGCATGATTGATCTTTCTTCCTACCTGTGTCACTTGACTTCCTTAGTTACAACTTAAAAGATTCCAATAAAAGGCTTGTTATTGTTGTAGGTTGAGCTAAGAAACACTAGTCCTGAAGTAGATAAAATACAGATTAGCCGTGTATCTGTGGATCACACCTATAATCCAAGCTACTCAGGAGTCTGAGATCTGAGGATCACTGTTCAAAGCCAGCCCTGCCTGGCAGGGAAGTTCATGAGACTCTTATCTCCAATAAACTACCAGAAAAATTGGAAGTGAAATTGTAAACCTGTAAATCTGTTTACAGAAAATAGGAGTAAAAACATGGTTCCACAAGCCTCTAATCTTACCTACTTAGGAGGCTGAGATCTGATGATGGTGGTCTGAAGAAAGCCAGGGAAGGAAAATCAGTGAGACTCTTATCTCCAATAAACTACTCAGAGAGAAAAACCATGTGTGGCACTATGGCTCAAGTGATAGAGGACTATCCTTGAACAAACACAAAGAGGCTCAGGGCAAGTGCCCAGGCCCCTAGTTCAAGCCCCAAGACTAGCAAAAAGGAAATTTAAAAATATGAGGGGACCAATATTTCATAGACTCTGCAAGCAAATACAAAGTTTTTGGGAAGGATTTGTAATTAGACAGCTACATATATTTAAGAATAGGCATATGGTTATCATATACCAATGTGAAATGACATTATTCTTTGCTAATTTTAAAGTTTTTTTCTTAAATCTTGATTAAAATATACAGTTTTTCCTTCTTAACAAGGGGATTTTTTAATGGAACCCTCATTATCTCTCTCCTCTGAATTAAAATCTGATACCAAAGCAGACTGTATATATAAAAGATATAAAAATAGACATCTACTCTGATACATCATTTTCATCTAAATAACTCAAACTACATTTATAATGTAAATGTTACATAAATAGCTGTTATAGGATATTATTTAGGAACTAAGAAATATAGTCTGTAGTTGTTAACTTCAGACCCATCCTCTGAATACTATTAATTTCTATTTAAATTAAATAGTTTTGAATAAAAAGGACCTACATATATCATATATATGTACATATATAATAACTGGAAAGACTCTTTTGTACCAATATTCAATCTATACCCAGCCATTTCAAGGAAATGAAGACAAAGCATTAAAGTAATTTCCTTAGTACTAATTAAAAATATTACTTCTATCATGTGTATCTTAAGTACTCTGTAATATTCTATATGTGGAATATTTGATCCATAGTGTAGAACTGTTCTTGATGTAAGAAAATTTAATTTCCTCCAAGATAAATTGACACGTAGTGAAAACCAGAATTCTGAAAAAACATAAGTTCTCATTCTATTTTTTATTTCTGTTTAGAAAATTTGGTAAAATTTCAGACTCAAATTCGAGATTTATACACAGAAAAATCATGATTAGAGCTCATTCATATACTTAGTTTTACTCAAACAAGAGTGATTTTTCTCTAGGTAAGCTATTATAGTTTATTTTTATCATAGTACCCAACAGAAGTTTTTCCTGTTGTTTTAAATGTATTATGTGCTTTTTTCCCCTTTCTTTTGTATGTTCTTCCCCTCATGATATATCCCTTGTTGTCATTGTATTTGATTTCGGTACCCTGCATCTTGTATTTACATTTATCTAATTTGGGAAGGGGAAGGAGAAGGGCAATAACAAAATGCGGAAACAAGGACACAGGAAGACTCATTGCAACAATGATACTCACAAGACCCTATGTTGGAAATGAACTTTGTAACTTCATGGGGGATGGCAGGGAGGGAGGTTGAGGAGGGAAAGGATAGTGGGAGAACAACAAAGGAGGGGTAACAATGCTCAAAAAGAAATGTATTCATCTCAATGTTGTTTTGATTTGCATTTCTTTTATGGCTAGGGAGGTTGAGCTTTTCTTCATGTGTCTATTGGCCATTCTTATTTCCTCTTCAGAGAAGTTTCCTCTTTAAGCCTTTAGCCCACTTATTTATTGGGCAGTTGTTTCTTTGAGGATTTTTTGTTGGGGGATTTAATTTTTTGAGTTCCCAGTATATTTTAAATATGAGACCCTTGTCCATTGTATGGCTAGTGAAGATCTTCTCCTAATCGATGGGCTTTCCATTGAACATGCTAGCTATGTCCTTTGCCAGGCAGAAGCTCTGCAATTTCATGCAATCCCATATGTCCAACCTTTCTTTGATTTGTTGTGTTTCTGGGTCTCTATTAAGAAAATTTCGGGTTGTGCCAAGAAGACCTAGTGTTTCTCTTATTCCATCCTGTAATGTTTTCAAAGTGTCTGTTTTGACTCCAAGAGATCCATTTGGAGTTGTTTCTGGTGAGGAGTTATATATAAGGATCTAGCTTTAGTTTTCTACAAGTGATTAACTAATTTTGCCAGCACCATTTACTGAAGAAGCTTGTCTTTCTTCCATTCTACTTTTTTAGCTCCTTTATCAAGATTAGATGGCTATAGGTCTGTGGGTTCATTTCTGGGTTTTCAATTCTATTCCATTGGTCCTGAGGTCTGTTCTTGTGCTAGTACCAAGTGGTTTTGAATGCTATGGCTTTGTAGTAGAGTTTGAAATTTGGTGTTGATATTCTTCCAGTACTGTTCTTTCTGTTAAGGATCATTTTTCTTATTCAGTGTCTTTTATTGAGATACCACCTCACCCCAGTTAGAATGGCTATAATCAAGAACTCTAATAACAACAGATGTTGGAGGGGATGTGGCAGAAGGGCATCCTACTGCATTGTTGGTGGGAGTGTAAACTTGTTCAACCACTGTGGAAAGTACTATGGAGGTTCCTCAAAAGACTCCCCATAGAGCTCCCCTATATCCCAGCAATCCCACTTTTGGACATTTACCCTGATGATCGTAAACAAGACCATACTAAAGCTACCAGCACAACCGTTTATTGCAGCATTATTTACCATAGGTAAGATATGGAACCAACCCAGATGCCCCTCAGTAGATAAATGGATCAAGAAAATGTGGTATATATACACAATGGAATTCTATGCCTCCATCAGAAAGAATGACATTTCCCCATTTGTTAGGAAATAGAAAGACTTGGAAAAAATTTTATTAAGGGAAGTAAGCCAGGCACAAAAAAACATAGGTCCCATGGTTTCCCTTATTTGCAATAACTAGTATATGTCTGAGACAAGCAGAAAACGGTCAGATGAGTTGATGTTAGGCAAAATGAACCCCAAGATAAAGATTCAAATGTTTTTTTAAATTTCTTGCTATTGTTTCGAACATGTTTATAAGATGATTTCTTTGTTGCTTTGTGTGTCCCTTCCCCGCGGTATAACCCCTGTTTTCACTGTATTTGATGTTGCTATAATTTGTGGAGGGGAAGGGAAAAAACAGATTGTTTAAATAGGGATACAGGTGGACCCATTGCAACAATGAGTTGTACCAGTCCTTATGTCGAAAAACGAACTTTACAACTTTGGCGATGGAGGCGGGGGAGGGAGACTGGGGAGGCGAGGATTGGGGGAGAGATAGGAAGGGATGGTAAGGGGAAACTAAGGAGGATGCAAAAATGCTTGATAAGAAATGTACTCATTACCTTGCTCACGTAATTGCAACCCCTCTGTACAGTATTTTCACAATAAAAAAAAAAGAGATGCGGAAAAAAAAATGTACTCATTACCTTACTCATGTAACTGTAACCCTTCTGTCTAGCATCTTCACAATAAAATAATTTTTAAAAATGATTTAAACCCTTTCTTTTATTCTTTTTCGATGACCTATAGCTCTTTTAACCATGTGTCTTTTGTGCTGTTCTTTATGCCTTATTTTAGGATTTTTTTTGTCTTTTTTTTTTGGTACTGGGGATCGAACCCAGGACATTGCACTTGCTAGGCGAGCGCTTTTGCCACTGAGCTACATCTCAGCTCTTATTTTAAGGTTTTACAGTATCTCAACATGTTCCAAATGCAAGGCCCACACTGTCCAGGAAAATATATATATATATATATATATATATATATATATATATATATATATATATATATAGTCATTCCTAAAGAATAAATTTCCTTAGGGTTGTACTCTGGAGATGCTATCTACAGAATTTGAAATAATTCCATCTGCTTTAGCAATACACACACATAGGCCTACCTTTTTTTCCAGCTTTAGAATGACTCTTCTTAAAATTGAATGAAATAACCATTTTCCCAGATTGTATTAAACCCAGATTTATTTTCCTCTTTTGCTCTTTTGTATTCTTTTACTTTATTTCAGTGGATTTTTTGTAGCAATAATACATTTTTTCTATCATCATCAGTCTTATATACATATTCTTTTTATTTATTTTGAGTAATCTCTCTTTTAAGATTCACTTAAAAGAAGTGCCTATGTGTTTCATTTTTTTCTTTAAAATATTTTTGAATTTTATGACACTTGAAATACTTTTCTGGGTATTTGCTATAAAAACTGGTAATTTTGATAGTAAAATCAAAGTTTGGTGTGTTTATATATACATAAAAGAGAGTTACCTGATTTATTCTGCTATCTTACTTGAAAAGCCCTAAAGAATCCTCATGGAACTGACCATTAAAAAAATAACTTAATATTTGCTGGGAGAGTGGTTCAACTCTGCCAAACTTCTGTAAAGTTAAACTTATAATTATCACTCAGAAGAGATAAATTTATAGCACTTAAAGTCAGTAAGCCATTTTCAAAGTTAAATACATCCTTTAGTACTTTGACATTGAGTATCATAGCCAGTTACTTAAAAATACCCTGTGCCATTCTCAAGCTGGAATTGTCACCTCAGCACTTCACATTGATTGAGCAAAATTTCACTAACTGGAAGTTGAAGCATTTCATCAGGCACAGATTGTCCCTACCAAGTCAGTTCAATAGACTTGCTGGGGTCACTAGTGATAATACAGGTTCAGTGCAACTCTTATTTTGAGGAGAATAATAGATGGAGAGTGCTACTCCGCTTTTTACAGCCTCTTTCTCAGAAGATGAAGGGATTTTATTAAGGAGGAAAATTGATCACAACAATCACAGTCGTTAAAGTAAATAAGATTGGTAGAAACTGTGGCCAAAAGCATGCTGATGGTATTTTAAAAGGGAAAAAAATCACAAAGTAAAACATTGCTAGCATTTAACTGACTATAAAATGTTTCAACCAATGAATCTCAACATGATGCTATTTTACAGCTCATAAAAAGAAAATTTCATGCAAACCACAATAGTCATTGTCTGTGTGTGAAACTGTAATCAGGTAAGTTGAGGGACGGGAGGTTTAGGATAAACAGGGAAGCAGAAGAAAGGGATGGCATTGACCAAAAACAATTGTACCCACAAACTGACATGTTGAATTGAAGCTGCTTTGTACAAATTTTTAAAGATAATAAGAAGTAATAAAACTGACACAATTCTTTGATTGCCTTTTAAAGCATAGTTGATAATGAACATGTTTTTCCCGTATTCTGGATGGAATGAGTGAAGTATTATCCAGGCAAATGAATGTGATGTGGACTGTGCAAAGAACTAAAACATACATAAAATTTCATATTATGCTGTACTTATATTCTGGCGAACTGTCAAGAATTAGGGGAACAATAATATGAAAATATCTATATATTTATCTAAAAATAACATTGGACAAACTTTCTGCTTGGAATAAATTTCAAAGAATTTATTTTATAGAGGGACTGGTTACATAATAAGGTAAGAATAATAGCACATTTTGATTAGATTTTACCTGACTGATGGCTGTGGTTGCTTTGCCTTGCTGGTAATTATTATGCCGATCAGCCTTGATCCTTATTTCTGTTTTCATTTGTCCCTAGATAATTTTCTACTGGCTAATACAAATTAGAATATTTAATGAAAAGCATGGGCATTGATCCAGACTTATCATGCTATTTCTAACATGGCCCATGATTTTTTTTGCAATGGTAATAATAAAATAAAACTGTTAAATATTAGGAGACTCACAGATATAAGCCTGTTAAGAGAGCATCTGGTGCAAAGTTAAGTGTTCATAAAATATTAGTTCGTTATTATCCAATTACATGCTTATATTTATATTTAGGTTATTTTATAAACAGATCCCTTAAATTTTGAAAAACAAAAAACAAACAGTTTCCTGCACTAGAATGCTGTGGAATTTCACCACAATGTTGTGGGTTTGCATGCGTAGAGTCAGTGGCCCTTATTTCTTCTCAGATCATAATGTCACAATGAACTTGGAGAAAATAAGCCAATAGATATCAAGTTATCTAGCACTATACTAAGAACGTAAGTCAACAAAAATCGGTTTATAGTAGTTATTTAAAAAATCTTTTGAAAATAGCCTAGCATAGGCTATTAACTCCTGTAATCCTAGCTACTTAGAAAGCTGAGATTTGAGGATCCAGGTTCAAAACCAATCGGGACAAGAAAATACAAGACACCCTTACCTACAATCAACTCCCAAAAAGCCTAAAGTGGAGCTGTGGCTCCAATGGCAGAGCAATAGCTGTGAGCACAAAAGTCCGGGGACAGTGTACAGGACCTGAGTTCAAGCCAAAGCCTAGCCAGCCCCCCTCCCTAAAAACAAACATTTTTTTTGAAAACAAAGGAAACATTTCATTAATATATAACGTAGATAGACAGCATATTTAATTATTACTTGTAAATCAATGACAATTGCCATTAGAATAACTCAAAAGTTAGCCATTGTAAATATTAACAAAAATCACCTTTAAGCTAACAGGAAGTTATTAACTTTATTTTTTAAATAATGGTGTCTAAAATGCTCACACCAGAATTTTATACACAGGTCACTTTCCTAGCTTTGCCAATTGAGTTGAGCAGTTATGAAATTCTTCTAAATAAGTTCTAGGTAGAATGAAAAATATTCATTTACACCATAGAGCTATGGAAGATAATTATAATTTATTTAGAATGGTCCTGTCCTACAAAAGTAATAGTTAAAAAAGAAATACAAAGGTACTTTAAAATTTATTTATTCAAATTTTATTATTTCAAGTACTTAACCATTATAAAATAAGCTGTGTAGTTAACATTGCATATATCCTAGAAACATACATGATAAGGTTGACTTTACAATTATTTCTAATTATTTCTATCACACACATGTGTAAAAGTGGTAATCATGCAATTGTATTTATCTTGTTACGTATTTGTAATGAGAACAGCATTTCAATATTGGCAGTGATCTGATACAGAACATAACATGCAATATCTCAGGTGCAGTTTTTCTAACAATATTGTCAGTGATTTAACCTGTTCTAAATCCTAATCCATCCGGTTAGAGAGATAGAAAACATCTGTTAAGATTTGTCAAAAGCTATAGAAATTATTCATGTACAAGATTAAAGATGCATTCATGACATGATTCATTGGTAATTCTCTTCAAGTATTTAAACAGATTCTTGTAAATCAATTCTACTCAGCAAGTACTGAGCATTTCATTTACCAGTTATATTTTGGGAACAACTGAAATATTTGAGCCAGTGGTGATTCTCTAGTTTCAAACTTTGGTTTCATATAGAATCAAACAGAATTTCATACAATAGAGAAATAACAGCAAAAGGAAGCATATAAAATATTTCTTCATAACTATTTATTTGAAGAGAAAATTACCAGACCATTTTTTAAAGAATTTATTTTAGGGCTGGCTTCAAATCGCAATCCTCAGATCTCAGCCTCCTGAGTAGCTAGGATTACAGGCGTGAGCCACTGGCGCCCGGCTGCTTAATAATCTTAAAAGATCAAGGACAAAAAAAAAAAAAAAAGAATCTATTTTAGTGTTATACCTTGCATATTCATTCACAAACTTTTTTTGTAATTTTCTAGTATTTTACTACTCAGGGAAAATATAATATAAACCATAACTATTAATTACATGATGTACTTTTAAATGTTATAAATCTGCTTTAAAATGTTTTCAAAAACCAAATTCATCTTCATTCAATATTCAATTTAGCACAAATATTATCATTTGAACATCTTCAGTAAAAAGTTGTTTTTTAATTATTTTCTTAGTTTTGTTCAAAGTCTTTGTAATCTGTTGTGCATTTTACATTTACACTTTCACTAGCACTGGGCACGTTTCAAGAAGTCAATCTATGCCCCATGGACAGAGGCTGCCCTCTCTTGTAAGAAATAACCAAAGGTGATGACAGGAAAGGCTGGATAAAGTAACTATCAACCAGTACCAGGTGACTGAATTTTATGCTGACCATCACAAGAAGATTTTGGTGGAAGGAGGACTCACAAAACATGGTGACTCTAACAATGGTGTGTATTTTAGTGCAATTGGGGAATTTGGACCGTGAGGACAACGAAATTAGTAGCAAAAAAAATGCTATAATACAGATGAATGATTACAATGGTGCCACAAGAATACCATGTCTGACAAGATTCTACCTTAGTTTTGAAAATTAGAATTTCTAGTTTGGATATTCATGGGTAAACCTATATTCACATGTACCTTCACATGTGGGTCCTTCTATTTTTAAAAAAAACCTTTAGAAATTCTTTCTATAAAGGAGTTCCCATTCTGATACATGCCTATTATAGTAAGACAAAGAATCATAGAGAATATCCAATCATAACCTTTTACAAAAAACTTCTGTTTTTTATAAAAGGCAGATAGATGTTACCTAACATGCATTTGGTGTACAATATATTAAAATAATATTTATTGGTCATATTTATATCTCTTTGTTAATTTATCTATTTATTTATTGTTCTCAGGGCCTGGGCAAGGTCCTAGAGATTTTTCACTCACAGATATTCTACCACTTTAAACCACAATGCACTTATAGTTTTCTAGAGAATAATGGGAGGTAAGAGTCTTATGGGCTTTCCTGCCCCAGCTGGATTCAAACCTCAATTCTGAGAACTCAGCCTCCTGAGTCTCTAGGATTACAGGCTTGAGCTCCTGCTGCCTTGCTTGTCATATTTATCTTATGGAAAACTACTAAAGATTAGAAGGGTATGTAAAATACTTATTAAAAATGTAGTAAATTCCAAATCTCGCTCTCTTTTCACATACACAATTATGATATACATATATATGTATATGATATATAATCAAAGACTTTTAAATACATTATTTAAAAAATAGTTTTTAATTCCAGTTAAAAAACATAATAGTAATGTTTAATGTTATCAGAGCAAAAACACAATACAATCATGTGTTATAAAAGATAAAAGTATTATTTAAAAACAACAGGAAATATTTTGTAATTATGAATTATCAATAATCAATTATCAATAATAACTAGTGATTTAGATGGATAAAATACATCATTCTCATAATTTTCCCTTAAACTATCTGGTGTATAGGAACCTGAGATCCAGATTGTGCTGGTTAATTTTGCCTGGGCTATGGGTGTCCACATATTTGGTTAAGGTTACCACATGTGACCGTGAGGGAAGGTTAGCATGAGATTAGCTGGATAAAATTTGCATTTGAATTGCTAGACTTATTAAAGTAGAATGTCTTTTTCAATCTGGATGGAAAACTCCTAATATACTGAGAGTCTAAATAGAGTAAAAGGTGTAGGAAAGGAGAATAATCTCATTCTGTCTGACTACTTAAACTGAGAAATGGGCCTTCTTCCCTCAGACTGGAACTTTGACCACTGGTCTCTTATGGAAACAGAAGCTAAATCTCATTATATGTAATTTCATAAAATATTCTTTATTTTCATAAAATATTCTTAACAATGAACATATTTATGGACAGCTAGATATATAAACATATAGCTAGATGCATGTATGCATACATGTTTGGTTATAACTATATATTCATATATAGATATTATATATATATATATATATAAAAATACAAACAAATACCTTCATCTAGAAACACATCTTCCTGGTTTTCATTCTCTTAGTAACATTGATTAATATATAAGAGATTTATTTTACTCTTTATGAAAAAGTATCTCTTGAAGACTAGAGGATATATGTAATTATAGTTATCAAATATACATAATCCATACAAAACTAGGAAATGTGATATGCTTTATATTTGAACATGTGTGTTATATTTTTTTCAAAATGTACAAATGAATAAATAGCAATCACTGAAAGCTCTTCACTGGGAGAGCTAAAATATTCTGATAGTAATTCTTGGTGCAATAAGCTAACAAGCAATAGGCTTTCTAGGCATTGTGCCAAATAAGTACGATAATGCTGATTTGAAACATGAAGCTCTCTTGTGGAATGCTAGCTATATGCTCATTTATTTACCAAAGCCTCCAGGGGAGGGAAATGTACCCTAGACTCTGAACTCATTAAGTACTGTGAAGCCATTAGGGCAAATCTCCCTCACACCACACCTCACGTTGTTGGCCTTTCTTTATAGATTCTATTTAGAGGCCATGGGAGACAACAGTTGCCAAAATTTTAATCACTTATCAAATTCTTAGTAAGTGGAATGCTTTCGAACACCAGCAATCTGTAAACAGTTCTAAATTCATACAAAAATAATACAGAGTCACACTGACAACTGGATAAGCACTTCAGCTGCGATTGTTGGAACTCTTCCCAACCTCCAATGCTTTCAGCCAAGGTGGGAGGGGGAAAGCTCTTCCTACTTCTTTGAGTCTTTGAGGTAGAAAGGACAGTTAAATTAAACAAGATCTTAAAGACTGAAGAATGATGAAAACTAGAATTTTATAGAAAACGATGTACCCAACAATGTCAGGGTGAAATTCCATCCATTTTCCTGAAAATGGCTTGATTTCTTTTGTTATGGTTTAATATTGTTTGTGTTCATGTGTATGTACAAACATATACATTAGCTATAACTAATATACTACATATAGAATATAAGTGAGATATATATATCATACCTATCTATCTATGACTATCTATATCTATATAACTATCTATCTCTCAAGCACATCTGTTATTCAAGGCCTCATTTTGGTTCCATCTTTTTGATATTGTGAACAGTCCTATAATATGCAAGTATCTTGTATAGTAATTTACTCTAATTCCCATATGTGTCTAACGGTGGTGTCTTGAGGAAACAGAGGAAGGTTAGTTTCTTATTTTGAGGAATCTTTATATTGTGTTCCGTACTGACTTCATAGTTTATATTTCCACCAACTCTGTAGAAGTTTTCCTTTCTTCTGCATATTCTCACCACAGCACATTGATTCTTTCAATAATGATTGCCATTCTAACTATAGTGATTTTTAATTTTAGTGTGGTTTTCGTTTGGATTTCCTTATGACTAAGAGTAATGAATATTGGTTCATAGACATTTATACTTCTTCAGAGAACGTTCTATTCTATTGCCCATTTATTAATTGGATTTCTATTTTACTGTTTATATTTTTAGGTCTTTTCACACTCTAGATATGGATCCTTCAATTGTTCAATAGCTGAAGATGTTTTTCCTGTTCCATGGGTTGTTATTTATTTTTAATTTTTTTCTTTTGTCGAACAGGTACTTTTTGGTTCCATATAGTGTCAATAGACTATACTTATTAACTTAAAACTTAACAGCTGCTAAAATCAGGTGATTCAATATTTCTGGAAGGAATCATTTCAGAGCAAACACTGAACATTGTGAGGGTAAGAATTGACCATAGAGCAGAGGAAAGAATATCACCACAGAATGGTGTACCAGCAACCCAAAGCAAGCCTCTGGCATGTTAGGCATGACTAAGACATTTTTTTTTCAGAATGAAAAGATGAAACAATGTATATATATATGTACACATATGTATGTGTGTGTGTACATGTGTATGTATGTATGTGTTTGTATATGTGTGTGTGTGTGTGTGTATATATATATATATATATATATATATATATATACCAGAAGACTAAGGCTAACACACTTGTTCCCTATTAGGGAAAATATTGAAAATATAAAGACTCATATCCTTTTTTTGTAAATTTATGACCTTGATTAGGATTTCAAAATAGAAGAATTTGTCTCAAATAAGCTGTTGAGTACAAAATTGTCTCTTCTGTGAAGATTTTCTACAAATAGGTCATGTGCTCCGTTCCTAAGTCCACAGGCCCTGCTTTCATCTCATTCACACTCTAAACTTCCCACCATTGCTTGACTCACTTATGTTTTCAGCACTATCAAATATTAGAATATTCTAATATCAAATATTAGAAAGAATTTTCATGTATGTCTGTTTCATTTAGAAACATATACAAATGCAAACCAGGAGGTGATTTATTTCTAATGTATTTTACCACACAAGCAATTTGAAATTTTTTTGTGTTGAAAATGTGGCCACAGTTGTTAATTGACATAAGAAATTACATTGGGTTGATGTTAAACCAAGAGTTATTAAGGCCACTATAGTCTCTAGGGAGTCTCAATTGTCCTTCTTTTCAAACTCTAAAGTAACAATTAGCTTTGGATTGGATGATACATAATTACGTTTTGCAATCAACTCTGACACTTATTATCCTATGCACAGAAATCGTACAACATTAGCAGCTTTGGGAATTGCTACAAGGCATCAGTTTTGGCAAATAGACTTCCTGAAATCTCAGCCAAGATGGGATTCACATATTGTGGACAATGTACATTCTCAATAGCATATCCTTTAATGGTATATTGTGTATAATGAAGATTCTCCATAGCATATCTATCAGATAAATCACATTTCTCCACCAAATGGGTAACTGACTTTGATTAACTGACTTAGAGAATTATCCCTAAACTTAATCAGGGAAAGTTATTCTCATTACTACAGAAACATTAGAAACAGTTCATGTTAGTGCCAGCAAACATGCAAAGTTAATCTCTAGTGATTCTTGATTAAATCCAACTGAAGGTTATAAAATAATATAAAAATCACAAAGGGAATTTTATTGTGAAAGAGATAATCTGCCAACGATAATAAACTACAAGATATCAATTTATTGGATAAATTTATAGAGTAATTCACTTTCAGTTTCTTGTTCCTTCTTCAGTTCTGAAACTGATAGAATATATATATATATAGAGAGAGAGTTGATTAAACACAAACTGTTTGATGTAAGTGGATTAAGATCTCTATTTTTGAAAGCCCTTTCCTTTAAAGGATTTTCACTAGCATATCAATATATCCAACCTGTATTTCCACAATTTATTGTGGGAATATATATATATGTTCTATAACATATATTATTATATATATGGTATATATTATTATATATATGGCATTTTTTTGGTCGGTCATGGGGCTTGATCTGGGCCTGGGCACTGTCCTTCAGCTCTTCAGCTCAAGGCTAGCACTGTACCACTTGAGCCACAGCACCATATCTGGCTTTTTCTGTTTATGTGGTGCTGAGGAATCGAACCCAGGGAACTCATGCATGAGAGGCAAGCACTTTACCACTAAGCCACCTTGCCAGCCCCTGCTATTTTTATTTGGGCAAATAAAAAAATACACATGGTATTTTTGGAAAAGAAATTAACTTTGTAAAGTTTTATATTGTTACCAGATTATAATAGTAACAATAATTAATGTTATCTATGAAAATTTAACTATAATCAAATAGTGCAGGGCTGGGGTGTAGCTCAGTGGCAAAGCACTTGATCCTCAGTACCAAAAAGAAAGGCAAAAAAGTAATAGATATAAACATGAAAAAAATTGAAGAGTGCATATAAGGGGTGCTGGCAGATGGGTGAGAATATTAAAATGAGTAACATTGATCAAAATACCTTGTATTTATAAACTGCTTTATTCAGGTGCAACTCCTTTGTACAGCCACTTAAAGATAATTTTTAAATGTTGCCTATAAAAGTAACTATTATAATGAATGAGAGAACACAAGCCATATATTATTAATTGAAATGAAGTGCTAAACATTATTTGAGGATCTAGAAAATAATAGGATTTTGCCAGAATAATGTGTACATGACAGTTTTACATAGTTTAAGTCATGTGTTATGTATATCTATAAATGTACCATAACAAAATGCCAGTGACTGGATGTTTCAAAGAAGATAAATTTCAATTTCTCACTGTTCTGAAAACTGAAAAGTTCATAACTCAGAGTGTTCTGTTTCACAATGACAGACAACTGCCTACTGAAAGGAAATCTGAGGCACTAACTCTGTGATGCTGTTCCACACAGAAGGGGAAATCCCACCTTTGTGATCTTATGATCCAATAAGATATCTACCCATGACCTTCATCTAAAGCTACTTCTAAAAGTTCTCCTCCAAAAACTTCAAAAGCACGTTGGATTTTTGATTTCATAATCTAAATTTCTAAAGCACAATTCAATCAACAGTAGGGCTATATTTAAATTATTATTATTTTATTATTATCATTATCATCCTCATCATTACATTGCATATAACTTCTTAGAAAATAATTATATTTTCAGTGCCTATCTTAAAAAAACATGTAAAGTATTTAGAATTCTGTTTCACTTATTACTAATTCAGTGCCTATCTTAAAAAAAAACATGTATTTAGAAGTCTGTTTCATTTATTACTGAAAGCCTTGAAAGTCTTTTTTTTTTTGCATGTGTTTGTGCCAATACTACTTAGCTTGTGCTAAGTAGTTTGGCTTCTCTGCTCCTGGTTGATAATATGGCACTTAAGCTGTGTCTACATTCTGGCATTTTCACTGGAGAGTTTCAACGGAGGTGGAATCTCAGAATGTTCTACATGGGCTGGCTTTGAACTCTGACACTCCAGGTCTCAGCCTCCTTGATAAGATTTACCTGTATGAGCCACTTGCATGGAACTTAACTGCCCTTCATAGTTACATTCTTGATAGGAGAAAACTAGGGAAGGGGCATCAAGTTTGAAAAGAAATGTACGTCTTAACTTACTCATGTAATTATAACCCCTCTGTACATTTCCTTGACAATAAAAAAAAGGAAAAAAATAATGCCCTCATGTTTTCCATAATTTTCTTTTCTTTATATTTAAAATACAATATTGTTTCACTTCAATGATTAATTATGATCCAAATCTTATTTTTTCTTGTTTCTTTTAGTACATTATGGAATATGATATAAAATTGTCTAAGGGTAGAGTAAGACTCAGGCTGTTTACATGAGTAACTGTGGCAGTGTAAGCTGGGCAAATGGAAGACCTGTTACTATCACAGAGTGCAGTCAACAGCACCTGAGAAAAACAATCCAGCAACAAATTGACAATAAACAGTTTCATGCTTGAAAAGGAATTCAAAGAGGAAAAACAGACACTTTAATGGGAAATTGATAAGGTTAGTTGAATCCTACTCAAATCCCTCAAATCGTTTAAACATTAAAGGTCTCACTATTATAGGTTAGAAACTGGAGAATAAAAATGAATAAAAGTAAAATACCCAGGATACTTAACAAGAAATAAAAATAGTTTACTTAATAAGATTCTTTTCTCTTGCTGTAACAGGGAATGATTAAGGAAAGAAAGGTTGACAATTTATTATGGAAAAATCTATAGCAATCAATGAGAGTTCCAAATCATGCTAGATTCCAGTGGCTTATCCCTGAATCCTGGCCACTCAGGAAGATGAGTTCTGGAGGATTAAAGTTCAAAACCAGCCGGAGAAGAAAACTCCTCAAAACTCTTCCTTCATCTAAACATCAAAAAAAGCGATCTAAAGACATGGCTTACAATAGTAGAGTGCCAGCCATGAGCAAGCAAGAACATGAGGGTTTGACTTCAAAACTTAGTACTGAAAAAAATCAAGCAAACAACAATACCAAAAACCAGGACCAGTGAAATTAAAAGTAGTTCAAGCAATAAAAACAAGTAATTAGATATCTAATATAAATTACACTGATCCATTGTTTACAGTTCTGCCAGAATGTTTCTACTTTTCCCTAACTGTTTTTGTTTAATATAGTAATTAGAAATGGATAAAGAAGGTCAGATATAAATAGAAAGAAGTTAAATCCAGCATTTTAAATAAGCATACATCTATGATTGGCTTTCCAATTTGGGCTATAATAGCTAGGTATTTTAAAAATGTAGCATATTTGGTTACAAAAATGTATCATCTTGTTTAAGGAGAGCAAATGAGCAAAAAGGTACAGAATTATATAAAAATTATTAATGTAGAATATGATACTAGATTCTAGATGAAGTATGAAAGAGAGATGTCTAAATCAATCATGAACAATTGTCCTGAGTTACAAATTGAAGAGCATTGCTATAATACATTGCTTATTTTCTAGATCTAATTTTTATTTTATATTTTCTTTTAGTATCTCTGACATTTTTGTTTTATATATGGCTTTTCAATTAAAGTAATGATGAGACTTTTAAACACAACATAGAAAAATTAAGGAGGAATATGTATTTGACCATATCTACAATTAATAAGTACATCAAGAATATTGGGAGGCAGTATTGGGCCTTGAACTCATGCCTTGCTTGCTCATGCCTGGCACTGTACTACTTGAGCCACAGTTATTTTCTGAGGTGTGAGGATATGTGGGAATGTTTTCTTTTGCCTGTCTTATTGGAGGTAGTATCATACAGTTTTCTAAGGGCCAGTTTACAGCTACAAATCTGTGGATCAGTCCCCTGTGTAGCTTGGCTTACAAGTGTAAGCTACCAGAATCTGGCTCAAGAACAGTTTCTAAAAAGTGATTAAAATGTGATCTCTATACTGTTTAAACAAATGGCCATTACTGTCATCTAAGTTACAGTTGTTATATATAAATAAACTGTTAATACTGCAAAAAAATCACATGTGATTTCAGAATATTATTAATTAAATTCATGTATTCAAGTTATCTCTTCACAAAATACAGGCTATGTCTTAATAGATACGGTCCTTATAGGTAAGAGTTAAACTAGACAACAGTGTCTCAATACTGTAATCTTTTTTTGTAATTTTATTTTTAATTTCATTTTTTTTGTGAACATACTGTACAGAGGGGTTACAATTACATGGACAGGAAAATGCATACATTTCTTATCAAGCATTGCAGCCTCCTCCTTTGTTTACCCTTCACACCCCTTCCTAGCCTCCCCCCCCAGCCCTCCCCCCCCACCAACGTTGCTCCTTTTCAACATGACAACTTGTACTTCTCATTGTAGCAACAGGTCCACCTGTATCCTTAAACGACTTGTTTTTCCCCATCTCCTGCACAAGTTATACTGACATCAAATATAGTGAAAGCAGGGGTTATACTGTGGGGGAGGGACATACAAAGCAACAAAGAGATAATGTTATAAATGCATTAGAAACAAATGCATGAAAGATAAAAACATTAAAATACATATCTAAGGGTTCATTTTCCTAACATCACATTATCTGACCTTTTCCACTTGATTCATACATATACTAGATATTGCAAATAAGGCAAACCATGGGACCTATGTTTCTTTGGGCTCGGCTTACTTCACTTAATATAATTTTTCCAAGTTTTTCCATTTCCTAACAAATGGGGCAATGTCATTCTTTCTGATGGAGGCATAGAATTCCATTGTGTATATATACCACATTTTCTTGATCCATTCATTTACTGAGGGGCATCTGGGTTGGTTCCATATCTTAGCTATGGTAAATAATGCTGCAATAAACATAGTTGTGCTGGTAGCTTTAGTGTGGTCTTGTTTGTAAACATTTGGGTAAATGCCCAAAAGTGGGATTGCTGGGTCATAGGGGAACTCTATGTGAAGTTCAGTACTGTAATCTTATCAAGAGGCTGAGATCTGAGGATCTGGTTCAAACCCAGTCCAGGCAAGAAAGTCCAAGAGAATCTTATGTCAAAGTAATCACCAAAAGGTCAAATGTGGAGCTGTGATTCAAGTGGCAGAGATCTAGCCTTCAGCAAAACAGCTCAGAGCAATTCCCAGGACCTAAATGGAAGCCCTCAGAGCAACACACACACACACACACACACACACACACACACACACACACACACACACATGGAAATATCAAATGTAGACACATTATCTTTTCCACCAACAAAAGAAAGCATACACCTGTATCCCTATTTAAACAATTTGTTTTTCCCCTTCCCCTCCAGGTGGACACATTGCAACAATGAGATGTACAATTCATTATGTCGAAAATGAACTACGAACTTTACATCTTTGGGGGAGGAGGGGGAGAGAGGGGGAGAATTGGGTGGGAGGAGGTGGGGGGGGGAGGATGGGAAGGGATCGGAAGGGGAAACAAAGGAGGGGAAACAACAACAATGCTTGATAACAAATGTACTCATTACCTTGCCCATGTAATTTTAACCCCTCTGTACAGTATTTTCACAATTTAAAAAATACTGTAAAAATAAAAAAGCATACATTCCAACAAATGAAAGCATCTCTGTGGAAATACAGGTCATCCCCAGTTGTGTTATGCAGAGTGTGTATACTTGTGGTGTGTCTGTACGTGTGTGTCTGTGTGTGTCTGTGTATGTACAGTATGTGCCCAACACTATACCATGTCTCAAGCCTGTAGAGACAAGTGACTGAGACACTGGGAAGCTGCAGAAAGGACAATGTCCAGGGATGTCTGACTTCTGATAGTTCCCCTTCACCATCATCAAAGGGGATACTATGGTTTCACTGACAAGGATTCTGACTCAATAAATCATGAATTATATTCATATTAATAATATTTTAAGTGAAATAGGGAAAAGGTAAAGGAAAGAACAGTGGGAAAGACAGAAGGAGAAAAACCTCACAAGAGATCAGGTTTATGTTAATATTTCAATTTTCTTGAGTTCACTTTGTCTGTATGTGACCATTGTAGACAGAAATGAGTCTGATTGCTTATAAAATGGTCACAACTTTGGAAGGAATACATTTTTATGCATGAATGAATAAAAATGCCATATATTCATATTGTCGGCAAAATCACAAGCCATGTTTGAAAACTGCTTACTATAAAATGTCTTCAACGAATCAAGCAACACCAACCCAGGTAAAAATATGGTCATAAAGTAAAGGAAAACAAAACAAAACAAAAACAGTAACAGAAAATATGCTCATTTAAAATGTTGTTATATTTCAATCTTACTGATTATATCTGAAATATTATCTTATTTCAATTTTATTTAGGTTCACTCAGTAAAATAAATTTACTAACAGTAATATTTCAGATATATTGAATTAATCAATATAAATATATAATATTAGATATATGAAACATGAAGATATAATGTCCATCATAAAGTTAATAAAATCCATTTACTTTTACACATCAATGAAATTAGAGCTTTCAAAGGTGAATACATGAAATCTTTTACTTTTTTAAATTTTTATTGTGAAAATACTGTACAGAGGGTTTACAATTACATGGGCAAGATAATGAGTACATGTCTTATCAAGCATTGTAGTCTCCTCCTTTGTTTCCCCTTCCCATCCCTTCCCATCCTCCCTCCCCTCCCCCACCAAATCTTCCTCCCCGCCCCCACTAAAGCTGTAAAGTTCGTTTTTCCACATAACGACTTGTATATCTCATTGTTGCAATGGATCCACCTGTATCCCCATTTAAATGATTTGTTTTTTCCTTTCCCCTACACAAATTATACCAACCTCAAATACAGTGAAAGCAGGGGTTATACCATGGGGGAGGGTCATACAAAGCAACAAAGAAATAATCTTATAAATGTGTTAGAAACAATCTCATGAAAGAAAAAAATCATTCGAATACATATCTTAGGGTTCATTTCCTTAATATCAACTTACCTAACTTTTTCTGCTTGACTCAGACATATACTAGTTATTGCAAATAAGGGAAACCATGGTACCTAAGTTTCTTTGGGCCTGGCTTACTACACTTAATATAATTTTTTCCAAGTCTTTCCATTTCCTAACAAATGGGGCAATGTCATTCTTTCTGATGGAGGCATAGAATTCCATTGTGTATATATACCACATTTTCTTGATCCATTCATCTACTGAGGGGCATCTGGGTTGGTTCCATATCTTAGCTATGGTAAATAATGCTGCAATAAACATAGTTGTGCCGGTAGCTTTAGTGTGGTCTTGTTTGTGATCATTTGGGTAAATGCCCAGAAGTGGGATTGCTGGGTCATAGGGTAGCACTATGTGCAGTCTTTTGAGGAACCTCCATACTGCTTTCCAAAATGGTTGAACAACTTTACACTCCCACCAACAAATCAGTAAGGTTACCTTCGGTCCACATCCTCTCCAGCACCTGTTGTTATTAGAATTCTTGATTATATCCATTCTAACTGGGGTGAGGTGGAAATTCAATGTTGTTTTGATTTGCATTTCGTTTATGGCTGGAGAGGCTGAGCATTTCTTCATGTGTCTATTGGCCATCCTTCTTTCCTCTTCAGAGAAGTTTCTCTTTAAATCTTTAGCCCACTTAATTATTGGGCAGTTGTTTTTTTGAGGATTTGTTGTTGAGGGATTTAATTTTTTTGAATTCCAGGTGTATTTTAGATATGAGCCCCTTGTCTGTTGTATGGCTAGTGAAAATCTTCTCCCAATCCATGGACTTTCTATTAATCTTGCTAGCTATGTCCTTTGCCATGCAGAAGCTCTGCAATTTCATGCAATCCCATTTGTCCAACCTTTCTTTGATTTGTTGTGTTTCTGGGTCCCTATAAAGAAAATTTAGCTAGCTATGTCCATCTTCACTAGCCATACAATGGACAAAGGTCTCATATCTAAAATATATTTGGAACTCAAAAAATTAAATCCCCCAACAACAAATCCTCAAAAAAACAACTGCCCAATAAAAAAGTGGGCTAAAGATTTAAAGAGAAACTTCTCTGAAGAAGAAAGAAGGATGGCCAATAGACATGAAGAAATGCTCAACCTCTCTAGCCATAAACGAAATGCAAATCAAAACAACATTGAGATACCACCTCACCGCAGTTAGAATGGCAAAAATCAAGAACTCTAATAACAACAGATGCTGGAGGGGATGTGGACAGAAGGGAACCTTACTTCATTGTTGGTGGGAGTGTAAACTTGTTCAACCACTTTGGAAAGCAGTATGGAGGTTCCTCAAAAGACTTCACATAGAGCTCCCTTATGACCTAGCAAACCCACTTTTGGGCATTTACCCTAATGTTTACAAACAAGATCACACTAAAGCTACCGGCACAACTATGTTTATTGCAGCATTATTTACCATAGCTAAGATATGGAACCAACCCAGATGCCCCTCAGTAGATGAATGGATCAAGAAAATGTGGTATATATACACAATGGAATTCTATGCCTCCATCAGAAAGAATGACATTTCCCCATTTGTTAGGAAATGGAAAGGCTTGGAAAAAATTATATTAAGCGAAGTAAGCCAGGTGAAAGAATCATAGGTCCCATTGTTTGCCTTATTTGCAATATCTAGTATATGTATGAGTAAAGCAGAAAAGGTCAGATAATGTGATGTTAGGAAAATGAACCCTTAGATATGTATTTAAATGTTTTTCTTTCTTTCATGCATTTGTTTCTAAAGTATTTATAAGATTATTTCTTTGTTGCTTTGTATGTCCTTCCCTCACAGTATAACCCCTACTTTCACTACATTTGATTTGGTACAATTTGTGGAGGAGAAGGGGAAAAACAAGTCGTTTAAGGATAACTGTGGACCCGTTACAACAATGAGAAGTACAAGTTGTCATGTCGAAAATGAACTTTACAACTTTGGTGGCAAGGGGGGGAGGATTGCGGGAAGTGGGGGTGGGGGGGGGAGGCTGGGAAGGGATGTGAAGGGTAAACAAAGGAAGGGATGTGAAGGGTAAACAAAGGAGGAAGCTGCAATGCTTGATAAGAAATGTACTCATTATCTTGCCTGTGCCAAGGAGTTCTAGGGTTTCTCCTATTCCATCCTGTAATGTTTTCAGGGTGTCTGCTTTGACTCCAAGGTCTTTGATCCATTTGGAGTTGATTCTGGTGCAGGGTGATATATAAGGATCTAGCTTTAGTTTTCTGCAAGTAGTTAACTAATTTTACTGAAGAGGCTGTCTTTGTTCCATTCTATTTTTTTAGCTCCCTTATCGAAAATTAGATGGCTATAGGTCTGTAGGTTCATTTCTGGGTTTTCAATTCTATTCCATTGGTCCTGAGGCCTGTTTTTGTGCCAGTACCAACCTATTTTGATTACTATGGCTTTGTAGTAGAGTTTGAAATTTGGTATTGATATTACTCAGCACTCTTCTTTCTGTTGAGGATCGTTTAACTATTCAGGGTCTTTTATTGTTCCATATGAATTTTTGGATTGCCTCTTCTATTTCCTTGAAGAATGAGGATGGAATTGAATTTGTATCGCATTCAATTTGTAGATAGCCTTGGGATGTATTTTCATGATGTTGATCTTTCCATTCCAGGAGAATGGAAGTTTTTGCCACTTTTAAGTGAAATCTTTTCTTTATTAACATGAAAAAGACCACTAAAATACCTCATACGTTTACTTTAGCTTTCAAAATTTCTATTTGAAGATAGCTCTTTTTAAAATTTGTGGTATAAAAGTTAAGATATTAATGACAAAATTGGATTATTTCTATTGATTTGCATCATGTGTGAGCTTCAGAACATACAAACAAATATTTTTTTTTAATTTAATTTTATTTTATTTGAGAACATACTGTACAGAGGGGTTACAATTACATGGGCAGGATAATGCATACATTTCTTACCAAGCATTGCAGCCTCCTCCTTTGTTTACCCTTCACCTCCCTTCCCAGGCTCCCCCCTCCCCCCCACCCAATTATACCTCCCTCCCCCCCCCACACACACCTACATTGTAAAGCTGGTTTTGACATGACATTTTGTACTTCTCATTGTTGCAACAGGTCCACCTGAATCCTTAAACGACTTGTTTGTCCCCATCTCCTCCACATTTTATACTGACATCAAATATAGTGAGGGGGGGTTACACTGTGGGGAGGGACATACAAAGCAACAAAGAAATAATCTTATAAATGCGTTAGAAACACATGCATGAAAGAAACAAAAACATTAAAATACATATTTAAGGGTTCGTTTTCCTAACATCACATTATCTGACCTTTTCCGCTTGACTCATACCTATACTAGATATTGCAAATAAGGGAAACCATGGGACCTATGTTTCTTAGGGCTTGGCTTACTTCACTTAATATAATTTTTTCCAAGCCTTTCCATTTCCTAACAAATGGGGCAATATCATTCTTTCTGATGGAGGCATAGAATTCC
The DNA here is from genome assembly GCF_019054845.1 of Dipodomys spectabilis. NCBI lineage: Eukaryota > Metazoa > Chordata > Mammalia > Rodentia > Heteromyidae > Dipodomys > Dipodomys spectabilis. Next base: position 5,609,879 of record NW_024870696.1, on the reverse strand, counting down.
ATTGTGTATATATACCACATTTTCTTGATCCATTCATCTACTGAGGGGCGTCTGGGTTGGTTCCATATCTTAGCTATGGTAAATAATGCTGCAATAAACATAGTTGTGCTGGTAGCTTTTGTGGTCTTTTTTGTAAACATTAGGGTAAATGCCCAAAAGTGGTATTGCTGGGTCATAGGGGAGTTCTATGTGAAGTCTTTTGAGGAACCTCCATACTGCTTTCCAAAGTGGTTGAACAAGTTTACATTCCCACCAACAGTGAAGTAAGGTTCCTTTCTGTCCATATCCCCTCCAGCATCTGTTGTTGTTAGAGTCTTGATTTTTGCTGTTCTAACTGGAGTGAGGTGATATCTCAATGTTGTTTTGATTTGCATTTCTTTTATGGCTAGGGATGTTGAACATTTCTTCATGTGTCTATTGGCCATCCTTCTTTCTTCTTCAGAGAAGCTTCTCTTTAAGTCTTTCACCCACTTACTTATTGGGCAGTTGTATCTTTGAGGATTTGTTGTTGGGTGGTTTAATTTTTTGAGTTCCAAGTATATTTTAGATATGAGACCCTTGTCCGTTGTATGGCTAGTAAGGATCTTCTCCCAATCCGTGGGCTTTCTATTGATCTTGCTAGCTATGTCATTTGCCCTGCAGAAGCTCTGCAACCTTATGCAATCCCATTTGTCCAACCTTTCTTTGATTTGTTGTGTTTCCGGGTCTCTATTCAGAAAATTTCGGCCTGAGCCAAGGAGACCTAGGGTTTCTCTTATTCCATCCTGTAATGTTTTCAGAGGGTCTCCTTTGATTTCGAGGTCTTTGATCCATTTGGAGTTGATTCTGGTGCAGGGTGATATATAAGGATCTAGCTTTAGTTTTCTACAGGTAGTTAGCCAATTTTGCCAGCACCATTTACTGAAGAGTCTGTCTTTCTTCCATTCTATTGTTTTAGCTCCCTTATCGAAGATTAGATAGCTATAGATCTGTAGGTTCATTTCTGGGTTTTCAATTCTATTCCATTGGTCCTGAGATCTGTTCTTATGCCAATACCAAGCTGTTGTGACTACTATGGCTTTATAGTAGAGTTTGAAATTTGGTATTGATATTCCTCCAGCAGTGTTCTTTCCATTGAGGAGCGTTTTTGCTATTCGGGGTCTTTTTTTATTCCATATGAATTTTTGGATTGCCTCTTCTATTTCCTTGAAGAATGAGGGTGGAATTTTGATAGGTATTGCGTTGAATTTGTAGATAGCCTTGGGAAGTATTGCCATTTTCACGATGTTAATCTTTCCAATCCAGGAGCATGGGAGGTTTTGCCATTTTTTAGGTTCTGTGTTGATTTCCTTTTTCAAGATTTTAAAGTTTTCCTCATAGAGGTCCTTCACTTCTTTAGTTAAGTTAATTCCTAGGTATTTTACTTTTTGTGGGGCTATTCCAAATGGAGTTGCTTTCCTAATTTCAGCCACACTTTTCTCATTGTTGGCATACAGAAAAGCCATTGATTTTGGGGGGTTAATTTGATAACCTGCTACTTTGCCAAAGTTTTGAATCAGCTTGAGTAATTTGGGAGTGGAGTCTATGGGATTCTTTAAATACAAGATCATGTCATCTGCAAAGAGGGAGAGTTTTATTTCTTCTTTCCCTATTTGGATCCCCTTTATGTCTGCATCTTGTCTTACTGCTGTAGCTAAGCATTCTAATACTAGATTGAAGAGAAGTGGAGAGAGTGGGCATCCTTGTCTTGTTCCTGATTTAAGTGGAAATGGCTTTAGTTTTTCACCATTGAGTATAATGCTGGCTGTAGGTGTGTCATATACAGCCTTTATTGTATTGAGGAATGTTCCATGGATTCCTAATTTTTCCAAAACCTTCATCATAAAGGGGTGTTGGATCTTGTCGAATGTTTTTTCTGCATCTATTGAGATAACCATGTGGTTCTTATTCTTGCTCCTGTTGATGTGATGAATAATATTAATTGATTTGCATATATTGAACATTTGCATATATTGAACCAGCTTTGCATCCCTGAAATGAATCCTGTTTGATCGTGGTGTATGATTTTTTGGATGAATTGTTGAAGTCGGTTGGCCAAAATTTTGTTGAGAAGTTTTGCATCAATGTTCATCAAAGAAATGGGTCTATAGTTCTCTTTCTTTGATGAGTCCCTGCCTGGTTTGGGGATGAGGGTTATGATGGCTTCACAGAATGTGTTCGGTAGTGAGCTTTCTCTTTCAATTTCCTTGAAGAGTTGGAGGAGAATTGGTGTGAGCTCTGCTTTGAAGGCCTTGTAAAATTCCGCTGTAAAACCATCTGGTCCTGGACTTTTCTTAGCTGGGAGGTCTCTTATTGCTCTTTCTATTTCAATGCTTGATATGGGCCTGTTAAGATAGTTTACCTCATCTTGGTTTAGTTTTGGCATGTCAATATTTGCTAGGAAGAGGTCCATTTCTGTCAAGTTCTCAAACTTATTAGCATAAAGTTTTGAGAAGTATTCCCTTATAATATTCTGAATCTTGGTTGTTTCCGTGGTGATGTTTCCATTCTCATCTCTGAGTTTATTAATTTGGGTGTGTTCTCTTCTTTTTCTGATAAGATTTGCTAAGGGTCTGTCAATTTTGTTAAGTTTTTCGAAGAACCAACTCTTTGTTTTGTTGATTCTTTCTATAGGTTTTTTGGATTCTAATTCATTTAATTCTGATTTAATTTTGATTATTTCTTTCCATCTACTGGATTGGGGTTTATCTTGCTGCTCTTTTTCAAGGAGGTTTAGATGTGTCATTAAATTGTTAGTTTCAGATCTCTCCAATTTGTTGATGTAGGAGCTCAGAGCTATAAACTTGCCTCTGAGTACTGCCTTTGCTGTGTCCCAGAGGAGCTGGTATTTTGTGTGTTCATTTTTGTTGAATAGCATGAACATTTGAATTTCCTTTCTAAACTCTTCCATGACCCACTCATGATTCAGCAGTGTGTTGTTCAGCCTCCATGTGATACCGGACTTTCTTTGGTGGCTTTTGGTGTTGAGTTCTAATTTTATTCCCTTGTGGTCAGAGAGGATGCAAGGTATAACTTCAATGTTTCTGAATTTAGACAAGTTTGCTTTGTGGCCTAAAATGTGGTCTATTTTAGAAAACGTTCCATGTGCTGCTGAGAAAAACGTGTATTCTGATGCTGCTGGGTGAAATGTTCGGTAGATGTCTGTTAAGTGTAGTTGATCTATGCAGCTGTTTAGATCTGCGGTTTCTCTGTTGAGTTTTTGCCGAGTTGATCTATCTAGTGGGGAGAGTGGTGTGTTAAAATCCCCAACAATTAATGTCTTTGGATCTATATTGGATTTGAAGGAAAGTAGTGTTTCTTTGATAAATTTGGGTGCTCCATTGTATAAACAAATATTTTATAATATTATTTTATTACATTTATATCATATTTTGTGATATTATTTTATAATATTTGTTATTTTGTGCTATTTGTAAAATAAATATTATTATTGGAAAAATATTATTACCAAAAGTGTTTTAGGTTTATATATATACGGTCTTATTATATATAATAGAACTATTGCTTATATTTCTACTTTATGCACAGATTAAGGAAACATACATATGCTTAAAATATTTTTTCTAATTCTAAACAACATACATATATACCTTTCCTTTTTTCAACTTATTTTTTCATATTTCTTACTTTAAAAATAAGCATCACACCAACCAAATAACATTGAATATTAATTTAAAGAAGAGCTCAAAAACAGGACAAAAATGTTTTTGTGTTCATTTTGCAACATTTAAAACCTGAGTACCTTATTTAATCACACTGCTGATGTCAGGAAAATGTCTAAAAGTGACTGCTGAGACACCCCCTTAATTGTACTCTCCATATATTTAAAAAAACAAGAGGAATACTTTAGAAGAAATATTGTTCCTGTTAAGACAGAGAAACAATCTATATACACTGAAATGCAGCAATTGAAAGTTTAGTTTTATAAGAAAACTGTTTATAGGTATATTATAGATAATGAATTTGACCATTTCATAAGGAATATATTGCTTATATTTTGTGGCCACCAAAGGAGAGAAAACTTTATTTACAAAGCATCTACTTTACATTCTCATCAGAATATGAAATGTTCTGTATATATGCAATGCACATATTATTTATAATCTTGTTAATAATCAAAAATATATTATAAAACATTATTTTCTGATTTTGCAATGGTGTATTTCAATAATGATAATATCCTGTTACTGAATATTCAGTTCATAATACGATCATGTATGACCATTGGAATTATTTAATTATTAGAAATTTATATAATAATATGTATCAGGAGATTTATATATATTTATTTCTAAAACGAAGAGAAGATTGATTTTTAAAATTATCCCTGACATACTATTTTATTAAAAATGAAACATATATAATAATTATAAACACAGAAAACAAAATTATTTTAGTTGTATACTTCACATATTATTGTATTTTTATAATCTAGATTTATGGATCATATACAATAAACCAAGCAATTCTTTTTATATACTTATTGTACAAAACAAGTAATTTAAATTTATATACAAAATTGAATAATTCCCATGCATATAAAACACTAGTAACTTTATATTACAAAATTATCCTTTTATATTTCATACTAGGTATGTTTTGCACATAAAATTTCCATTTGTAAACAAAGCCCTTTTTCTGTGGTGTAAAATATTCCTTCAGGTTATTTTTAACAGTTTAAGTAGATAGATTATCAAGGAAATGAAACACTCTCTAGCTCCAGTAAATATTGGTAACTTCACAGAAATATACAAAGGTGCCTTACTACCAAAAGCAAGATACAAAACTGTTCTTTTCTGCCTCTTCTGATCAATCTTTATTCCTGGACCCAGTTTTGCTAAGCTTCAAGATTCCATTTGAGGGCTGGGGTGTGAATTGTAGAGCATTTTCCTATCTAGCACCAAGCCCTGAATTCACACTCCAAGAAGGAAAAAAAATTCCATTTGAAGTACTATAGCAAGTATACTGAGATAAGAATAGCTATATGAGCAAAGACTTAGAAAGAAAGAAGTAATCAAGTAATTTGCTTTGTGGTTTATCTTTAATTAAAGTTGTTGCTTTTAAAAGAAAAAAACCGGAAGTGGCACTGTGGCTCAAGTGGTAGAGCACTAGCCTTGAGCTGAAGAGCTGAGGGACAGCGCGCAGGCCCAGAGTTCAGGACCCACGACTGGACCCAAAAAAAATAAATAAATAAAGTTGTTGCTTTTTTACATGGCAAAAAACAAAAAGAAAGGAAGAAGCAATTTAAGGTCAAATGGGTTTACATAATGCTTTTCAAAGAAAAATAAGTTATAATTGATATGTGCCTCCATCTATCTATCTATCTATCTATCTATCTATCTATCTATCTATCTAACTATCTGTCTATAATTAACTTGACAACAACTACGGTGAATTAGTTGAAGAGAAAGCCAAACTGGAGTTTTTGTAGTGAAACTAAGAGAAAGAAAAATGAGAAATGCAGTGCAGAAGGAGATGCATGATTAAAAGAGGTAAGAAAAGTAGAGAAAATGCTTCTCTCAAATACACTATCTTGTTAGTCTTCTCATTCCTCATCTGTCCCAGACGACCTTCTGTCTCTATTTTAAGGTGGGTCTCACTATGATGACATTGATCTGGCTTATCTCTCTGCTAGTCCTGCCTTCGTTTACACTTCCTTCTGCAACTCTTACTTCTTTCTTCGAATTTGCTTCTCAATATAGCTTTCCCTTTCTATTCGATTAAAATTTCATTTATGTTTCTCCCTCTTCACCATATTTTCAATGCTACTCAAGCCACTTTTTTATTTTTGTTTCTTAAGTACTTATTACTTTCTGATGTCTATGCTTATTATTTTATGATGTCTATTGGTTTTTAATTGTCTCCTTTTCTTTATTACAAGACAATACAAATCTGTTTTGCTCACTAATGTATTTTAAGTGTTTAGAAATCTAGTATGCTAGTTGCTTAAAACATATATTCTGAATATATAATTGAAATCAAGAAGAATCTGATTGGTTTCTTAATGGGTCAAGAGAAATTTTGTATATATCAGATAATGAAAAATTCGTTTTTGGTTTTATATAGGGATAAGAAGATGTGATAAATAGTTTTGTATTTTCTTTCTTGATGACTATGGAGTGGAAAGTTGTCTGTAAGAGTAATGCACAATCTTGCATATACATTTTTGTAATTTGGGGAGGAGAATGGGTATAGCAGAATGCTTAAATGGGGATGCATGTTGACCCATTGTGATAATAGCATATTCAGGACATTGTTGAAAACAAACTTCACCATGTTGGGGTGGGGGTGAAGGGAGGAGTTGGGGAGGGGGGGTAGGAAGTGATGGTAGGGGAAAAGTCAAAGGAGGAGGTAATGTACTCATTGGAAATGTACTCATTACCCTACTCATGTAACTGTAACACCTCTGTACAGTATTTTTACAATAAAAATATATATTAAAAAACAAAAAGAAAAGTAATGCACAATTGAAAATTCAATGTACTAAATCTTGCTCTTCTAAGTGGGAAATATATGTTTCCAGTTGATACATACATATAATTCATGGGAAACAAATTACAGAACAAGAAATTTTAGAAAGGGCAGGCAGGTAAAAATTTATGAGGAGGAACTGGGCAATGATATACTCAGAGGTGTTGCTTCAGTATGGATGCTCACAGTGGACAGAATGTTGATGCAGTCAAAACATTGACTGGTAGGATAAAAAAGAAAAGTGATAAATCAGTCAGAAATGTTAGGGAATATGTGGTATTCCAAAAATAAATTCTGTTAGAACAGAGAAAAAAAGGAAAACCCAACAACATGCATTAACGAAGTTAACATATAATAGCACATTGCCATTTTGATATTCAAAGCAGACCTTCAAATTGCATATGTAAATGGCATATTTTCATGTGACAATGAATGTTTAGTTTGCAATTACCTATTTTCATGTATATATTTTAAATATACAAATAAGTGATTTGCATGTGTGAAACGGGCCCTCATTCTGAATATTGGACTTGGTAGGAAATTGCCAAGTACTACAAGCATCAAAATTTCAATTTGGGTTGTAAAATTTTCATGAGTAAAGGAAAATTTCAGTTTCTAAAATCTGGAATAAACACTTTTGCTGTAAAACTTGGTTTTGTGGTAGATAAAATTAGAAACACCATTATAAATTCTAACTATTAGAAATCAAAAATGATTCAATTATCAAAACTATGTACAACTGGTCAGATGATAAGTAGTATTTTCAAAACATTAGTAAGAAATCACATATGTTATTTCTTCTAAGACTTTTTTCAAATTTTGTTACATGACATATTAGTGATAAAACTCAAAAAATAAAATTTTCATCATTGTGTGTATACTAATTCCTAACAAGGAATAGCATATGCATTACTATCTATTTATACTTTTAACTACTAAAAATTGAATAAATCATAAATTTAATTTTTGAAATACAGTTCATCCTGACAATATAATTCTAATCAGAAGTTATACTATAAAAACTGATGCAACCAACAGCCCTAATATTGAAGAATAATGAAAAAGTCTAAATATGGAAGAAATCTAATGTGTTTACAGAGATCAGCACAAATTCTATTCAACCGTGAAGCTATGTATACTTGACGTTTTGCAGACTCACTTTGTAGCCCAGACTGCCCTCAAATTTGCCATTCCCTTTCCTCAGTCTCTCAAGTGGTAGAATTACCAGCATGTCTCACCAGGTCTAACTCAGATGTTCTTTACAGTATATTTTAGTTTTAACACGATTCTCATAAACAGAAATTTGCCTACAACCAAATGAATTAATGTATGAAGAACAACTTACAGATATATCAGACCAATAAAAATTCAAGTATGTCAACTAATGAGCATCACATTACTTAATAGTACATAAAAAGCCTCCCAAAGGAACAGATTTTTCTAATATTAAAAGCATGATACTTTACAATTTAGGCGAGTGGGTGGGGGTAGTGGTAGAGGTGGGAGGGAAGGAAGGTAGGGGAAAAACAAAGGAGGAGGTAACAATGCTTGATAGGAAATGCACTCATTACCTTGCTCATGTAACTATAACCCCTCTATATAGCATTTTTACAATAAAAATGTATAAAAAGAACAATAACAACAAAAAGTGATACTGGATGTTCATGTCTCATGCCTGTAATTTTTACTACTCAGAGTGTAAGATCTGAGATTGCAGTTGACAGCCAGCCTGGGCATGAAAGTCCATGAGACTTTCATTTCCAGTTAACTACCAATAGAGCCAGAAGTGGAACTTTGGCTTAAGTGTTAGAGATCCAACTTTTGTCCAAAAAAGCTTGAGGATAGAGTGCAGGCCAGGGATTTCAACCCCAAGACTGGCAGAAGAAAAGAAACAAACAACAAAAAAAATTAATTAATTAAAAATGTCAAATAGAAGAGCATCTAATTAGCAAGATCTAGGTGCTGAATTAACATGTTATTACAAATATAATCTATGTATGAATACCCAAGTCCATTTTGAACTCAAACCATTGTACCTTTTTCACTTTATGTGATTTATAATCTATGAAAAGTCCAAAATAATATGGTTACTCAATTCTATAACAAAGAATATTAACACATCAAATTAAGAATACTTATTTATTGTCTACTTATTTCCCTTTGAAAAATATTAGATCATACAGAATCCATTTTATAAGGCATACTTAAAATTAAAATGATTTTTGATTATGTATCTAATGTACTATCTGAAAGAGAAATCATGAAAACAAAACATGCACAGCAACTAAAAAAATTAAGTGCTTAGGAATATATTTTTTAAGTGATCAAAGACTTCTAAAATTAAATCATGAAAGAAATTGAACACAACACAAAAATGCTGGAAAGAAATCATGTGGTCTTAGAAAGGAGGAATCAATATTTTTAAATGTTTATGTTACCCAAAGAAATTGATAATTTCCATGTATACCTTAAAATAATTTCAATAATCTTCATGGCAGAACCTCAAAAAAACCTTGTCAATGTGTTGTACAAGTCGTTATGTCAAAAAACGAACTTTACAACTTTGGGAGAGGATAGGAAGAGATGGGAAGGGAAACAAAGGAGGAGACAACAATGCTTGATAGGAAATGTACTCATTACCTTGCTCATGTAACTATAATCCCTCTGTAGAGTATTTTTACAATTAAAAAAGTATTAAAAATATTGTCAAAGATATAGAGGGGCTTGGAAGGTGGCTCAGTGGTAGAGTGCTTGCCTGCCTTGCATGCATGAGGCCCTGGATTCGATTCCTCAGCACCACATAAGCAGAAAAATCAGGAAGTGGCACTGTGGCACAAGTGGTAGAGCACCAGTCTTGAGCTGAAGAGCTGAGGGAGAGCACCCAGGCCCAGACTTCAGGCCCCATGAATGGGGGAAAAAAAAAAGGAACTCCAAATCAATCCACAGAGCCAAAACCATCTTAGCCCAAAGGATTATTATTTAAAAGGAGATATTAAACTGTCAGATTTGAAAATATAATACCAAACTGTAACAATAAAAGTGTGCCACATAGTCATGAATTCAAGCATAGTGACCAAAAGAACAGAAGAGAGATCTTAAAAGTTATTCCATGTGTCTATTGGCCATCCTTCTTTCCTCTTCAGAGAAGTTTCTCTTTAAGTCTTTAGCCCATTTGTTAATCGGGCAGTTGTTTCTTTGAGGATTTGTTGTTGGGGGATTTAATGTTTTAAGTTCCAGGTATATTTTAGATATGAGACCTTTGTCTGTTGTATGGCTAGTGAAGATTTTCTTCCAATCTGTGGGGTTTCTATTGATCTTGCTATCTTTGTCTTTTGCCATGCAGAAGCTCTACAATTTCATGCAATCCCATTTGTCCAACCTTTCTTTGATTTGTTGTATTTCTGGGTCTCTATTAAGAAAATTTCAGCCTGTGCCAAGAAGACCTAGGGTTTCTCTTATTCCATCCTGTAATGTTTTCAGGGTGTCTGCTTTGACTCCGAGGTCTTGGATCCACTTAGAGTTGATTCTGTTGCAGGGTGATATATAAGGATCTAGCTTTAGTTTTCTGCAAGTAGTTAACCAATTTTGCCAGCACCATTTACTGAAGAGGCTTGTCTTTCTTCCATTCTATTTTTTTTAGCTCCCTTATCGAAGATAAGATGGCTATAGGTCTGTAGGTTCATTTCTGGGTTTTCAATTCTATTCCATTGGTCCTGAGATCTGTGCGTTGAGATACCACCTCACCCCAATTAGAATGGCTATAATCAAGAACTCTAATAACAACAGATGCTGAAGGGGATGTGGACAGAAGGGAACCTTACTTCATTGTTGGTGGGAGTGTAAACTTGTTCAACCACTTTGGAAAGCAGTATGGAGGTTGTTAAAAGACTCCACATAGAGCTCCCCTATGACCCAACAATCCCACTTTTGGGCATTTACCCAAATGATCACAAGCAATACCATACTTAAGCTTCCGGCATGACTAGGTTTATTGCAAATTATTTACCATAGCTAAGATATGGAACCAATCCAGATACCCCTCAGTAGATGAATGGATCAAGAAAATGTGGTATATATTCACAATGGAATTCTATGCCTCTATCAGAAAGAATGACATTGCCCCATTTGTTAGGAAATGGAAAGACTTGGAAAAATTATGTTAAGTGAAGTAAGCCAGGCACAAAGAAACATAGGTCCCTTCGTTTCCCTTATTTGCAATAACTAGTATATGTCTGAGACAAGCAGAAATGGTCAGATAAGTTGATGTTAGGTGAAATGAACCCCAAGATAAATATTCAATGTTTTTACTTTCATGCAATTGTTTCTAATGTATTTATAAGATGATTTCTTTGTTGTTTTGTATGTCCCTCCTCCACGGTTTAACCCCTGCTTTCACTGTATTTGATGTTGGTATAATTTGTGGAGGGGAAGGACAAAAACAAATCATTTAACTAGGGATACAGATGGACCCATTGCAATGAGATGTACAAATCGTTATGTTGAAAAACGAACTTTACAATTTTGGGGGGGAGGTGTGTGTATGGGGGGGGGGGAGATGGGAAGGGATGGGAAGGGGAAATATAGGAGGAGACAACAATGCTTGATAAGAAATGTACTCATTATCTTGCCCATGTAATTGTAACCCCTCTGTACAGTATTTTCACAATTAAAAAACAGTTATCCCAGCAATCTATATCCATAGATTTGTGGGGTTTTTTGAAAAACATAAGAACATTTGCTGGAGAAAGACATTCTTTTCAATAAGCATACAGAGAAAATTGGGTATCCAATTGTAGAGGAGTAAAATCAGTCTCCTTAACAGTTCTAAAAATCATTTCAACATGCATTAATGACTTAAAGGTAAAAACCTAAAATTATAAAACTACTAGAAAAGAAATAAAGTAGAAATGTTTCATGACTGAAGTAGGAAAAATTTGAGAAAAACTTCACAGAAATAAATGGAAGTATATACAGTAGGGCTTACATTAAATTTAAAAGTTGCACAGAAAAACTCAGAGTGTAGACATAGCAACTCATACAAAATAAGAGAAAATATTTGTAAATCAAACTTCTAATACAAAAAAAATGAATAACAACAAATAGCTTTATAGCAAAACAACAACACAACCTAATTGAAAATGAACAATGGATCTAAATTGATATTACTCAAAAGATAAGTAATAAAAATGAGGAAAAGTATAAAAAATATTAAAAGCATTAATCATTAGCTATCCTACCACTAACATAATACCTACTAAAGATAAAAATTACTGGCAAGGCTATGGAAAAAGAAATGCTTGTGTACTAGTATTATGGTTGTTCCTTGTAACATCACTAATAAATCTATGATTACATACAGAAATTCCACAGTTGCATATATATCCAAGGAGATACAATGTCAGTAACTTCAATGCATGTCAGAACCCCATGTTTTTTGTTGGTTTTTGTTTTGTTTTGTTTTTTTGCAGCACTATTGAATATAATCAAGAAATAGAAAAATAGGTGTCCATGGAGTGGTGTATGGACAAAGTAAATGTGATACATACACAAAATCAAAGACCATTCATTCATAAAATGGATCAAATTGTATCATTTATAAGAAATATACAGATGAGTTATTCTTATGTTAAGTGTAACAAGCCAGCTGGAAAAATAAAGTGCCTTATGATCTCATTCATATTTGAAAAACGAAAAAAAGCTAAGATATCTTCTAAAAGTTGCGAATAAAATGATGGTCATCAGAAGAAATGGAAAGAAGTGGGAGACAAATGAGCAAAAATAATTCAAGATATACTGAGTTAGTGGGAATGAGGCGTGCTGGTGTGCTACTCAAAAACAGGATAACTGTTACCACTTAAATATCGAAGGTACTCCAAGGCTTATGTATGAATGTTTGATCTCAGATGGGGATGGTATACTAAGATATTTTGGAAGACATGAATATACACATACTCTCACATACCCATACACTCATACTCTCTCTCTCTCTATCTTTTTCTCTCTCTCTCCCTCATACAAACACACACACACACACACACACACACACACACACACACACACATCCATCAATGGTGTTTATATTATAGTTTGTATAAATGACTCTGTCATAGACCTATATGTTAAAAATTGTCAAGTAGGTTCTCATGGCTGTGGTAGAATACTGGAGAAAAGATTATGCAACTCTAGCCTATTCCTTTTAAATATTTGGTGTGATATCACAAAAAATAAAACAAAAACAAATACAAATACATCTGTCTTGATGTGACTGAAACCATACAACAGAGAATGAAACTCCCCACACAGCTCCACCTTGTATGGATTTCATCATTGAAAAAATGAGATAAATAAATGGTTTTGTTTTGTTTTGTTGTAAAGCCTTTGCCTGTTTCAAGTATTTCACTGTGCTGACACAAATGGATTAATACAGACACTTAGCATATGACATTTCAGTAATTTTTTTCTTTCTTTTTTTTTTTCGGGGTAGTGATGGTCATGGGGCCTAAATTCTGGGCATGGGAGCTGCCCCTCAGCTCCTCAGCTCAAGGCTAGTGCCCTATCACTTGAGCCACAGCGCCACTTCTGGCTTTTTCTGCTTATGTGGTGCTGAGCAATAGAGCCTAGGCCTTCATGCATGCCAGGCAAGCACTCTACCAATGAGCCACCTTCCCAGACCCATCTCAGTAATTTCTAAAATGTACATACAATAGTGTTCAGTCTAGATAGAACGTTATATAATCTGTCTCCGGAATTTGTTTGTTACACTTGGTGTTGAATTTGAAAGCATCAAGACCATTCTATTTCAAAAGATTTTAGGATCCTTTCTTACTTGTGTTTTGCTCATTTCTGCACTTTCTCTGCCATATAAGCAATATAGTCTTTGAATCAAAATAGAAAAAAAGAAAGAAAATAGTAAGACCAAAAAAACCCAAATATGTTAACTTTGGCTACTGGGAGGTACAAATGAAGGAAAGATTCAGTGCTATAGATAAAATCTATACATTTATGCAATCTGCTTAATCACATACATAGGAAACTCTGCTCTATAATTAAGGTCTCTGTGTAAGACTGAAGTTGAGTAGCATCTGGGAGGTACTTGGAAAGAATGGCCAGAAATGGTAACAATATCCTGGCATGTATAGTACAAGTGCCTGGATAGACATCCTATTGATATATACATATATATATATATATATATACATATATATATATACATATATATATACATTTTCCTATGTATTATACATTTATTGGAATGGTGATGTTCTTGATAAAATAACTTACTGTTAATTCTTATGTTTTATAACACTAACAAACCCAAGTTTCAACAAACTATAGACCAAAAAAAACTAAATTCTAAAAAGTTCAGTTGTTTTATTTGACAACTAAAATATCATGAGAAGAATGTAAACATGAATATCAAAGTAACATCTTTTGTCCCTTTTCATATAAAATTTCTTGTAAAGTTATAGATACAAAGGAAAACTGAGGATAAGCCCGGTTCTAGTGGCTCACGCCTGTAATCCTAGCTACTCAGGAGTCTGAGACCTGAATATCGTGGTTCAAAGCCAGCCCAAGCAGAAAAGTCCGCAAGACTCTTATCTCCCATAAACCACCAGAAAACTGGAAGTGGTGATGTGGATCAAGTAGCAGAGCTCTAGCCTTGAGCTGAAGAGCTGAGGGACAATGCCCAGGCCCAGAGTTCAAGCTTCACAACTGCCAAAAAAGAAAAAAAAGAAAGAAAAACTGAGGATAAATACATATATACATACATAAATACATGCATACATACATAGAGCAACAAAAACAAAAACAAAAACAAAAAATAAATTTATTTAAAATATCTGTTATTACCCCATTTACTTATTTTGATATTACCTTTCTGTTTTTATACAAAGAATTTTGAACATGTTAGTTTATGAGTACAACATATTTGGTGAATGTTACCCATTCTCTGAATTTTCCAAATTTCATGTTAACATATATACATTGAATAGTATGACTACATCCTGTCATACTTCTCTTCATTTGTCCAACCCATAAGCCTATACCTCATCCCCTACTGACACGCCAATTTTCACCTTTCTGGTATTTACTTTGTTAGACTGTTGTGTTCAAAGAAGTTACAGCATTGGAATTCTCCCCGGCATATACTATGTTTTACTTAAGAAGTTTATGTACATATCCATGCTTTAGTGAATATATTGTTATAAATTTAATGTTACTGATTGAGTATTGTAACAGGGTTTAGAAATATTATAAAATTACCACCTGCACTTTTTCTGTTCTTTTTCATTCTTTTTTTTAAATATAATTGTGCTATGAAAACCATGTGTACTTGTAAATCAATACTTTAAATGTTTTTTTGTATTATTTAATGCCCTTAGTTAAATATGTTCTTAGAAAAATATTTTGTTAAGATGTATGTATATATATGTGTGTGTGTGTGTTTATATGTTTTCAAAATGTTCATATATTCTTTATTTTGGTGGATTATTGAATATCTTGCTTTCTATTTTATCTCCCCAATTCCTCCCAAACTTACCCTTCCTCTTAATTTTCTTAGTTTCATTGGATATGAATTCAATATTAAGACTGCATCCATCTCCCTTCCTCTCTTCTTGTCATTAAAAAAATGCACACATCTTATCAGACCCACAGTGTGTGTATATATATATGTAACACTTACTCTACATATGGTAATATATTAGGAATTATATATTTGTCAACTGACATAATTTTAATAACACTAAATTTATATATTAATACTTCAGATATTGCTAATTTATTATCAATATTATCAATTTTGGTAACAGCCTGTTTAAGTACAAACATTTGTAATTGTATTCACATGTGAGCACATAACACTAAAGTGCTTGATATTTGTGTGTGTATGTTCTGCTACTGAAACATGAAATGAGGGCCTCATAATCTTGTTAGGTATGTTTTTTTTCACTCTTGAAATGGTTGTACAAATGAGTTTCCATTCAACATGTCAGTTTCTAAGTCCATCTTTATTTATATTTAAGTATATCTTTATTTATATCAGCCCTTTCATTACCCTCTTTAATTCCTCCCAACCCGATCCCTCTGGTAATTTTTCTTAGTTTCACAGGATATGAATTGAATGTTATGACCAAATCCTTCCCCCTTCCTCTCCTTGTTGGTCTACTCCTGTCCTATTAACTCACCCTCTTCCAAACTCAAATACTAGGTTTCAATATTCATTTTGTTGGACTGTGAGCTACTTTTTCTAAGGAATCACACATCTCCTCTGCACATACTATAATTCAGTTAATATGATTGTGTGCACCTGCATATGACTCCCTATGAGTTTTTACTTGAACATTAATAAATTAGATCTAGTATGCATGTCAGAGTGAACATATACATCATTTGTCTCTCTGAGTCTGACTTCATTTAGCATAATTTTTTCAGGTCCAGCTATTTCTTTACAAATGATGTAATATCATTTTTTCCAAAGTGATGACTGAAATTGCACATATATATTACATTTTCTTGATCAATTCATCCTTTGAAGGGGATATGGGATGTCTGAATTTTTGGCTATGGTGAATACTACAGCAATGGTTGGCTGTGCAAATGGCTTTACTATATTTTGATTTGTAATACTTTGGATAAACTCCAGAGTGGTATTGCTGGATAATAGAGTGCTTTGATTTTTATTGTTTTTGAGGAATCTCCAAACTGTTTTCTCCCAAGTGGAAGAACAAGTTTGCATTCCCACCAACAGTATATTAGGGTTATTTTTCCCCCACATACATACCAGTATCTGTTGTTTATACTCTTGATGATGGCCAGTCTAACTGGTATGAAACTGAATCTCAATGTTTATTTGACTTGTGTTTCCTTTATGGCTAGAAATTTTGACCATTTGACGCACATAGAATTGCATTTTTGCTCAGAGTTGGCACTTTATCACTTGAGCCACACATATCCACTTTGGCTTTTTGATGGTTAATTGGAGATACAAACTCAGACTTTTCTACCCATGCTGGCTTCAAACTGAGATCTTCATGTCTCTCAGCCTGCTGGGTAGCTGGGGTTATTATGCTATTTCCTGACATCAGTTTTTATGGTTTTGTATTTCTGCTTTATTTTCCATGAGTTGAGTTATGCCCACTATGCTTTTAACTATTAGTGTCATGTAACAACATTAACCTAGTAACATTCAGATGGCTTTCTGATTGATTTCAATCCAACCTTAAAAATCATTGAATCAAATACAGTGAAAACAGGTTTTACACCTTGGGTGAGGAGCAAACCAAAGAAACAAAATAAAAATCAACCATGGTATAACCCCTATTTTCACTCTATTTGATTTTGGTGCCCTACATCTTGCATATACATTTTTCTAATTTGGGGAAGGGAAAGGAAAAAAGCAAAATGTTTAAATAGGGATACAGGTTGACCCATTGTAACAATGAGATGTACAAGACACTATGTTGATAAAGAACTTTATAACTTTGGGGGGGGTAGTTGGGAAGGTGGGGAAGGAAGGGATGGTAAGGGAAAAACAAAGGAAGAAGCATAGTGCTCAATATGAAATGTACTCATTACCTTACTCATGTAACTGTAACCACTCTGTACAGTATTTTAAAATAAAATGTATAAAAATCATTTAATCAAACTTGTACAGATGGTTTTCTTGTAGAAATCATGGTTCAATAAAGTGTTTTTTATGCTTCAAATAGCTATAACTATAGTCAAATCACATGGCTTCATAAAGATCTGCATGTGTTACGAAAGATATAAGTTGTATTTTAACATTCACCTTGACAAGTACATAATAAGGAGTACTTTAATATCAATATAAAAGCATTCTTTTGCTCATATTTTGATCTAAAATTCATTTTTAAATTAAGTTTGTATGTACCAAGACAGTGAGTTAAAAATATATTTGTGCAAAGAAATTTAGAGTATGGTTTCAGATCATAGCATTTATGCAATGTGTATTTTAAGTTTGTTTCGTGTAATAACATTTTGGTGAAAGTCGTCATTTAAAGCATGTTTATCATCATTGTAATTATTCCATTTGTCCAGCCATTCAAACTTGAAGCATTCCATGAATCATTTTTTCACAAAAGACTAGTCTAAAAGGCAGTGAGTTGGTTTTATTTGTGCTTTTTTTTTTTTTTTAGTTTCTTCAAGACTGTGCTCTGTTAAGACTGTCCTTGGTTTTGTAGGGATCCTTTCATGTAGCCTATTCATGCTTCATATTACCTTCTTCCAGCTAAGTTCTTAATTCTGAAATTGGCAATCTATCTCTTAGAGTCATTTTCATGGTTCATACTGTTCATGATACCCAAAGGCCTGCTTACTATTTCAAACCATAATTCTAAGAGAAGGGATCATTAGTGATACTTACACTATGTATAGCAGAACCCTACTAAATTGTATGTAGAATAAAATTTGGTCATATATAGAATGACCTTGGACTGCATCCAGAACACATTAACAATGGAAGTACGGTGCTAAAAATAGCATGTTATAGGCAATTTCACTTTTAATATGAATTTCTTTCACAACATTGAGAGCATTGTATTTCTGAAGCTAGATGAGCATTTTTAATTTAAACCATTGGAAACCATTGTGTTAATAGAATAATTTCAGGAAGCTAATTATTTTAAAGAAATCAAGCCTCCAAATGAGTTGTACTGATAAATTATTATTCTAAATTAATACACATTTTTAGCACTACCAAAACATACAATAAAAATTTTACATAAATACAGGTTCTATACTACCTGACTTTTAGTCCAGAGTAGCTGAGAAACACTTCTCCTTACTTCACTTCACTAAATACATTATCTTCTGGTATTATATACCAAAATATAATGAAACCAATTGACATCCTTAACATCAGAAAGAGAAACCACAAGAATATATAAATATCACCACAGTGACAAAGTTATTCTACACCTCATCAAACAGAAGACAATCAAGTTTGGAATATCATCTCCAAAGTAGGAACGAAAGGTAACCAAGGTAAGGTGCATAGCTCATGTGGATTAGAGTAGTTCCACTTAACAATGCAAAGAGAATCTGAATCTTCATGAACAATCAAAAAGTCCAATTATTTACCTGGAGAGTCTGAAGCGCCACATGAAACAACTGTAAGCTGCTTTTATTGGCCACAGGGATCATGTTCTGAGAGTCTTCTTTCACTTAGTTGCTATCTGGTCAGGTAGCCTTTTTGACAGACGGTGTTTTCCCAAGTTCTATATGTCTGAGGATTTTTTTCTAATACCTTTTAGCTTCAAACTTTTATTTTTCTCCTCATAAAGGACATTTGTTTGCCCTTCATACATCAGGAGAAATGAAGATCCATCTGTATCATAACAATAAAATGCCTCAGAGAATTCAATTGTATTTAAAACTACAATCCATAAAATGAAGACTAAGATCAGAGTCTTCAGCAAAGAATGTTTTGTGCCAGCAATACCAAAAAGACACAAAGTCTCCCTCTTTGTGAAGCTCTAACTAATGCAATCCAGTAACAGGACACAATTTTTCTTTTCTTCTCATTTCTTCATTTCTCTACTATAACTTATTTTCTTTTCATTTGTGCCAAGAAGAATCCAACACTGACCAAGACAGACTTTTCCTGACTACAAAAAAGATGCTTTGACATATTTAACATCATTGAAATTATATATTGTGTATTTTCTGACAGTAGAATTTCAAGCTAGGAACCAACAATTGAAAAGCATCAGAAGTTCTGAATGTATAGAAATTTGGAGAAAAAAACACAAATATTTTAGCTGTCAAAGAGAATTTCTACACGTATAAAAATATATGATGCTGAATGAAAAATGATGACTCAGTGTACACAATTTACAGAACATAGATAAATTAGTTCTAGGAAGGATATGAAGACACTGAGAGTTTCAGTAGATCCATTTATCCAAAGATGTATAGTTGATGCCTGCACACAGGATACAAAAGAATTCTATAAACCTAATGTTCCATGTCCTCTGTCATTTCTACCAATTCTCCCTTGAGATGGCTTTGACTTTGGCAGCTTGAAGTACAACAAAATTAAAGTAGATTTCGTCAGGATCTCACAGATAAAGCGTTTGTCCTTTTGGTAGATCTTAGCAACCACAACACATCCATCTTTTTCTTCACATATAAAGTCAAAACAGACACTTTTTTTTTTATCGGGCTGTCATGGACGATGTGGCTTGAGCTCTGGGCCTGGGCTTGTCCCTCAGCTCTTCAGCTCAAGGTGAACGCTCTACCACTTGAGCCACAGAAACCACTTCCTATCTTCTGGTAGTTTATTGGAGATAAGAGTCTCATGGACTTTTCTGTCTGGGCTGCCTTTGAACTGCGATCCTCAGATCTCAGCCTCCTGAGTAGCTAGGGTTGCAGGCATGAGCCCCCAGCACCAGGCTACAGACACCTTTTTATTTAATCTATGGAAATCACTTTAAACTTACCCTTGTTCAGATCTGAATAATTGTTAGACAGTTGATGTGACAACTGTGGCAGACACAGTGGGCAGGTAGTACAGACAGCATATAGGTGCTGGGCAAAGGCAAGATAAATTCATCATGTGACTCAGAAGTCCATATAACTTTAAAAACTGTGTATTTTAGAATGAATTTCTAGTTAATGTTTTTGAATAGTGGCTGCAGGCAAAGAAACTGGTAAGGGAGGTAGAGAACCACTATATTTTTAATATTTTTATCCCCCCTTGAAAACACTAATTTAAATAATGTAGACACTCAGTAGATATGAGTATACATTTGGAAAAAAAATCTTCATATAAATACTTTTAGCCAATATTTAGAAATTAATTTTATCATTTATTGTCAGAGAAATCCCATGTAATCTCATGTTAATATTTATGTCTGCTTTTCCTTCCTTTGTGTGTGTGTGTGTCTGCCTGCTTACCTGCCTGCCTGCTTTCCTTCCTTCCTTCCACCAACCATTTGTATAACTCTCTATTTTTGAGTGCTCTCCATTATGCTCTATGCAATTCTACTTAATTTTCCTAATTATGACACCATATTTTTGGTAATTAAAATTCACTATAAGAATGTGAGGTGATACACAGACTATGAACATTGTAATAATCCCTCTTGTATACATTTCATAAATTGCATTTACCTCATCATCCACACTAACCTCACCAAATTCTAACAACCTAATTCCTTCCCTCATCTTATTGTTCTTTAATTATATGAATATTACTAATATATCTGTTGGTAATACACACCTGTAATCCTACTTACTCAGGAGGCTAGACTAACAGGACTGTGGTTAAAAGCAAATTTAGGCAGAAAAGAATACTCAACCTGAATTCACCATCATAAATAAATTAATAAATAAAACTGGGACAGAGGTATATCCAAAGCAAAAGAGCATCAGCTGTGAGAAGTTCAAACTCCAGTTAAAAACTATTACACATGTGAAACCATATAGTATGTAAATTTCAGGAACACATTTGTTCAATTACCTATTTAAGGATATTTGGGTAGTCTTCTACTTGTGCTAAAGAAACTGCCATACTTTTGTATAGTGTTTCTATAGCATCTATGTGGCAACAGAAATGTGACATTGATCGAGGAAATAGAGTTGTCATTAGTTTTATGCTAGCCATTTGATGCATTTGTGAATTTATGTAAATTGTATCATGTTGTGATTCTAATGTACAATTATCTAATGTGCAACATGCTTTATATGCTCACTTCTCAGATTTACATTCTCTTTGATGTGTTGCCTCTTTAAACATTTTCTCACAATTTTTGATGCAGTCTTTTAACAGTAATTTCAAACATGGAAATATTACTCCATTCTCATATATGTTTTTCACAAATATGTTCTCCCAATCTGTTAAATTTCATTTTATCTGCTTAAAGGAATTTGTTTTTACAGACAAAAAATAATTTGATTTGGATAGATTCCAATTCATCAGATTTTTCCTTTTATGAATTATGTTTTTTCTAGACTTACATCACAAAAATTATGTCCCTTTTTTGCTTTATTTCAAAGTTTTGAATTAATATTTTATTTGTTAGTGCTTAATCCATTTGTATTTTGGATAGTTTTCTTTCCTAGTTTCAGTGTACAGAGATTTCAATATTATAAAAAGAGTAAACAAAATGCTGAATTAGGGATACAGATTGACTCATTTGGGGAGGTGGGGAGGGAAGATATGGTAGGGGAAAAACAAAAGAGGAGATAACAATACTCGATAGGAAATGTACTCATTACCCAACTCATGTAACTGTAACCCCTCTGTACAGTATCTTTACAATAAATATATGTATTTAATTTAAAAAAAGAAAAAACTAAATGTACTCATTACCTTTCTCATGTAATTGTAACCCCTCTGTACAGTATTTTCACAATTAAAAAAAAAGATTAGTGGGTGGGCTGGAAATTTACCTCAATAGTAAAATATTTGCATAGCATCGTCAAGGACCTGAGTTTGTTCCCTAGGAAGGAGTGAAAGAACCAAGGAAGGAAGGAAGGAAGGAAGGGGGGAGGGAGGAAGGGAGGGAAGGAGGGAAAGAAGAAGGTAAAGGGTGTATTAAATGTTCAGTGGAGTGTTAGGAATGTCTTGCCAGATTTCTCAAGCTTAGAATTCAGAATGTTTTCAGAGATACGTTTTTCATTCTTAAACCATTCCAGGGTATAAACAAGTGCTACATGAAATCTCCTTTCTTAAATACTGGTTTGTAGAAAGACAAATACATAATACATTCTTGTTTAGTACCCAAAATTTAGTCCCTGCAAATCCTATTTTGAAGGTTCCAGCTGATTCCATTAGAATTTTATTTTATTACTGTGCTTTCTCGTACTCATACATGTCTGAACAAAATTTATTATTACCTTTGTATCAGCTCCTTTTTAGCATGCTTAGATTTTGTTAATCACTTTCTAATTCATTTGCCTAATTTAAAAGTGATTTGATTTTTTTTCTGGTGGTACTTGACTTGCTTACTTGGCACACTACCAATTGAGCCATAACTCCCACCCAGAATTTTGCTGGTTATTTTGTAAACAGAGTGTCCAGGAAATTTCTTTCTATGCTGGCTGGAACCTCAGCCCTCTATATTTTATCCCCTGAGCAGCCAGAATTACAGATTAACATGAAAACACTTGTTTATTAGTCACTTTTAGCTTTTCTTTGTTTATAGCATGCTAGTGTTTTCTTATTTATTGTAGTTTTTGAATTGTATGTGATTCACAAAAAAACAAACAAACTGTGGGGCGCAGGCAGGAAAGTCTGAAACTCTCCAATAAACCACTAGAAACCCGGAAGTGGTGCTCTGGCTCAAGTGGTATAGAGCACTCACCTTGAGCTGAAGAGCTGAGGGACAGGGTGCAGGCCCAGAGTTCAAGCCCCACAACCGACTAAAACAAACAAACAAACAAAAAACACACATAACATCTTTCTGTCTTGAAACTAATGTGTAATTTTTTTAAATTTTGATTTTGGTAAATTTCATTGATAAAGAAAGCAGCATAATAATAGGAGATAATTTGTGTCTATTTTGCCTTCTATATTTAATTATTCTGGGGCTGAAAACTCTACCAAGTCTCTGGGTCTGGTAAATATCCATTTTTTCACTGTTAGTTTCTTTTTTGAATTATTGAGTGAGAATCTTGCTAAATATCTCAGGCTGAACTCAACTCAAGCTCTTCATCCTCCTACCACTGCTTTGTGAGTTCTAGAATTACAGTCAGGGTCCACCACACTGAGTTATACTTTATAATAAACTTTTACACTTGTACTTTGAATTCCTTTTTTCCCCCTATTAGGAATTTGTTTTACTAAGGGAAAAAATATAAACTTGAACTTCCTCTTCAGAATAGCTTTCTCACTTAGACCAGTATCCCTTGTGGGAAGTAAATTTATTCTCTTTTCATTTGAGTTGTCACTTGTACTGTTTATCAATTTGTTTGTTATAATTGGGTTTATATGTAAACAACCACTTTGTACAGTGTTTGCTTACTGTCCAATCAATATCACTGTTCAAGCAAATATTTGTACATGTTTTGATGGTTATAGGTATAATTTCTTCTTATCTTTTTTTTTTCATCTTATTTCTCTATTTTTTAGGTTTTGCAAAATATATTTTTCAAAGGTTTTCTTTTGATCGCAGAGTCTATACAGAACCATAAGGATAAAGTAAATGCAAACAGCTATGGTCTGGCTGAAAGAGCCTGAAGCCCTAAGACTTGTACTAAATCCCATCTGAAAATTTTCAGGCTCCTGAGATATATTCTAGCCTGACTTCAATATATATTTTTAACCAATTCTTCAAAATTTGTCTTTGGATTTCAGCTGAAATTGCAGTAATTTTAGGAACTGATTTGAACACAGCATACTCAAAAGATGTTTTATCAGTCAATTGGTGGTCCTCACCTTACCTAGACCTGGCTGTTATTCCATAGCACCTCTCCCTTGCTGACTGTCACAATGCTGTGGCAGCAAAATCAAGGTGAGGGGGGAGGGGAGAGTTTGACCTGTTTCTTGTGGTTTTCATAGCTTGCTCTTGTGGTGCACTGCAACCTTTATTGAAGGAGAGGATCATTAATACTGAGTGCTTAACTATATCCTAAGCTGGTCTCATGTTGTTAACTATACTAGACACAATCCATTCTCATTGATTACTTATGTGGGAGTGTGAGTTTCATGCCCTTCCATGCCAAAAACTCATTTAATTCTCCTCACAAGCTTTATGCATCCTTTCATTCTTTCAGTCTAACAGATGAGGAAACTGAGGAGCAAGAATAATTTGCAAAAGCCATAGAAAATAGATCTATAGTTACAAGCCCAGGAGTTTCTACATCCATTGTACATATGCATAGAAAAAAATCACATTAAACAATACTAGAAGATGAGCACTCCTCCTATTAGAAAACTTTAGCTTGTTATTAAGTTTATGCAAGAATAAAATAACCAAGTGGAAATACATAAGTTCCAAGAAAATTAAAGGTCACAACTGTACCTATAACCCCAGAAAATAAAATTCCATTTTTTCACTTTTATTTACCAGTATAAGCCAGTGGTTGGCCAGGGAGAATCTTACTCAAGTGTGTCATCAGGATACTAACACTTAAATAGATGCAATTCAACCTTTCAGACCCTTCCAGGGTCAAAATATACATCTGTTTAAGCAACAAAAGTTAGCTCCAATTTTCTAGTATTTTGCCAGGTGAAAAATCATCTGGCTGTGATATGTTGTTTAAGCAGAAGTTACTGATACAAAAATTAGAAAAATAGAGAGGCTTTATAAGTAAACAAAATGATATCAGGTTCTACTATCTTAATCATGCATTGACTCT
The DNA here is from genome assembly GCF_019054845.1 of Dipodomys spectabilis. Classification (NCBI taxonomy): domain Eukaryota; kingdom Metazoa; phylum Chordata; class Mammalia; order Rodentia; family Heteromyidae; genus Dipodomys; species Dipodomys spectabilis. The sequence goes on along the minus strand of NW_024870696.1, from coordinate 5,585,042 downwards.
GTTAGAAAAGTTAGGAAAGTACCCCAAAAGAAAATAATGTGATACAGTATTGTCCATGTTTAAGAATAAATTCACATATACTTATTATCTTCTACACTTGACTGATGTTTAAATACATAATATATATTGTTTTTAATACATACTGCAGTGAGTCACATTTCATAATCTTTTTGACCTACTTCTTATCTCCATCAATCCATCCTACTTCCCAAACTGGATGTTGAGCCAGGAGTTGAATATTTTTAGAAGAATAGACAGAAAAGTTTGACTCTAGGTCTCCTTGATACAAGCCAAAATTTTCTTAATAAAGATCCAGAAACACAACGAATCAAACAAAGGTTGGCCAAATGGGATTGCATAAAATTGCAGAGCTTCTGCATGGCCAAAGGACATTGCTAGCAAGATAAATAAAAAGCCCATGGATTGGGAACAGATCTACACTAACCATACAATGGACAAAGGTATCATACCTAAAATATACTTAGAACTCAAAAAAAATTAAATCCCCCAACAACGAATCCTCAAAGAAACAATTGCCCAATAAATACATGGGCTAAAGACTTATAGGGAAATTTCTCTGAAGAGGAAATAAGAATGGCCAATAGACACATGAAGAAATGCTCAGCTGCTCTAGCTATAATGGCTATAATCAAGAACTCTATTCAGATCTTTTATTTTATTTATTCATTTTTTTGGTCGGTTGTGGGGCCTGGGCGCTGTCCCTCACCTCTTCAGCTCAAGGCTAGTGCCCTACCACTTGAGCCACAGCGCCACTTCCGGCTTTTTTCTGCTTATGTGGTGCTGAAGAATTGAACCCAAGGCCTCATGCATGCAAGACAATCACTCTACTACTGAGCCAACTTCCCAGCCCCTATGATCAAGAACTCTAATAACAACAGATGCTGGAGGGGATGTGGCCAAAAGGGAACCCAATTGCATTGTTGCTGGGAATGTAAACTTGTTCAATCACTTAGGAAAGCAGTATGGAGGTTCCTCAAAAGACTCCACATAGAGCTCCCCTATGACCCAGCAATCCCACTTTTGAGCATTTACCCAAATGATCACAGACAAGGCCATAATAAATCTACCAGCACAATTGTATTTATCACAGCATTATTCACCATAGCTAAGATATGGAACCAACTCAGATGCACCTCAGTAGATGAATGGATCAAGAAATAGCAAGACTTGGAAAAAATTATATTAAGTGAAGGAAGCCAGGTCCAAAGAATCATAGATTCCATGGTTTCCCTTATTTTCAATAACTAGTATATATCTAGGACAAGCAGAAAAGGTCCAAAATGCTCTCTCTCTCCCTCTCTCTCTCTCTCTCTCTATATATATATATATACATATATATATATACATATACATATGACCATATTAAGTGAAATGAACCACAGAATAGGGACACAGAGGTTTCATATTTGTTGCTGATGTTTTAAATATAATATACTGTGTTATTTTTTTTGTTTCTTTTGTATGTTCCTCCCCCACAGTATAACCCCTGTTTTCACTGTATTTGATTCTGGTGCCCTGCATCTTGCATATACATTTTCCTAATTTGGAGATGGGAAGGGAAATTATACAATGCTGCAACAAGGATACAGTCTGACCCATTGTAGCAATGAGATGTAAAAGACACTATGTTGGAAACAAACTTTACAGCTTTGGGGGTCGGGGGAGAAGTTGGGTAGGTAGGGAGGGAAGGGATGGTACAGTATCTTCACAATAAAAATCTATATTACAAAAAAAAATGCTTGACTCCTATGAACAAAGCTATTGGCTAGGTTTCTTGACTTTGCAATAGGAAAATTACCTTAAAACGATTGACAGTTATTTTAACATGTTCTATGGCCATTATATAATACCACATTTAAATTCAGAAATTTATACAGATAACAACTAGTTAAAAATTTATTGTTTAGAGGATAAGACATTAAGCATAATTTTATTTATAGAAAAGGTAACATCTTGGGATCTTTCCCATCAACTCTTGAGGTCTAAAAATTCTGTCCAGAAAGGAAAAAAAAGCAAAAAGCATTAACTATATTTGGGTGAAAAACTGATATTAAAAAAAGCTATGTTTTGAATTAGTAATTATGTTTCTATTGTAATTCTCTCTCTCTCTCTCTCTCTCTCTCTCTCTCTCTCTCTCTCTCACTGGGAAAAGTGAGAGGTATCTGCCACTAGCTCAAGCAGGCTGCTTGTTCCTGTGGTGTTTCATGAATAACAAAGAAATGAAAGTGACACACTCACCTTTAACTTCCTGCTAACAAAAAAAAGTTGTTAAAATTGGAGAACCAGGGTCATAATCAAACAAATGAAAAGATTGCCTTTTTCCCCTTTTTTCTTTAAACTAGCACTGGCAGGGAAGAAAAGCTGAAAACCTTTTTACTCTTAAATTTAAATACTTCTAAGTAGCACTTATAAATACATTGCACAGTATGTCTTATTAACCGAGGGGAGAGGAGTTAAGAGGCAAAGGAATTTATTCAAACGCAAAGTAGTGTGATAAAATAGTCTTCAAATAGAGCGTGATACAAATTTATTTACCATTCCAAATGCTAAGATAGGACACATTTATCCTTTCCTATGGAGTAAAGAGCTGCTTTATTCTAGAAATGAGAAAATAAACAACCAAGATTTTAAAAATAGAAAATAAAATAAAACTGGCAGACTCAATTACAGTAATCTCTATGTTATTGGGGATTGTGTAATTAATTATTTTCTAAAAGGATAAATGAGAAGAAGGGTCTTTGAATATTCTTTAGTTATATTCAGTAAAACCCTCCATAAATCCATCCCTATAAAGCTCAGAAATGTTTCATCCTATATAAAATGTTAATAGTATATCATGTAAACTTTTGTGGTACTGTTTCTAAATATTCAGTAACACCTTTTAATTTATTAATAGTAAGTGTAGAGTATTTTATGTAATTCTGATAGCAACTGATTTACCACTTCAGTAAAATGTAGAAATATACATTTCAAAGTAATCTATGAAATTAAAATTTTCACATAATACATTTTAGAAATAAATGATAAGTAATTAAACTATATTCTTTACATGCATCTAAGTTCCTTTTTCTCCCTTGGAAAATGTCACAAAAATCAAAATTGTTCCTTAGGGAATAATGAAGGCTTAGGAACTTTAAATATCTCTACCATAAACAGCCAAAAAGCAGAAAAGTCACGCTCTTCTCCCTGGAAGACCTTCTTTTTGGAGAAGTCCTGCTCCAGGAGGAAGGAATAAGACAGATGTTTCAAGAAAAACTTGAACAGTTCCTGCTGGCTTCCCACTCCCTACACTCAATTCAATATCGTTAGATCATATCCTCCATTACATCATTTCCCAGCACACTTTACTCTTCATCTGATCTCAGCATAAAATTAGACAGTGTGCCCAAGGTATTTGGGTCTTTATTTCCAAAGATTGTATTCCACATACAACTGTAATCAAATAATTGTACTGCATTTATCTTATTAATTTTTTTTCTTGATATATATGAGAAAAGTTGGGACTTCGTTAATGCATAAAGAAATGCATTTAGTTAACCCTTTGCAATGAAACAGAAACATAAACACACAAAATAAGTCAGATCTAAGTACAATATCATATACAATATTCAACATTTGGCTAATCTTTCCAAATCTTTGGGATTTTTTTTTTTTTTGCTTTTTTGTTTGTTTGTTTTTCAGTCATGGGGCTTGAACTCTGAGTCTGGGCCATTGTCCCTGAGCAATTCAGCTCAAAACCAGCCCTCTACCACTTGAGCCACAGCATCATTTCTGGTCTTCTGGTGGTTAATTGGAGGTAAGAGTCTCACAGACTTTTCCTTACTGGGCTGGCTTTGAACTGCAAACCTCATATCTCAGCCTCCTGTATAGCTAGGATTACAGTCATGAGCCACCAGCACCGGGATTTTTTTTTTTAATTGTGAAAATACCATACAGAGGGGTTACAATTACATGGACAAGGTAATGACTGCATTTCTTATTTTATGTTGACAAACTAGACAAAATATAAAATACATCTGTCTGAAGAAAATGTATAGTGACCAAAATAAAGGATGACTTTATGGTTTTCAGTCCTTAAAACAAGATCCAGCTAGATTTGTATGAATTTTTTCTAAGAGTATTACTAAATCCAATGCTGTAAGACAGGACAGTTGAGATTAAATAAGAAAACAACAAAAGAAAACTAAAAAACCAAGAAAACTGGCAAGTCCCTGTAATTAAGAAGGAAATGGGAGTTTAGGATAATATCATCATTGTGATAATCTAAAACTCTGCCTGATATGTGTGTCACTTTTTCACACACACACACACACACACACACACACACACACACACACATATCTTTTTTCACTTATACATGTTTATCAGGTAAATGAAGAACAAAAGAAACAAATCTACTCCAATTCAGAGTTATAGCAGTAAAAAAAAAAGATGAAAAGGAAAAAAGTCTCTTTTCAGGATTCATAATCGCAGGCCTTTCCTTCTGAGAACTGAGATTCTAGATCTGTTAAATGTGTAGGTCACTTCAAGGCATAAAATTAAATCTAGTACAAAAGCAACTAGTATGTATTTAGTTCTTCCAGAATTTCCATTCACAGATATTTACTAGCTATGCTCTTAGTGTGAAGTTAAAAAAAAAAAGTTTATAAAAAACCAAAAGTGAAGACACAAAACAAAATCATTAAGAAAGAGAAGAAAGACCAAACGTATGATTTAAATATAAGTAGCATCCTTTAAAGGGCCTGCTGTGATTAGAAGCTCTGACTCAGCACGGTGCAACTTTGCTAAGTGAGGCAGGTTGCAAAAGGACTTAGGTCTTTGGGAAACAGTACATTAGAAATGTTTTTGTTGTCATTGTTCTCTCTTTTTTCTTGCCTTCCTTCCCTCCCTCTCTCCTTCGTTCGTTCGTTCCTTCCTTCAATTCATTTGAGGTAGTAGGACTTGAACTGGGAACTTATGCATGTTAGGCAAGAGTCTTATCAATTGAGCTGCATTTTTAAGTCACTTTGTTTTTAGTTTGAATTCCAAATCCCTAATATGGCCTGCAAACATGATACATGATAGCTGGAGTTCTACCATGGTTCACTTGTTTTATGACAGAGGGTCATACTAAGGTGTATTGATGGATGTTGCTCTATACTGGTAAGTGGCTCTAATACTTAGCATACTTAGCTAATTCTAGCACTTACCTTTCTTGTCAAGGCTAGAACAATTCTATTTAGTCCTTTTCTTTTCTTTTCAGTTAATTAGAGATCAGTGTCTTGTAAACTTTCCTGCTTGCCTCTGACAGACCTCAGTTATGTTATATTATAGTACAGATCTCAACTATAGTGCATTACAGTATAGTACATACTATAGTGCTGAAATATTTTGATATATACAAAGCAGTCAGAAAGATATGTTTAACAAAAATAGTTTTAAGTATAAGAATTAACCAAATGTATATCAATGGAATGGATATATTTAAAGCTATGGATATGGATATGTATTTTGGACACACACATACATAATGGATAAAAGTAAATTTACATAATTGAATGTTACCCATTTTAAATAAATATAAACTAACTGTACAAATCAGACAGGTCTCATTAATATTGTTGTGATAATATTTGAGTTGCAAAATTAAAGTTGCCTTATTTCTTGTGTATAATGTATAAATATAGGAAAATAAAGATTATGTTAAAATATATACACATGTAGATAAATGCATGAAATTTTAATAAACAAAATCAGAAGATTACTTTATTGACCTTTATACAAAGGGGTAAAAAAATCCATCAAATATATAAAAAAGTCTTTAATAATATTGAGGAGTACAACTGTGCTTAATATATGAAATATACATTATGTTTTTTAATTAGAAAATTATATTAGAATAACACATAAGAAAAAATATTGTCTCAATCTCTCATGTCAGTTTAAAGTGTATTTTCTATATCTTGTATCACAGTTATGGATTTGTTTATTTATTTATTTTATCTATGGCAAAACACAATATTCCATAGCTCATGTTTAAGGAAATTCTAAGTAACTTATACTAGCTAAGTCTCATAAAGTTCTTTTTTATAAAAGGCCAAGATTAGTAGCATACTCTATAGAGGATAGAAACCATTTAATGTACGGGGAAAAATGGTCCTAGAAGACATAATAGCTCCTGAGGGTGTCCCTGTACTAAAACATGGCACAAAACTTGCCATAAAACTTATCAGCAAAATATCATGCTGTAAGTTACCTTTCTATATGTTTCCAAAGGGACATTATAAAAGAAGCATTGGGAGGCAGTAGCAGGTAATGGTTAAAATGATGGTTCTTGAATCACAGTGCCTGAATGGGAATGATAGATCATACATTTGTTTTGCTTTATTACTTTAAGAAACTTAATTATATCATGAGTCTTAGATATTGTGTTTATATAAAGGAGTTAATAAAAGTCCCTAAATCATAAGATTATTCAAAAGTTTCAATGAGAAGAGGCATTAAAAATGCCAGAATAAAAGGCAAAAAATGTATTATGAACTTATGTAAATATGATGCTGAAACTCCTTTGAAAAATAAACTTATGCAAACAATAAAAAAGAAACAAATGGAAAGTTAATGTATTTGATTACTTAGTACACATTTTTTTAATTACCATGTAGCTATAGACTTGAGAATTAAGACAACCTTAGAGTATCTCTAATATTTTTCTCTTTCAAAATAACTTTAAAATATTATCTTGAGGTTTCTCCAAATAAGTAATTTTCTGTTGGGGTATCATCCAACAATTCATTCATTCATCCAGAGAGTTTTTCACTATTTTAAAGACAAGTGTTTGACCTGCTAACTAGATTATAAAAGAGTCAAGAGGAAGTGACTGAAAGACTCCTACTGAATGAATAAACAATAATTAGAAGTATTTTTCTTAGTTGGCATAACTAAATTTCTATCACATTTAACTTAAAAAAACCATACTTTTAAGTTTTTTATCACTGAAACTACTAGAAGAATTGTTTCTCTTTCTTTTTAGTCTTTGTTATTAAAATTAAATTTATTATCACAAACATATGGTACATTAATGGTATTAAAAACTAGACAAGAGGGGCTGGGAAGGTGGCTCAGTGGTAGAGTGCTTGCCTCGCATGCATGAGGCCCTGGGTTCGACTCCTCGGTACCACATAAGCAGAAAAAACCGTAAGTGGGGTTGTGGCTCAAGTGGTAGAGCGCTAGCCTTGAGCTGAAGAGCTGAGGGACAGCGCCCAGACCCAGAGTTCAGGCCCCATGACCGACAAAAATAAATAAATAAATAAAAACTAGACAAGAGATTAGTTAGATGGATACTCGATGAATAAAAGGTAAAACACACACTCAATTGACATTGGACTTCCAAGCACTGGCTATTACACTATGTAAAGAATAAAAACACAGGCAAATCTTTAAGAATTACTTTTTTACTCATCTTTTTCTTTTTGGGGGTGTATGGGCTTAAGTTTTACCATTGTTTGTTAGTTACCCTATCATATTTGCATCAAATGTTCTGGCCATTACCTCTGGTACTATTTGAGATAGGGGTCCACTGTTCAACCCAGTGAACCTGGACTAGGGTCTGTAAACTGTTCTTGCTGTAGCTAGGATGACATGCATACTGAAATATGCCGAGCTTTTTCAGAAGGAGTTTAATGATCTTTTTTGCCCTGGCTGTCTTGGAATTAGTATCCTCCCAATGTCAGCCTTCTATGTATCATGGATAACAGGACTATATCCCTATGAGTAGTTACTGGTTGAGATAGGAGTCTCACAAATTTTGCCTAGGCTGACCTATATTTCAGTCTTTCTAAACCTCAAATTTATGAGTAACTTATTACAGGTATGATCCAATAGTGCCCAGCTAATGACTATCACTCGATAAGTAGTAGTAAAGTAGAACATAAAAGGAAGAATTAGCAAAAACAATTAGAAAGTAATCGATGTGGCTGGGTGCCAGTGACTCATGCTTGTAATCCTAGCTACGCAGGAGGCTGAGATCTGAGGATCGCTGTTCAAAGCCAGCAGGAGCAGGGAAGTCTGTGAGACTCAATTAACCACCAGAAAACCGGAAGTGGCACTGTGGCCGAAGTGGTAGAGCTTGCCTTGAGCTGAAGAGCTGAGTGACAGCACCTAGGTCTAGAGTTCAAGCCCCAGGATCAATGTTTGGAAAAATAGAAATATATACAGTACCATAGTACATCATGAAGGTTCCAAAGCGTTATATCAAAATTAATAGTGATAATGATTGCATCTATCAAGAAAGCTTAAATGGGAGTCAATAAATTTTATTTCAAAGCAGCTCTAGTTCGGTATTTGAGAAAAGTTTTCCTCATTAAATTTAAAAGTTTATTTAAATTTTTACTTCTGTTTCTATATAGAAAAACCTTGAAAGTCACCACTCCCTGCTTCATTTTAAGAAAACAACACATTAGAAACTAGGTAGTATTCATGCAAACGTTAAGGAACAGAAAATAGAGCAAAATAGACCAGAAAATAAACACAGCAGAAGCTAACAATAATATTGACAGAACTTTTGCACAGCTAACAGCAGGAGCAAATAAGTATAACAGAAATTGCCAATATCAAATATGAAGGAAAGCTTGTCTGATCTGTGTAAATTGAGAGGATAGTAACAGAATATATAAACAAACTTGACTTCACATTTGGTAACACAGGTGAGAGTACATAATTCAATGACAGTTGAAAGCTGCCCAAAACTTACTGTAAAATAGAGATAATCTGGGTAGCTCTCTCTATGAGTTACAAAAATTGAACTAAAAATTAACCTGAACTCAAAAGCAAACAAAAAGCCTGAATAGTTTTATTGGGATGTTTTTGTTTTTGGTTTCTCTTCAAATATTCAATTGTGTGCAACTTCAACAAGTTCAAGAAGGGAATGAAGTCCTAATTCTTCTTGTGAAGCTAGAATCCTGAATTCTAAAATCAGACACTTTTATGTATGCATTTATTTTTTGGTCAGTCGAGAGGCTTGATTGAACTCAGGGCCTGAGTGCTGTCTCTGAACTTTTTTTGCTCAAGGGTAGCATTCTAGTACTTTGAGCCACAGTTCCACTTTCAGTTTTTAAGTGGTTAATTAGAGTGAAGATTCTCACAAGGACTTTTAGGCCAGGCTGGCTTTGAATTGTGAACCTCAGATTTCAGCCTCCTAAGTAACTAGGATTAAAGGTGTGAGCCACTGGCGCCCACTCTGAGACAAATATATTTTAAGAAAAGAAACTCTGGAGATAGTTTTATAATTTTTTTTAATGCAATATTAGTAAATAGAAACTTACAGTGCATAACAAGGGCAATAGATCATATTAAGAAATGAGAGGATTATATCAATAAATGTATGAAAGCATTTTTTAAGTCAATACTAATTGATAAAAATGCATTTTCAGTATAAAGCCAGGTAACTCACATTTTCAGTCCAACCTGTCTGGGGAACTGAGATTAGGAGGATCAAGAGTTGGCCCCATGTTAGGGATTCATGAGATATCTCATCTTTACCAATAGCTGGGCATGATAGCTGATGCCTCTCATTCCAGCTATGTGCAAGGATGAGATTGGGAGGTCTTAGATTCTAGATCAACTCAAACAAAAACAGTTTGAGAGATGGCACCTCAAGAGAAAGAAACTGAGCCTGTGGACACCCTATTTAGCAGTACTTTAGGAACCTTGTAAAGAGACCAGGCCCAGGTGTTATTCCAGGAAGGAAGATCCTGTTTCACCATGAATTAGTCAAAAATAAAAATAAAAACAGGGCTAGAGGCATTGGTCAGTGGTTAAGAACCTGCTTACTAGGTGGATGTTTCTGAATTTTAAACCCTATATCACAAAAGTAAATAAATAATTTTTTTTCTGTAGCGCAGGATTAGATGGATAATCCCTTAATCTGGTTAAAGAAGATTCAATGTGGCAATTGTCAGGACAGGTAATGATTTAAACAATTTTCTCTTAAGATTGAGAATGAGGAAAAATATATTTCTTTCAATTCTCCTAATTCAATGTTGTACTGTATCCTAACTAGAGATGAAATAAAATAAAAAGAAAATACAGGATGAACTTTGAGGAGGAAAAGATAATAGTGTCTTAACATTCAGATAACATGATTATAAAAAAATACTTAAATAAAAACCACCCTAAAAATGCCTAGTAAAACATAAAGAGAAAAATCTCATGGAAGAAAAAACTTGTGAGACAGGAAATATTTACAATATTTCTTCATATTGTTGACACATGCAATAAAGAAACAAAAATTACTTCTTTTGAAAGGAATTAACTGCCTTTATCCTTTTTATAAATTTAAGTTTGGGGAGAATGGAATTGAAAATCAGGATGGCATGTTCACTTGGCTTGTTTGCTTGGCTGGTACTTACTCTATTGTGTGTGCCAAACCTATATTGCTGGGGTTTTGCTAGCTAATTGGAGATAAGTGTCTCAGGGACTTTTCTGCCTAAGCTGGCTTTAAACTTCAATCCTGTAGATCTCAGCCTTACATTACCTAAAACTGAAAGTATAAGCCACCTGCACCTGGCTGTACTGAGATTTTAATCCATATTTTTCTCTTTGAGTGAGCCTAGACTGTTAATATTCTTATGGGTTTTTTTCTTTTTAAATTTTGATGACTTATTTTTGTATTAACCTCATAGTTGTATTCTGTCCATGTCTCAAATTCTTGTTACTTGTTTGCGGTCCACTTTCATTGAATATATACCCCATTCCCCTGCATCCACTTGAAAATCCTTAAATTAATTCATTTTTAATTTTATCTAGGTGCTATATAAAATCAAGATGAAGTAGTAGACAATGTATCATGTCTTTTGTGGTTATTAGAAATGAGCTTGGATTGAAATTTTGGTAGGGGGATTTTTTTTTTCATTGAGATTTTGTAAATGTCATTTTGTTTTGAACTCCTTTCCCTCTGCATTATTTTGGTTTCCCTTTCTTGGACAGCCTAGATCTCAAACTAAGCGCACAAGGTGTTTGAGACCTTCTTCTCAGCTGTGTCTCTAAGAATATTAGTCTTTCATTCACTGAATCAGTGATATGTTTATGTTTTTTCTCTTCCATGCTTTTCCTGACTTTTGTGAACTCTTTAAATAAGTGGCTTTCAAATATATAATTTCCCGGCTATATAACAAAACACTGGACCCCTTCTTCACACTCTTTTTACTGAACTCTGTTTCAGACTGTGACAGAAGAAACTAAATTTAACTTGCATTTTTTCAAAGCAAGCATGACTAATAACAAAGTTTTAGTATAAACCTCTGATGATTGATATACTTTACATTATACTGGAAGAGATAAAACACAATCTAATTTGTTCTAGTGAACAAAATCTCCATTTTTTGTGTTCATGTATTTTCAATATTATGTGTGAACAGAGATTTCCCTGGAACAAGACATATAGAATTATGAAGTTTCATATTCAATTTAATTTTTGGCTAGCTTCAATAATATTTATTATTTGTGTCTGAATTGCCTGCAGCTATGAAAATGAGTTTCTCATTTGAAGGCAGCTGGTAGTCAAGAGTTGATTTTATGATTGAATGCATTAGGAAACTCCATTTCATTAATATAATTACAGAGATCTGCTTCACAGCCTTGGGACAATTTCTATTTGCGAGGAAGATAGACTCACCAGGAGAATAACATATAACGTACAGGATTCAACTTAAATAGTAAATAATAAAATATTGAATTTTGAAAAGTATGAGGATTTGCTTATTTACAATACTTTTATCTACCTTATCACTAGTATTTTTTCTTTGAAATGTAAAGCAAACAATGTAATACTATGAGAGTGTTTTATAATTTTTATTTTTATATATTTTTATTGTGAAGATACTGTACAGAAGGGTTACAGTTACATAATTATGGTAATGAGTACATTTCTAGGAACATTGTTATCCCTCTTTTTTCCCCCTACCATCCCTTCCCTCCTCACCTTCCCAACTACTCCCTCCCTCCTGCCCTGAAGTTGTAAAGTTTGATTTCAACATAGTGTCTTGTACATCTCATTGTTACAATTGATCAACCAGTATCCTTGTTTCAGCATTTTGTTATTTCCCTTCCCCTCCCCAAATTAGAAAAATGTATATACAAGATGCAGGATATCGGAATCAAATACAGTGACAACAGGGGTTATTCCATGAGGGAAGAACATACAAAAGAAACAAAAACTCACAGAGTACACTAAAAGTACATTAGAAACAACAGCAAGAAAGCTTAAACTTCTTGTGTCTCTATCTTGGGATCATTTCACTTAGCATCATATGTACATAGCTTTTGAACTTATCTGTTTGTCTGGTAAGATTATCTGAGACATATACTAGTTATTACAAGTAAGGGAATCCATGGGACCTATGTTTCTTTGGGTTAAAGAGTGTTTTAATAACAGAAAACAATACTGAGAAAACATTTAAATAGAAAAACTGAAGAGTTAGGCATCATGAAATCCTATACCATAGTATATTTATTTGTTTACTTCATGAAACATAAGTATTACTTGTTGTATCCACTTAACTGTTAGAACTTTAGTATAATTGCTTCCATATATCTTTTTTGTACATTTTGTTTCCAACTTACTTTGCTTTTATTTTTTTTTTAAATGGGGTCTGAACTCACAGCCATGAATTTTCTAGTTGAACACCTTTCGACTTAAGCTATAGTTATTTTTAATTATTATTTTGCCTTAAGTGTGTATTGTCATATAGGGTTTTTGGTTTTAGCCTGATCAGTTTTCAAACTGTGATTTTGTCTCTGGGATTGCAGAAGTTTACACAAGTCACTAGAGTAATTGAATGAACTTATTTTTTCTTCTCAAAAATTTGTAACTCTTTACTATCAGTAATGAGAAATTTATCACTTTTTTCTTTTCCTTTCAATAAAGATGATATTGTTGTTTTTTGCTTTGTGCCTGCACTGGGCCAAAAACTCAGGGTCTGGGTACAGCTCTGAGATTCTTTTGCTCAAGGCTATCATTCTACTACTTGAATTATAGCTTTACTTTTGGAGTAGACTTCCCTGCTCAGTCTGGTTCAGATGCTCAGATTACAGCCTTCTGATTAGCTAGGATTACAGGCTTGAGCCACTAGTGCCTGGCTATTTAAAAAAAAAAAAACAAACAAAACTGAATGGATCAAGATGTATTGTGCACATAAATCTGCATACTGAATTGAGGGTAATATTGTTTAAAATTGATTGAAAAAAAACTAAATGGATAACATAAGGTTTTCATTCATTTTTCAAAAATTCTCTTTCATTCTATTTTCTTCTCTTGTATTTGTTTTTTTGTTTTTGTTTTTTTTTTGTTATTGTTTGTCAGTATAATGGTTTAAACTCAGGACCTTAAGTTTCGTAGGCTCAATGATTTGAGTCATGTCTCAAGTTCTTTTTTTATTTTTATTTTTGAGTAGGTAGGACCCATTTTTTTTTAATCAAAGCCATCTTGAACCATAATTCTCCAACTGACCCTTCCTATGTGGCTTTTCATGGGTTGAAATGGAGTGTTCTGAAATCTCTGCCTGGTCTAGCCTCAATGTGTGATGATTGTTCCCTCAATCTTTCACTTAGTTGAAATTGTGGGTGTGATGACCTCTAGGAATTAGCATGGAATCTTTGGTGACTATTATCAACAAAAATGGAGATCTATTACAATATAAACATAGTTTAATAATGAAAGATACAATTAGACAAAATAAAGCAAGAGAAAGATTAAATTTAGAGCATAATTTCATTTATTAGACATGCTGGTATGAAGAAAATCAGAGTGTATATATCTAAATATATATATATATATATATATATATATATATACAAGTATACTATATTATAAATAGAATGATATATATAATCTTCTAAAATTAACACAAGTGACCAATCCATTTTGCTAATGAGATACTGAAAGAACATCAAACAAAATCAATAATAGCCATGTCCTTCCACACAAAATACATAGAAAAAAAGGCACTCTTTGCTCACAATTCTAATAACATAGAAAGAAAAAAAGATTACCTTCATCAATTGAGTAAATACAGCTATATCTTATATGTAGCTAGCATTCAAAAATTGTGCTTCTTCACAAAGGAATTTCAACCTCTTCTATCCTAGATTTATCTTTACCACCTCTCCATAACTGTATGTGTGGTAAGTTCCTCCTGGGTCTTGAACTTCCGACATGGACATTTTCCTATTATTTCTTTTAGCAGAATGATAGGACTCTGCCACTTGAGCTACACCTCTACTTTGAGGTTTCTGGTAGAAAGAGTCATACAGCTTTTCTTGCTCAGGCTGACTTCTAACCTAGATCCTCAGATCTCAGCCTCCTAAGTAACTAGGAATACAGATGTAAGGCAGCAGTACACAGTTCAATTCTATATTCTCCATTATTATCATTTCTAATCATATATGTTAACTTACCACACTAGCTAGGTATTTTGTGAAGAAGGAAAAAGGAAAGAAATTTATACAACCAATAAATAAAATTTTATGCATCTTATTGCCTTTTATGTTTCAAAATACTTTTTAAAAAATTTAGAATCATGACATTTTTTATTATCTTTAATTAGTTGTACAAAGAAGTTCCCATTCTACAAAATAGTATATGAGTACTAAGTGTCTGACAACATTGTCAAAATACTCTTTTAAAATGTTATGACTTGACCTAATGGCTCACATATTTAATCAAAGCTCCTAGAAAGATGAAGATGAGGAGATCGCAATCTAAACCCAGTTGGGAAAATGTTTGTTGAGAGACATCCATCTCAATAAATAAGCCAAGCACTGGGGTATAAGCTTGTAAGCTCTTCGAGGAAGCTGCAGATAAGAGGTAGGGCCAAAAATATGAGACCATATCTGAAAGGCATCTAGAGAGAGAGAAAAAAAGTAGCACTGAGTACATGGCTCAAGATGTACAGTATGAAAATTTTTGTAAAATAATGTAAAAGAAGTTCTAAGTTTTCTTGATATAATGCATATGTTTAAACATAATTCAAAGTAACTATAGATTGG